>NC_068290.1:3528664-3878664 GCF_025860055.1 Xyrauchen texanus | reverse complement strand
ATAAGAGGAGCTTGGACATTCTGCCTAATATCTCTTTTTGTGTTTCATTGAAGATGGAAAATGCAGGATTGGAATGGCATGAGGGTGAGTAAATGATGACAACATTTCCATTTTTGGATGTTCTATCCCTTTTAATGGATTGGGCACACCAATTCTCAACGTTCCTTGTTTTGGTCTTTGACGCGGTAAAAGTGAGTCATACGTGAAGTCACTAATAACACAAATCGATAATTGTACCTCTTTTCAACTAAAACAAAAGTGCGTTTGAAATGCCAAAGTAAACGTTGTTTTTAAACAAGACTTTGGTCATATATGCTTTACGAAACGCCACTGCCATCAATTTCACTTTCTGACATCCCTGTATGAGTCACATTTGTCAAAAGCTCATAATTCAGTCGAAGCGGGGCCTGAGAACGGCGTCCTCTCTCAGCGGACCTTCTCTTGAACTTTCTGGAATTCTCTTGCGTAAATCCGTGCTGAAAACTGACGGCTGAGCACTGAAGCCAGACAAACAGTAATGCTAGCAGAACGAAATGCTTGGCGTTGTCTTACTGTCTCTCAAACGCTAATGGTGAACATCTGTATGTAGGAGTCAGTGTGTTAAGTTTAAGAGGAAGGTCACGTCCTTGATAGAGTACAGAAAAATCACAATCTTCTTCTACTTTCGGCTGCTCCCGTCAGGGGTCACCAAAGCAGACCATCCGTGATCTGCATATTTGACTTGGCACAGGTTTTACGCCGGATGCCCTTCCTGACGCAACCCCCAGTGGCTGAGGGACTGTCAGTTACAGAACAATCACAATCCAGTTATCGTTATTTAATGAACAAACCAAACCAAAGGACACTGTGACAGAATCTAGGTTTTAACTTGCAATTAAAAAACATCAATGCCTAATTTGAAAGAAATAGTCATAAATATCTCGTCTCAGGCAACAGAATCACCAGCCACATCCAAAGTCCAAATTTAACCCCTGCACTTGACCTATTGCAACTGTTAAAAATGCAATAAAAAAATGAGTCTCGAGATCCCACAAATGAGATTAGATTTTTTTTTCCCGCCGTTTTGGCGCTTTAAAGTCAAATAAACACCATCCACCGTGCAAAATATTTGGGTGAACTATTTCTTTAAATCTTTCATCCTAAAAAAAATGCTATGTGTGAATATGTGTGTCTCTGTATTTGTGCATAATTTAATTAATATTTCAAACAAGCTGGTTTACAAAGCAGGAGTCTTTATTTGAAATTGTTTATCTTTTCCACATTGCGAGAAGTAACAGACAAGCTTTTTGGCCCCTGGAACTAATTGTATATTCATTAGATTTTTCAGGGACAGTTTTAGGTGAAAAGCCTGTTAACTCACACACACACACACACACACACACACACACACACACACACTCCTACAAATTTACATATTCATCTACTTTGCAAACATCCCACTTTATTTTTTAACCTTGCTTTGACATGAATCAGTAGAATTCTACTTTGGAGAAACACTCACTTATTTTCCACGACATCCTGCAAACGCACACAAAGACGGGTACAGCACACAAACAGCTGGAAAGCACAACAGATCTACAACTGAAAGGACTTAAAGTGCAAAACTGCAAAGAAACACAACGTTCCATTTCCCCCATAAACGGCATCACTCAGTCAGAGATGAGCGACATTCAGAGTCCAATTGAGAATTCAAAATTGACAGATTTGATTTGAATTACGTGTGCATGATGTCATTTGAAATGAATGAATTAAAGAAATGAACAGCTGTATATGTAGCTAATAATGCATTGCATTACTCGGAATCAATTAGCTGTAAACATGCGTTCAAAAACACAAAATATGGGATATTTCCAGAAACATTAGACGGTATTAAGGCCAGGTACTACAGGCAAAAATAATGATTTTTGTTCAGTTTGTCAATTTTGATATTTCTTTTTATTTTTTGCTCCTACAACTTGTAAACTTTCATAACATGCTCACAATTATTACCAAAAACAACTATAAATAGTCGGTGATAAATACAGAATGATATAATTATTCATTTCTGACTTTGGAAACCTTATACAGAACTATATGCAATGTTTTATTTATATGTTATATGTAACCTTTGAATTGTAAATTAAATTGTACAATATAATTCGTTTGGTTTGTGGAAAACCCTTCTAAATGTTTTAACGGTGATTTTCTCAAAATGACATTTTACACACATGCCGAGCTTCACAACTCATATCCCATAATAGGTAAAGCCACATAATTGTACAAACTGCTTCCTGCTTGGAATAGCTAGACATGTTCAGAGGGATTTTTAGATATCTTGTGTCATTTTCCTTGACATGTGGTATTATATACAAGATAAATAGGCATTAACATGTTGTTTTTTAACATGAGCCAAGTGTATTTTAACATAATTAACTGAGAGAACAATATTTTGGCAAAAGCCTCTGAAGATTACCAACTACTTATTTGTAGTTATTGATCACATTAAAACAAACATAAAAGTTTTGACTTCTTCTACCATGTCAATATTGTGTTTTACATAATATGCAAATTGGTGCATTTTTAATGAGATAACACTTAATTTGCATATATTAATGGAATTGTTTTTGCCTATTCACCTGTAGTACCTCCCCTTAACAATAAATGTTTGAAATGACACATCTACATTTTTTTATTTTATTTTATATATTGTGTGTGTATATATATATATATAATTTTATTTAAAAAATTTTTAAGGAGCATGGTGAAAGAACACTTAATTTTGCTATAATTTATTTAACATTTTAATTTTTTTTGTTAAAGCTAGGGTGTGCGATCTTTTCCAGAATTTTTTTTTTTTTATACTGGTTGAAATTTTCTTCACATACTGATAGCAATCAATAATTTAAGTGGTATCAAAAAAAAAATATATATATATATATATCTTCTGTGGAAGGGACAGGGCTAAAAACAATTACGACCAATCATTGCATTCGGTCCGAATGTACTGATAGGATGTCTTTCCTGTCTGTCAATCTATATTTGCATACCAAAATTCAGGAAACAAGACAAGAAAGACCGTGTTAGAAACTTCTACAACGAAAAAAACATCTGGGGCTTAGACTCTGCTCTGTGTGTGTGTGTGTGTGTGTGTGTGTGTGTGTGTGTGTGTGTGTGTGTGTGTGTGTGTGTGTGTGTGTGTGTGTGTGTGTGTGTGTGCGTGTTTTCACGTGTGATAGAGGAGGCGTGGCTTTGGAGAGACCTCTGAAGCCAGGGCGGGCTCTATGCTTTCAAAGCTAGCTTGCTAACTGCTAGCCATTCTGGATCACACACCCTAGCTTTAAATACTATTATTTTCTTTTTAAAACATTATTAAAGCTGAAATGTGAAGTTTCTACGCCACTGAACGGAATTGCAAAATGAAATCATTGTTTGCAAACAGCTATCCAAATAGCTTTTTCCCTGTCTTCTGTAGATAGCGCAAACAGATAGTCCCGCCCTCAACCCGTGCCATTGGTTGAGTCAATGTTGTATTGTTGGGCTTGACGGATCACTCACAACAAACAGGAAATTTCGTAGCGCTAAAAGACTGATTACTTGTTGGAATTACGAATGGCTTACTTATAGTTCTCTCTGTATATTAAGGAGGGACTAGGACAAAGTATTTTAACAGAAGATACACAATTCAGCTTTAAAATGTGCATAATATATTTAATTTACTAAATATTCTAAAATAAATATTGAACTTGCTCAACAGCTGATTAAATAATGCATTCTACATATCAGCAAGTAAATAGGCATGATTAGTCCAAATGAATGGTGTAATGGTCAAATTTAACATCCTGTGGGGCGTCGCCAAATCAATTCCAATTCCAACTCATGAAATGAAAGAGAGCACTAAATTCTAAATGATGCTCACCCTTATCTGTCGGTCCACAAATCATTCCTGAACTCACCAAATATTGACCAGAACATTTATAGCTTAACATCAGTGTGTCACATGAAAACAGCAATGCATAGTTACCAGGCTTCATTTTAAATTATTGCGATATCACGCATTAGATGTGGCCAGTGTGCCTGTCGTGAGGTGATAGGGGTGGCGGCGATGATCCAAGCACATGAGGTCCGCCAGAAATCATCGTTCAAAGGTCAATAAGGGGCAAACATTACAGGTGTGTGAGCAGTCCTGATTGGCCCAGGGGCGGTACGGAGCAGCGCGGCAGGGAGGGACTGAGTCTGAAAGAGGGCGGGGTTATGGCAGGCACGCAACGGAAAGGCGGAGCCAACAGCAGCGGCTGCCGCAGCGACAGCTGCCAGGTGAGAGGACATTATCCTGGTTGTGAGTGGTGGGCACAGCTCTTTAACTGTTGGCATCTTCACCTGCTGGGTAGAGGACAGGTGGTACACAAAGAAAGAGTACATCCTTTAGTCACATCCAATAGTTTCAGGTCAATATTTAAAATAGATTAGTTAAAGATGACTACAATATGTTGATTTTGAGACTAAACCGAGTTCAACACTACCAGTAGTTTATATAGGTTGGAAATTAAAGAGAAGTATAACGGTGAATATACTGTATAACTTTTTATCATTTTTAATTTTGAGTTTCAGTAGTTTAGCATTTTTTAGAAAGAACCAGCTCATAAGAGTCATTCATTCAGGAGGCAGCGTAGTACGTTTTGCAGTGTAGTCTAAAAAGAACCATTTTTAGACTACACTGGTGTAAACCAAGAGTCATTTGTTCCAGAATCAGACTACACTGGTGTAGTGGTGGTGTTTTGTGGCATAGATTCAAAAGAACCGACTCATAAGAGTCATTTGTTCAGGAGTCGGACTACACTGGTGTAGTGGTGATGTGTTTTGCAGCATATATTCAAAAGAACCGACTCATAAGAATCATTTGTTCAGGAGTCGGACTACACTGGTGTAGTGGTGATGTGTTTTGCAGCATATATTCAAAAGAACCGACTCATAAGAGTCATTTGTTCAGGAGTCGGACTACACTGGTGTAGTGGTGATGTGTTTTGCAGCATAGATATAAAGAACCGACTCATAAGAATCATTTGTTCAGATATCAGACAACACTGGTCATGCTGATAATTTCACGCTGTAGATTCAAAAGAACTAGCTCATAAGAATCATTCATTTGGGAGCCAGACTAAACTAGTGTAGTGGTGGTGGCGTAGTGGTTAAAGCACAGGGCTGTTAATCAGAAGGTCACAGGTTCTAACCCCACAGCCACCACCATTGTGTCCTTGAGCAAGGCACTTAACTCCAGGTTGTTCTGGGGGGATTGTCCCTGTAATAATTGCACTGTAAGTCGCTTTGGATAAAAGCGTCTGCCAAATGCATAAATGTAAATGGCGATGTGTTTTGCGGCATAGATTCAAATGATCTGGCTAATAAGAGTCATTTGTTCCGGAATCAGACTACACTGGTTGCGCCATACGTAGTGTAGTGATGTTGCGATGACGCTAAATAATAGCGCAGGAAACACTGTATTTAGCACAGTGTCCTGATCCCATAGGCGGAAGACTGCACATTTGAGACCTGTTAACAGAAAGAATAGTCATGAAAATCATTCGGTTCCGATGTTTTTTTTAAAAAGAGCTGTTTCTTAGTTCCCAACCCTAACGTCACTGGATAAAACCAAGTCCCGCCCTCCATTATTCCCCACTAAATGTTTTGTTTTACTTGTACATATGTCACATTAGGGAAGGTAAAAGCAGTGTGAATATGTGAAATACTTTTAAGAAACATGATATTAGATATTAAATGGTAGATATTAATCTACCATTTAATATCTGAATTTGAAACATTTGAACGGACACCATTAAAGCTGTGTGGACCTTGTTATTTCAGCGTTATGTTATTTCTGCACTAGTGGCACAAACAGAATTGCAAAAATGATGACTGTTTTCAAACAAGTTTCATACACTGCCACTGCCATTGGTCGACCAAACAGGTAACTCCATCCCAAACTCATGCCATTGGTTGAGCCAATGTTGTTATGTCTGGCCCAGTCAAGCCACTCAAACAAAAAGATTGCAATTAAATTTGTTGCAACTAGTTGCACAGAAATGACACGCAGCAGCGACTTACTGTGTGTTTGGTGGGTCCTCGTTGTGTTTTGGTGTACGGACTGTACTTGGGTTTGGCTGGTTTTCCTGCGGCTCTGTCTTTGTGGCGTCTGCTGCTGATATGCTGATGATACAAATGCAGAATGTGAGAGAGATTTCATGAATTGACAGATTCCTCTGACATACTTTACAGCTGTATAAAAATGTTCAATCCATTCATTTTCTCTGTGCAGATAGATAAACTTTTAGTCCAAATTAAAAATCCAATTGCAATATTTATTTCACAAACGTTACATTAAAGTTGTTTGAAGTTGATCAAAATATATTGAAGCATTAAAATAAAAAAAAATGTTTTTACGTCGTGTAAGTTGATTTGGTCACGCTATGTGTTTCACACTATATATAATAACCGACTCATTAGAGTCATTTGTAAGGGAATCAGACTACACTGGTTGCGCTGTCTGTTTCGCCCTGTAGATTCAAAAGAACTGACTCGTAAGAGTCCTTTGTTTGGGAATCGGATTACACTTGTCGCGCTATGTTTCATGCTGTAGATTCAAAAGAACTGACTCGTAAGAGTCCTTTGTTTGGGAATCGGATTACACTTGTCGCGCTATGTTTCATGCTGTAGATTCAAAAGAACTGACTCGTAAGAGTCATTTGTTCGGGAATCAAAGTACACTGGTTGAGCTGTGTGTTTCGCCCTGTAGATTCAAAACAACTGGTTCGTAAGAGTCATTTGATCAGGAATCAGACTACACTGGTCACGTTGTGTGTTTCGCGCTCTAGATTCAAAAGAACTGTCTCGGAAGAGTAATTTGTTCTGGAATTGGACTACACTAGTCGTGATGTAGATTAAAAACCATCAGACTCAAAAGAGTAATTTGTTGGGGTATCGGACTACACTGGTCATTTTGTGTTTCACACTGTAGATTCAAAGCAACTGACTGATAAGAGTAATTTGTTCAGGAATCTGATTACACTGCTCAGGGTGTGTGTTTTGCGCTGCAGATTCAAAGGAACAGACTCATAAGATTAATTTATTTGGGAATAGGAATATACTGGTCATACTGTTTGTTTCGCCCTGTAGATTCAAAAGAATTGGCTCGGAAGAGTCATTTGTTTGGGAATCAGACTACACTGGTCGTGCTGTTTTTTACACTGTAGATTAAAAACAACTAACTCGTAAGAGTCATTTGTTCGGGAATCAGACTACACTGGTTGCGCTGTGTGTTTCGCTCTGCAGATTCAAAAGAACTGGCTCATAAGAGTAATTTGTTGGAGTATGTTAAGCCCGTACCTGTTTGAGCTGTGTCTCTGAATTGACGTGCACGTCGCAGATTTCACAGTGGAATATCTTGTTCTGCAAGCCCATGTCTGCTTTAGTGGGTGTAGTTAGCTTGCTTTTGACGCCTGGCCTGGGGAAGGATTTGATGGAGCCGTGCCCACTCCGTGCTTCCAGCATGGTCTTGTGCTTGGTGCCTGAGGAACCAAGCATGGCAGGATCATAACATTTATCACCTTAATGATTCACTGTTGCCAGAGAAAACAAAACTATGAACACTAGTAGACTGTATATCTGATCTTTAGGGCTGCTACATCTTACTTCTCAGTTATTTTTTGTGTAAATTATTGAAGGTGCCGTAAGCACATTTTTAGTGTAATGACACACAGAAAATGCACTATTGCCTGACACAATTGAATAAGGTGTCCTGAAATATCGCGCCTGTCTGTCTACAGCACTGGACTCTATAAACAGCAAACAAAAATGTGATGGCGGGCCACTGTCAGATTCTATGTTTAGCCAGTCGGAAGAAGTTTAAAGCACTCTCTGCCTGTCAATCATCTGGCACTTTCAAAGGAAAGCCCATTTATGGTCAACGAAGCCTATTCAATTAAAGCCAACAATAACTTTAAAGACAGACCTACCGTGAGCTACAAGGTTGCTCATCGATGGTATATGCTTCCGTTGAAGCCATCCATCCACGTAATTTCAACTTCATTGTTTCTAAATCATGTTTGATAGAATAATTCATGGTAAAGAGCTACACTACCCATGGTACAGCAGAGAAAGATTGACCAATCAGAGAACCGCAGCCAACATAACCCGATATATGTGCCTCGGTGCGACCGCCCACTCCCGCTCTGTGAATGATGTAATTGAGTCTGTCTCCCTTCACCCTTAAACTACTTCTGTATTTGTACATATCTGAATATTTTGCATTAAACTTATATTCCTTATCTCTGTAACACAGTATACTCACAGTCTCTCCTAATATTGTATTGTTGTAATAAGGATCAGTGATATTGATCAAGGTAAATCTGGACATTCTGAATACAAGACGCTCATGCAGAGATGTTCCTCACCACTGTTGTGAGCCTCCAGCTGTGATGCCGAGTTCACGGCCACCTTACAGAGGGAGCAGTAGAGCAGTCGTAAAGATTTCTCCTCCTCTGTCTCTGAATTCAGCTCGAATTCGGGCTCCATCGGCGGAGGCGTGTTGGCTGTGAAGGAGGGGCCATCCTCCCCTCCTGATACTGAGGTAGACTCTGCTTCAGTGGGGCCCGTGACAGGGCCTGACATCAGGGGAGAAGACGGAGATGAAGGGGCCACAATCTCTCCAGGAATTCCACCTGTAGAGGAAGAACGTTCAAGCACCTCTTGGACTCACAATAACACTATTGCAGAACAAATACAGTACAAGTCAGACTACATGCACTATACATCTTCTATGGTTGAGTATTGGTGGATGAATAAGCAGGCACAAATGAGTACAAAAGCTACTGATGTCATAATGACTTGTTGACCTCTTAAGGGTCCTTTAGCACCATTGTAAATGACACATAAATTAATTATTCCATCAACTGGACGCTCCCATTCTGCAAGTTTTTCTGCAAACGTTCTCTTCTTTGTGTGTCAGATATTGAGTTCGATATTACCTGATGCAGCTGACATGAGGATTAATTACACAGATTAAGATAAACAGCCTGTGATTGTCCCGAGATGAGGTCTGGTCTTGGCAGGGTGCTCTGATCAATGTCTGAGGAGTTTGGACTCTTTGTACTGTAATAACAGAGAGACGGGACACGCTCTCTTCATTTTAGTTGGTAGGGGCTCGATCGATGCTGAATTATGTCTTTCTATTTTGGTCAACCATTAAGTAGAGTCTCTTATTTATCCCAGAGCTCCTCTTCTGACCGGTGCTGCTGGATCAACAGAAAAGAGGAACGGACGCTATCGCGACTCTTATCACCTGCCTTGCAGCAGCGTATCTGGCCATAAATGCAGCACACTTTGCACAACTCAGACATTCTCAGCTGTATCTACTGTAACAATTAAAATAAATATATATTTATGTGTGTGTGAGTATGTATATATATACATGTGTGTGTGTATATATATTTGCGTGTGTGTGTGTGTGTGTATATATATATATATGTGTGTGTGTGTGTGTGCGTGTATATATATATGTGTGTGTGTGTGTGTATATATATATATATTTATGTGTGTGTGTGTGTATATACACTCACCTAAAGGATTATTAGGAACACCTGTTCAATTTCTCATTAATGCAATTATCTAATCAACCAATCACATGGCAGTTGCTTCAATGCATTTAGGGGTGTGGTCCTGGTCAAGACAATCTCCTGAACTCCAAA
The DNA here is from genome assembly GCF_025860055.1 of Xyrauchen texanus. NCBI lineage: Eukaryota > Metazoa > Chordata > Actinopteri > Cypriniformes > Catostomidae > Xyrauchen > Xyrauchen texanus. Next base: position 3,868,948 of record NC_068290.1, on the reverse strand, counting down.
CTGAATGTCAGAATGGGAAAGAAAGGTGATTTAAGCAATTTTGAGCGTGGCATGGTTGTTTGTGCCAGACGGGCCGGTCTGAGTATTTCACAATCTGCTCAGTTACTGGGATTTTCACGCACAACCATTTCTAGGGTTTACAAAGAATGGTGTGAAAAGGGAAAAACATCCAGTATGCGGCAGTCCTGTGGGTGAAAATGCCTTGTTGATGCTACAGGTCAGAGGAGAATGGGCTGACTGATTCAAGCTGATAGAAGAGCAACTTTGCCTGAAATAACCACTCGTTACAACCGAGGTATGCAGCAAAGCATTTGTGAAGCCACAACACGCACAACCTTGAGGCGGATGGGCTACAACAGCAGAAGACCCCACCGGGTACCACTCATCTCCACTACAAATAGGAAAAAGAGGCTGCAATTTGCAAGAGCTCACCAAAATTGGACAGTTGAAGACTGGAAAAATGTTGCCTGGTCTGATGAGTCTTGATTTCTGTTGAGACATTCAGATGGTAGAGTCAGAATTTGGCGTAAACAGAATGAGAACATGGATCCATCATGCCTTGTTACCACTGTGCAGGCTGGTGGTGGTGGTGTAATGGTGTGGGAGATGTTTTCTTGGCACACTTTAGGCCCCTTAGTGCCAATTGGGCATCATTTAAATGCCACGGCCTACCTGAGCATTGTTTCTGACCATGTCCATCCCTTTATGGCCACCATGTACCCATCCTCTGATGGCTACTTCCAGCAGGATAATGCACCATGTCACAAAGCTCGAATCATTTCAAATTGGTTTCTTGAACATGACAATGAGTTCACTGTACTAAAATGGCCCCCACAGTCACCAGATCTCAACCCATTAGAGCATCTTTGGGATGTGGTGGAACGGGAGCTTCGTGCCCTGGATGTGCATCCCACAAATCTCCATCAACTGCAAGATGCTATCCTATCAATATGGGCCAACATTTCTAAAGAATGCTTTCAGCACCTTGTTGAATCAATGCCACGTAGAATTAAGGCAGTTCTGAAGGCGAAAGGGGGTCAAACACAGTATTAGTATGGTGTTCCTAATAATCCTTTAGGTGAGTGTATATATATATGTGTGTGTGTGTGTGTGTGTGTGTGTTTGTATAATTGTAATACAACCCAAATTCCGTAAAAGTTTGGACAGGATGAAAATTATAAAAAAAACTAAAAGGAGGGATTATTAATCTACATTCACACTTTTCTATATTTAAAGCACTACAACTATACATTATATGATGTTTTTCCTTGTGAATTTATTTGTTTTTCGAAAATGTACAGTAATTTGCTGGATGGCAGTACATGCTGCTCCAAAATTTGTACGTATCTGTCTGCATTCATGGTGTTCTCACAGATGTGCGAGTTACCCATACCATGGGCACTGACACACCCCTGGCCCATACAGACACTGGCTTTTGAACCTGATGATGATAACAGCTTGGATGGTCCTTTTCCTCTTTGGCCCAGAAACTATTTGAAATGTGCACTCATCGAACTGCTCTACTTTCCATCTAACATGAGACCGAGACCAGAGAAGTCTGCGGCGCTTCTGGACAGTGATGATGTACGGCTTCTCCTTTACATAGTAAAGTCTTAACTTCCATCTGTGGATGCAGCGGTGAGTGGTCTTGACTAACAAATGTTTACTAAAGTAATCCCAAACCCATGTTCATGATATCCATCACAGATGAATGATGTTATTTAACACAGTGATGTCTGAGGGATCAGAGATTAGGCGCATTCAGAAATGGTTTTCGTTTTGACCTTTAAACCCAAGATTTGACCAGATTCCTTGAATCTTTTAACTATATTGTGCACTGTGGAGGGTGAAATGCCCCAAATCCTTCCATTTTGTCTTTGGGGAACATTGTTCCCAAAGAGCTGGAATATTTGCTGAAGCACCTGTTGGCAGTCTCGAATGATCCTTGCTCTTGAAGGACTCGACTGTTTTTGGAGGCTCCTTATATACTATAACACGACTGCCTCACCTGTATAACATCTCCTGTTTCACATCGCCTTGTTATTTCAACTCATCAAACAGTTATTAGTCTTAATTTACCCCTGTCTCAACTTTTTTGGAGCGTGTTGCAATCATCTGATTTAAAATGACTGTACATTTTCAAAAAACTATGAAATTCCCACAAGGAAAAACATCATATAATGTATAGTTGTAATGTTTTCAATATAGCAATGGGTGAATATAATTTACAAATTACTCCTATTTGTTTTATTCACATTTTTCATACTTTTTCGGAATTTTTGTTGTATAAATAAAATTTATTAAAACATAATATTACAATTATATAGCTCTAATTATATATATATATTAATAAATTCTATATATATATATATATATATATATATTACGTATAAATTAAAATGAATGTATATATTGAAAACTATACCTTTTGTTAAAATGTATAAATAATATATATATATATATATATATATATAATACAAATTTATATAATATAATTATACAACTTATAAATACATATAAATCACAACAATGTATATATTAAAATATATTATACTATTTATTATATTATTTTTTCTTTTTGATTAATAGTAAATAATAAAAGCACACACACACACACACACACACACACACACACACATATATTGTCTTTTAATTTGATTGTTATTTATTTATATTTTTTATATTTATTTAATTAATGTTTATTACTACAAAACAATAAAGCACCCATTTTAGAATGTAAAGGTTTATACAAAAATGTCACAAATTGTAGTAACAGGGTTAAAAAAAAAAACAACGTCTTAACCTCACATTAACTGAAGAGAAAATAAAACATGTATATGTAGTATGAGCACCTGTGGTTGACAATCAACATGTTCTGAAGTTGAATCACTTCCCATCACTGCCCATTGGTTGGAAAAGCAAAACAAGACTTTTTGGAGCAAGTTTGGATGTAATGGTCCAGAGTCCTGCATTAGTGTTAAAAAGGCTCACCAGCTGGCTGGAGAAGATTAGCTTATTGAGCCCTGGACTGAGGCGACAACGGCGATGGCAAATGGAGCCATTTCTCTCCCACCAGAGAAGCATCATTGACCATGACGCCTCGGCACACAGAGAATTCATTTACGCTCCAGTTTCTATAAAATCTGCAGTGGACACTTCTGTCAAGTTTGACCACAGTAACTGAGAGGCAGGAACTCAACCAGAGACACCAAAGTTCTCTATTTAAAACTTTAAGGATGAGGGTTTGGGTCTAATGAAAAATAAACCCCCAGTCACTACAACTGCTGGTGCTTTTCAACCACAAAGACAAGATTGTGCACTTTAACATCATACTTGCAAAACAGGAACAGCGATTTTTTTTGTAATTATTTGCTTCAAATCAAATGTTTTAATGTTGTTAATTCATAATAGAGCTTTCTGGTTTAAATGCCAATGGAGAAAATGAATGGGAAATATCTCATGCTTTTCCGTGGGTGTACGGCCTTATCTGTGGTTGCTCAGCGGGATCTGCACCTGTGCCCTCATGCCATCCCAGATGTTTCAAGACTTTGAAGCTCCAAAAAGCACATTAAGGCAGCATAATAGTAATACATAAACTGGTTTAATCCATGCTTTCAGAAAGAATATTTAAGTCATTTTCCTCTATAAATCTCCACTTTTACTTTCACATTCTAAAAGTGAAAGTGGAGATTTATAGTAAAAACAGATTGAAATATGGATCTGTTTCTCACCCACGCCTTTTCCATCGCTTCTGAAGACGTGGATTAAACCACTGGAGTCTTATGGATTACTTGTATGCTGCCTTTATGTGATTTTTTGGAGCTTCAAAGTTCTGGACACCATTTAATTGCATTGTATGGACTTACAGAGCTTAGACTTTTTTTAAATCTTTTTTTATGTTCAGCAGAAGTAAGAAAGACACGTCTGGGATGGCATGAGGGTGAACTATCCTTTTAACTAATGTTAACGTCCACCACATTTCACTTTTAAAAATGTATGTATGTGTACAAATGAACAGTAGAAATGCTGTAAAATTCTTGTTCATCGTTAGTTCATGTTAATGTAGTTATCTAATTTGAACAAATACCACCTTATTGTACATTGTTACCATTTTCTCTGTTTCACTCCAAAATATGTCAGATTACGGAAATACAAAGTGTTGGGAAAGACATTTCATGTTGACTTTATTGATTCAAAATGATAGCTCTAAATGCGCTAAACCTTCTTTAGAAAAAGACTAAAATGCAGATAAAAATATATAATGTGAACAGAGCAATTGACATAACTGCTCTGTGAATATTTTCCATCCTGCACGATTTCTCAGCTTTATTCACTCAATGAAGAGGCTATTCAACACAGCTCTACTGGCCATTAATCAAATTACCGCCAGTGTCAAAAAGCCCACAAAGTCATTAGCTGTTTATGGGCAGATTCACCTTGAACGAGAGATAAGGAGTAAATGAGATGAGTGAGTGAGCGGCAGTGCTGACCTGATCGTTAGCCTCAATTTCATCTACCAACAGGAAGCCAACATCACAAACCACCAAACCAAACTCTCTCCACAGGAGGTTTGGCACAGCTACAGTCCACTTTATGTGGGTATTTTGTGAAGCAACAGTTTAAAAGTAGATAGTCAAGCTTACTCTTGAAAAAAAAAAATCATTCTAGGTCTGGGCGCTATGGCTACACAAATTATATCTTGAGATTTTTCAGCCTATTGTAGATACATGGGTGATCCAAAACATTATGACCACCTGCCTAATATTCGTTTGGTCCTCCACGTGACGCTAAATCAGTGCCAACCTGCTGAAGCATGGACTCAACAAGACCCCTGAAGGTATCCTGTGGTATCTGACACCAAGACATTAGCAGCAGATCCTTCAAGTCCTGTAAATAGCGAGGTGGAGCCAAAGATGCTCAATCGGATTGAGATCTCGGGAACTTGGAGGCCAGGGCAACACCTTGAACTCTTCATCATGTTCCTCAAACCCATTCCCGAGCAATGTGTGCAGTGTGGCATGCTGCGTTATCCTGCTGAAAGAGGCCATTGCCATGAGGGAACACTATTACCATGAAGGGGTGTACCTGACCTGCAACTATGTTTAGGTAGGTGGCACGTGTCAAATTGATGTCCACATGAATGGCCGGACCCAGGGTTTCCCAGCAGAACATTGCTCAGAGCATCACACACCCTCCACCGGGATGTCCACCCACAGTGCATCCTGGTGCCATCACTTCCCAAGGTAAACACTGCACACGTACACGGCTGTCCACATGATGTAAAAGAAAATGGGACTCATCAGACTAGACAGCCTTTTTCACTGCTCCAATGTCAAGGTCCAACAATCGCATGCCCATTGTAGGTTCTTTCGATGGTGGACAGGGGCCTGTGATTTGTGCCACAGTAGACCTTCTGTCGGTTCGGACCAGATGGGATAGCCTTTGTTGCCCTCGTGCATTGACGAGCCTTGGGCACCTAACACCCTGTCACCAGTTTGTGGTTTGTCCCTCATCGGACCACTGTCGGTAGGTACTCACCACTGCTGACCGGGAGCACCCCACAAGCCTTACCGTTTCGGAGATGCCCTGAACCAGTCGTCTGGCCATAACAATTTGGCCCTTGTCAAAGTTGCTCAGGTCTTTACTCCTGCCCATTTCTCCTGCATTCAGCATGTTGGCTACGAGAACTGATTGTTCGCTTCCCATCTAATCTGCCCAGACCTTGACATGTGGCCTTGTTAGGAGATGGAGCAATGTCCGGGTGGTCATAATGTTTTGGCTCATCACCAGTGTATACAATATATATCTCGATAATTGTGTGGTTGCTCTGAATTGGCTCCAAAGTTTTTTTTTATATATATATATAATTACTTCAAAAAAGCCATTGTAGCCAAGTAGATTCTATATAACAAAGGCATACAGGCATTAAATACAAATTTATTTTATTATAATGAAAAATTATGTTTTTGTTGTTTTCATGGATAGATACAAGTGAGAATAATATTTAATAATTTTCATTGATATGCACTTTTATATTTATGTATTATATTATATTATATTTATATTCATATTTGCATGATATGTTCTGTGTCTGTGTTCCGCAACTGCTTTCGGGTCCTTGAATAACGTATAACGTGCGAGTAAGGGCAGCCGGTGGACTTTCTGGTGCCCTCCTAGGGTAAGATGGTGCCCCCCTAGGAGGTTGGTGCCCTACGCAGACTGCATAGTCTGCTTATAGGGAGCGCCGGTACTGTATTTAATCACAACGTTTTGCAGTTTAATAATCACATATGACCATATCACCATTATTGGTGTATTTTAATTAATTGTGCAGCCCTGAAGGATCGTGAAATTATTCTCCATGCACACTTTTGTGTGAACTTTTCCTTTAAATAAATAACTTCACAAATTTTAATTAGTTACTTCCCAACACTATGCATCAATTTGTACAGTTTTTGGGTCTGAAAAGAAGTCATTAAAGGTTCATTTGTGAGGGTTCATGCTACTTTGATTGCCTGTCAGTGAAGTAGAAATCTATGTGCCCTTGTGCATAGACCCGTCTGCCAAAGGAATGAGAATGAGACAGAGAGACACTGTAAAAGAAGATGAGAGAGAGAGATCAATTGCCCCTAATTCATGGCCATAATGGCTGTTATCAATCAACTATCAAGGTGCTTTAGATATTATAAGGTGACTGTAGTCTACAGTACACAATTACATAAAATAACCCCATGAGCAAGAATGAATTATGGCCAGGGTAAAAGGGGACCGTGACTGCTTCACGATAAGAGGTCTGCAGTGATTTGACACTATACGCTCAATGGCACCTTTATTAGGTACACCTGTGCATCTACATATTCATGCGAAAATCTAATCAGCAAATTGCGTGGCAGCAGTGTTATGTAAAAAATCATCCAGATACGGGTAAGGAGCTTCAGTTAATGTTCACATCAACCATTAAAAAGCTGAATAAAATGTGATCTCAGTGATTTGGACCGTGGCGTGATTGTTGGTGCCAGATGGGCTGGTTTGAGTATTTCTGTAACTGCTGATCTCCTTGGATTTTCACCCGAAGGGGTCTTCTACTGCTGTAGTCCATCCGCCTCAATGTTCGACATGTTGCATGTTCAGAAATGCTTTTCGGCATAGCACTATTGTAACGTGTGCTTATTTGGGTTAATGTCACTTTACTGTTAGCTTGGACCAGTCTGGCCATTCTCCTCAGACCTCTGAATATCTTGACCCATACCTGCATGATTTTATGCATTGCATTTCCTGTCAAGGAACAGCGATATAAATGAAGACAGCCCATTCATGAGAATTTGGTAGTGTAAATGGGCTGTATGCAATGCAGCCCTGCTCGTTTGTTGCCTGCCTGCACTGCGGACCTCAATGTATGTGTTGCACGCCCTTTATCGGCCTCTCTGGGACTGAAAGTGCTCTGCGTCTTGTGTATTTCAATTAAGTCATTGTCATTCATTTTTGTGCAAACATTGCTCTTTTCTATGTAAATTAAGATCACTAGATTCACAAAATATAGATGCTTAATTAAGAAAGAAATCTGTGCTATTTGCCTGACGCATGAAACATTCACAGCGCATTTAAATAAACAGCGCTTTTACCGAGTACAATTCCTTATTAGTGTATCGGTCAAAATGACAAGAGGGGTCTCCAAAGAGGTTGGGGCCCCGGGGCCCAGTAGGACCATAATCTGAGTAAAAAGCCAGACCTGCTCCTTCAAAGGCATCATTCTATCACTCTCTCCTGCTCTCATCTGCTCCAGGCCTCGCTGACATGCCCGAGCGCGCTGCCAATCTCTGCTCTTTAATTACAGGGCAGTAAGGATCCTTCCACCCTCGTTATTAGACAGACTAATCAGTAAGTTCCCTTGAGTTCTGATTACATTTTCACCATGATGCTGGATTAAGCACTCTAATTATCGTGATTACGCCCCATTATGAATCACACTGACTTGTGAAATCAGTCCCCGAGGGCCACGTGCTCCTGTCAGTCATCTGTTTCTGTTATTAATTGCGTCAAATATCTCATCTAGAAATTCTTCATACTTTGTACGATAGATATAGCTAATGGCGGGACGTCCATCCGTCTATGCATTCCTTTCTTTCTTTCTGTTTCTTTTGTTCTTTATTTCATTAGTTTTTCCTTCCTTTCTTTTTTCGTTTGTTCGTCCCTTCCTAAATTTCCTTTCTTCCTTTATTCCTTCCTTTCTTTTGTCTCTTCTTTCATTTTCTTCATCCTTCATTCCTTACTTTTCATAGTTTCTTCTTTCCTTCCTTTCTTCCATCTCCTCCTTCCTTCCTTCCTTCCTCCTTTTCTTCCATTTTACTTCCTTCATTGCTTTCATCTTTTACTTCCTTTCTTTGCTCCGTCCTTCCTTACTTTTCTTTGTTCCTTCCTCCCTTCCTTCCTTCATTTGCTTACTTTTCTTTGCTCCTTTTCTTCCTTTCTTTTGTCCCTTCCTCCCTGTCTTCCTTTCTTTCCTTCCTCCCTTCCTTTTGTCTCTTCCTTCCTTTCATCACTTCCTTCCTCCTTTTCTTCCATTTTACTTCATTACTTTCATCTTTTACTTCCTTTCTTTGCTCCGTCCTTCCTTCCTTTTCTTTCTTCCTTCCTTCCTTCCTTCCTTCATTTGCTTACTTTTCTTTGCTCCTTTTCTTCCGTTCTTTTGTCCCTTCATCCCTGTCTTCCTTCTTTCTTTCTTTCTTTCTTTCTTTCCTCCCTTCCTTTCATCACTTCCTTCCTGTCTTCTTTTCCTTATTCATTCCTTTCATTCTTTCTTTCCTTCCTTCCTTCCTTTGCTCCTTTTCTTCCTTTCTTTTGTTACTTCATCCCTGTCTTCCTTCTTTCCTAACTTTCATCCCTTCCTTCCTGTCTTCCTTCTATTCCTCATTCATTCTTTCCTTTCTTCCTCCATTTCTTCCATTTTCCTTCATTGCTTTCATCTCTTACTTCCTGTCTTCCTTCTTTTCCTATTCCCTTCGTCCTTTTGTCCTTCCTCCTTTAGTTCATCCATCCTTCCTTTCTTCCTTGCTTACTTTTCTTTGTTCTTTCTTCCTTTCTTTTGTCCCTTCTTTGTCTTTCTCCCTTCCTCCTTTTCTTCCTTCCTCTTTCTTCCTTGCTTTCATCACTTCCTTCCTTCCTTACTTCTTTGCTCCATCCTTCCTTACTTTTCTTTCTTCCTTCCTTCCTTACTTCCTTTGCTCCTTTACTTCCTTTCTTTTGTAACTTCCTCCCTGTCTTCCATCTTTCCGAACTTTCATCCCTTCCTTCCTGTCTTCCTTCTATTCCTCATTCATTCTTTCCTTTTGTTCTTCCTCCTTAAGTTCATCCATCCTTCCTTCCTTCCTTGCTTACTTTTCTTTGTTCTTTCTTTTTTCCTTTATTTTGTCCCTTCTTCTCTGTCTTTCTCCCTTCCTTCCTCCTTTTCTTCCTTCCTTTCTTTGCTCCTTCCTTCCTTTTCTTTGTTTCTTATTTTCCTCCTTCCTTTGTCCTTTTTTCTTTATTTTTTCCATCCTCATTTACTTCCTTCCTCACTTCTTTCGTTCCTTCCTTTCTTTTTTCCTTCTTTTCTTCCTTTCTTTTTTCCCGTCCTCCCTGTCTTCCTTCTTTCTTTCCTCCTTTCCTTCCTTACTCCTTTTGTCTCTTCCTTCTTTCCTTCCTTTTTCTGCTCCTTCCTTACTTCCTTTCTGTCTTCCTTCTTTTCCTCATTCCTTCCTTTCATTCTTTCCGTTCGTCATCCTTCCTCCTTTTCTTTCATTTTTCTTCCTTCCTTGCTTTCATCTCTTCATACCTTTCTTTGCTCCATCCTTCCTTAGTTTCTTTGTTCCTTCTTTCCTTCCTTCCTTTCATCCCTTCCTTAGATGAATGGAGAATTTAAACCGTTATGGAGCATTATAATTTTTTTGGGAATAAAGTCTTAACCAGATAATTACCTTAATCGCTGATGTGAATATACATGTGGTCATCTTTAAGAGACAGAAAGATGAGCTCCGACATAGTTAAAGTACTTGACAACAAAATTACATGATAATGCCCTTCCTCATTCCTTCAACGTTCCTTTATTCATTCCTTCCTTCCTTCCTTCGTTCATTCCTTTTTTTCTTCCTTGCTTTTTGTGAAAATAAGGCCCCAATTGTTAAATAAGGCCCCTTGTTATTTTAATAGATAATAGTGTGCTGTAAAAATGACATTTCAATCTGTTTCTCCATTACATAGATAAATGGTTCTCTTTGAATGCCATTCGAAGACATAGTCTTTTTTGAAAATGAGCCATTAATCGAAAATTCTAGTACTGACATTGTAGTTTACAGAAAAAAAGTTTTTTTTGTTGCAGTGTCATCAGGTTTGCCAGACCGAAATGTGCGTGTTTGCGTAAGGGATCTTTCCAGCTCAGTGCGGGGTGAATAGCTGAGTGCAATAATAGACAGTAAAGATGCTGGAAAAGGATGCCAGGTTTGCTGATGACAGAACAATCCACAGCTTGTACCTCTCTCTCTCTCTCTCTCTCTCTCTCTCTCTCTCTTCCCAGAGAAAAAGACAAAATTGCTTTCTTGCTCTTTCAAGATCAGAAAACTTCATACATAATATTAGTTATGTTTCAACCAACATATCTCAGATGTTTCTCCTAAAATTCCTTAGCTTACATTGTATGCGCCCTGGTGTCCAGCTTCCTTTGGTAGTCTTGGGCCACACATCCTAAAGCTTTGGAATCACCAGGGAGTCGGAGGCCACAGAGCCCCCCTTCCATTCTCTTACCCTGGAAACGAGTCACGTGAAAGGGCCTTAAGTCTTCTTTTTCACTCTCTCTTGCTCTCTCATCTCTTTCCCTGACTGCTGCTCTCTGCCTCCATTGTATAGCTGTGTGAGCTGGCATTCCTCCCCTGACAATCTGCTCTTTAATAGCTAATATCAGGGTACATTTCCTGCCGCACTGGACTGGAACAGAGTTGGAGACATCTCTGTCACACACACACACACACACACACACACACACACACAGAATGCTGCTGACTCATCTTCTTATCTGCACAAAAACTCTCTGCCCTCTGCCAATCTTGGGCATCACATCAAAGCACCATGGCCACATTCTCCCTCAGTAGATCTCCATTTGGGTGACTCTCACAGCTCGGTGGTTCAAACACTGCTGTCTCATCGATTACATGTCATTTTCAGCTCTCATCATTTCTTCCTTTGTTTCTATTTTGTTTATTGGTGGCTGGTTTATGCTGGGTTGGTGCTAGTGTAGCTGGTGGACTAGCATGGCCTCTATGGTGAAGCTGGTTAAAAGGTATAGTTCACCCAAAATTAAAATTCATCATTTACTCACCCTCATATTGTTCCAAACCCATATACGTTTCTTTATGCTGTGGAATACAACAAGATTCACATTCACTATATAGAAAAATGACCAATGAATGGTGACTGAGATTGAAGATTCTGCCTAACGAGATGTTTTGTGTTCCACCAAAGTAAGTCAGAGGTTTGGAACAACATGAGCTGTTATAAGCTGTCTCATCAGCAAAATTAGTGATGGAAATGTCTGTTGTTGAGACAAAATCAGAAGTAACAGTCAGTATCTGGTGTGGCCACCAGCTGCATTAAGGACTGCAGTGCTTCTCCTCCTCATGGACTGCACCAGATTTGCCAGTTCTTGCTGTGAGATGTTACCCCACTCTTCCATCAAGGCACTTGCAAGTTCCCGGACATTTCTGGGGGGAATGGCCCTTGCCCTCACCCTCCGATCCAACAGGTCCCAGATGTGCTCAATGGGATTGAGATCCGGGCTCTTCGCTGGCCATGGCAGAACACTGACATTCCTGTCTTGCAGGAAATCACGAGGAGTATGGCTGGTGGCATTGTCATGATGGAGGGTCATGTCAGGATGAGCCTGCAGGAAGGGGACCACATGAGGGAGGAGGATGTCTTCCCTGTAACACACAGCATTGAGATTGCCTGCAATGACAACAAGCTCAGTCTGATGATACTGTGACACACCGCCCCAGACCATGATGGACCCTCCACCTCCAAATTGATCCCACACCAGAGTACAGGCCTCGGTGTAATGCTCAGTCCTTCGGCGATAAACGCGAGTCTGACCACCACCACTGTTGAGACAAAACCGCGACTCGTCAGAGAAGAGCACTTTTCGCCACTTCTGTCTGCTCCAGCAAAGGTGCGTTTGTGCCTATAGGTGACGTTGTTGCGGTGTTGTCTGGTAAGGACCTGCCTTACAACAGTCCTACAAGCCCTCAGTTCAGCCTCTCTATTGTGCGGACAGTCTGAGCACTGATGGAGGGATTGTACATTTCTGGTGTAACTCGGGCAGTTGTTTATGCCATCCTGTACCTGTCCCGCAGGTGTGATATTCAGATGTACCGATCCTGTGCAGGTGTTGTTACATGTGGTCTGCCACTGCAAGGACGATCAGCTGTCCTTCCGGTCTCCCTGTAGCGCTGTCTTAAGCGTCTCACAGTACGGACATTACAATTTATTGCCCTGGCCACATCTGCAGTCCTCATGCCTCCATGCAGCATGCATTATGCACGTTCACACAGATGATCAAGGACCCTAGGCATCTTTCTTTTGGGGTTTTTCAGAGTCAGTAGAAAGGTGTCCTAAGTGTCCTAAGTTTTTATAACTGTGACCTTAATTGCCAACCATCTGTGAGCTGTTAGTGTCTTAACGACCGTTCCACAGGCGCATGTTCATTAATTGTTTATGGTTCATTGATCAAGCATGGAAAACATTGTTTAAACCATTTACAATAAAGATCTGTAAAGTTATTTGGAAAAATGTTGTCCTGAAAAAGGGACATTTCTTTTATATATATATATATATATATATATATAAATCCATAAATTAACACTGAACATGAGGGTGAGTAAATGATGCCAATTTTTATTTTGGGGTCAACGGTCCCTTTAAACTGGTTAAAAAGCCTTGTAAGACACTGTGTGGTCTTTAATGTCACATACTTACAGTCTAGTGTGACCGAACATTTAGAGACAATACACAAGCCAACAAATTACTAAAGTTGGTTTTCTCGTTCCATTTCTACAGCACATTGGTATGCACAGATTGTGTCTAATCGTTTTATGTCAGACTAGTAAGACACCACAAACATGCATTGCAACTATCTGCTCTCTGAAGCTGCCCTATTAGCGCGTGAGCCTCTACTTTTCATTACATGCGGCAAATAAACTCCAGATAATACAGCGTTCAGACGCTCCCACTATTCATCTCTCTGACATCTATGCACATTAATATTCATTACCGAGTGGCATTTTGACAAACAAACGCCCAGCTCACTGCAAACTCTGAGAAAAGGAGAGAAGTGCTCAGGTGTCATGCTGCATTCAGTATGATTTCGCACGATTTATCGGAGGTATCTGGAGGTCTCTCGCACGCTCATGTACTCTACCAGATCACGATACCCTTCGTTATTCATAGGAGTTATTAATGCAAACAATACTGGCTCAGATATTTTTCCAATAACAGCAGAAGCAGGCCACCAATCCGTGCATTTTCATTCTAGAGATACAAAGTGCTGTGAAGAACAAATACTAGTACTAGAATTGTGTTTTGCTGGATTCAGGGTGTACAGAGAACGCAAACTGCTGACGTTAGCACATCTGTTTGTGTTTATCTGTGTGGTGTCAACATCCAAGTACAAGACAAAACAAATAGCATTTTATTTAGTCTTGTAGAGTTGGTGGATTGTTTCTGTAAGGAAGGCAGCACAAATGCAAAGAAATCGTTCAAATTCTGTAATTATTTTCCCACCCTCATGTTGTTCTTCTGTCAAAATGGTCTACACTTATATAGCACCTTTTTTAACCTTAGCGGTACTCAAAGTGCTTTACACTGCGTATCGTTCACCCATTCACACACTAATGACGGCAGAGCTGCCATGCAAGGTGCTAGCCTGCCATTGGGAGCAACTTGGGGTTCAGTGTCTTGCCCAAGGACACTTCGGCATGTGGAGTCATGTGGGCCGGGAATCGAACCACCAACCCTGCGATTAGCGGACAACCCACTCCACCACCTGAGCTACAGCCGCCCCAAGTCAAACACAAAAGTAATTTGTTTTTAATAATTTTCCTTATTATTATATTCCTTATTATTGTCCGGGGACATGATTAACCACGTTAATTGTTTTGAACGCATTATTTTTAATATAATTAATCACACTGAATTACATTAAATTCGACAGTCCTAACTGTAACATAAGACTTATTTCATATATATATATATATATATATATATATATATATATATATATATATATATATATATATGGTTCGAATTACGTGGGAGCTAGTGGGAGCTGAGCTCCCATAGAGAGAGGATGAGCTCCCATGAAAGCAGTAAAATCATACACCTGTGGGGGTCTCTAAAAATCATCAGCACCATTATTTTAAATTACAAATAAAGCATTTTTTCCTTCAATATATTCCTTCAATGTTTATGTTAACCCTTTTGCACGTATGATCGATCAACACCGGTGTGATTAGAACGGTCAGTGCATCACGTGATCAACTGCTAAATTCAAACGTGCTTTCGCGCTTTGGCTGGCGCTGAGCCAGAGACAGACGCGCTCAGTGCTGCTGTCATGTATCACAACCATAGACAGATCAACTGTTCTGTGTTTTCAACCACATAATGTTTATTTTAGGTTTCAGACATTTAAATACACATAAGTACTAGCAAAAAATATTTTGAGTTTGTAAAATACACACTGATGTCTAGGGAAGCGGCAATAATAATCCTTTCCATTAACGTTACGTTACAATAAGACACGTTTTCATATCAGAAACACATTGTGTAAGTAGCTTTACATTTTACTCTATTCTTCTCCCAGTTCACCGGCCACTTACTTTCATGTATTGCGTGAGAAGTTGAGGAATTGACGCGTTGTAAAATAACATGGCGCCGCCCATCGCACATACAGCTCAACTAACTTAACGCGATCGTTATAAAGGCGTTTAAACAACAAAACACATCCACTTGCACATATTTGACAATCGGAATATCAGTGTTTCATGTTATAGCTAATACATTTGTGAATATTTTGTATAAAAAAGGAAAAATGACATAAAAGCAGATCATCATTCATTCAGCGCTGTGTTGTGGTTGCGCTGTGTAACGTGACAAGCAATGATGCGTCACCATGGAAACATTAAAGTGACAGGTTCTAAATAACGGTCACATAGAATAACTCACGCTGGGGGATCAGTTAGAATATTTTAGAAATAGTGTAAAGTTCAGAACCAGCAACCATGCCACCAAAAATAAAAAGACTGCTACCAACATCAGGTACAACTTTGGCAAAATTCGGGTTTATTTCAAAAAAACAAAAAACATCATCAGAGGACAGTCTACTCGTTTCTCTACTCCTGTATTAATAAACATTGAAATCAAAAGAGTCAAGTGCAGTGTTAAGCAATTATTTATCACACACACCACGCCTGCTTATAGGCTACTTTTTGTTTTTTTTAAGAGACCCCCACAAAGATGAAATCATAATTCGAACCCTGTATATATATATATATATATATATATATATATATATATATATATATATATATATATATATATATATATATATATATTTATTTATTTATTTATTATTTTATTTTTTTAAAAGGCATATATTGTTCAGTTCAAGAAAACTTGATATTTGTAAAAAAAAAAAAATTATGAAAATGAAAAATATGTTTATTGATTATTAAGTGTGCACTTAAGATGCACTTGATTTTCAATTCATTCATTTATTTATTTATTTTTTTAACTATGAAACTAACAAGGCACAAAGATTACATATCTTTTTAAATATCTATTTATTATATTATTATTAATTTGTATTATCCTGGGCAACCTTATTTGTCAATGACTCAATTTCCATGACTTTTACAGCCCTTGAAAACACCGTTTAAAACGTCTCTGATATTTTTTGGGTTTTCCATGACCGATGGAACTCTGTAATGAAAGCTAAATTCTAAAATGGGCTTCATGCTGATTTTCCATCCGAGCAAATTAACTTGGCAGTTCTGTACTGCAGAGATAATGGTGTAGTATCAACAACATTATTGTACGAAACAGCAACAGCGCCTATGATGCAAATTATGACCTGATTCTTGGAGCGTCTTTGCTGTTTTCAGTACATAGAGAGATCTTTGTGACAGAGCTGGAATGACCATGTCAAATTTGTTGAATTTGATTCTAGATATGGCTCAGTTCAATGCAAGTTTATGGGGTTTTTTGACAGCTTTATTGTCTTTTTTTCTTTTTAAAGAGGTGTGCTATTATTTTAGTAGATAAGCCACATGATTTGAGGTATCATTGTCTGTAGCGCAAATGGTGCGGGATGAGTCACGCACCAAAGTTTATTCTAATGCCTAACCCTGAGTATGAGCCCCAATTATAGTGATGCTTACCTTTAGAACTAAAAATAATATTCTCTTACCTTTTCCGTCAGTGTTGCTGGCCACCGAGTGGCCTTCGGGTGGCTCCTTGTTGGTATTTTCCTTGCTAACCAGAGAACTCTTCTGTTTGAGGCATTTCGGGGCATCCAAGTATTTGAGCTTCTTGGCATGTTTGGTGCCTTTGTAGTGGGCCACTGCCTGGCTCTAGAAAACAGAGAACGGGCCAACCCGTGGAGAGGGCCAGCCCAGACCAGGTGTTAGAAGACAGACAGGGGTAAAGGAGCTCTGAGCCATTCACAAACAAGCTGGACTGCAATGTGACACGGTCACATTTTGTCGACATCAAACCACTGGGCGCACCCCCACCCCCATCTGTGTGGTTAAAGGGAGAGTTCCCCAAAAATTGTTCCAAACCCATTTTACTTTCTTTTTTCTGTGGAACACAAAAATGAGATGTTGGGCAGTAGGTTAGTCTCAGTCACCATTCACTTTCATTCAGTCATTGCATCTATTTAGAGATAAAGGGCCTTATATTAAGAGTCATATGTGCAAAGTCAGTTGGCATGGCAATTAAGTTGTATTATTTTCTTAAGTCTAGATGCCAAGTGGGTTTGGTGAAATCGCACACCCAAGGCGCTAATGGGCTGGGTCAAGTACAATTGAATTCTGAGGTCTTGTTAAAATGTAACTCAAAATATGCTGTTCGGCCAAGATGACTCAAAGAGCACACCACAGAGTGCTCAATGGAGTATAAAAGAACCCTAGAGTGACAGATAAAGACTTGAAGAAATCATTGAAAATGGTTAACATCTCTGTTCATGAGTCTACTATATGAAAAACATGATACAGTCATGGTGTCCATGGCAGGACACCATGAAGGAAACCGCTGCTTTCCAACAAAAACATTGCTAAGTTTTCTAAAGACCACCTTGACACTTCATGTTTTGTGGACTGATGAAACTAAGGTTGAATCGTTTGGGATGAACACACGGCATACGTACGGCATAAAAAGTGCACCACATACCAACATGAAAACATCATTCCAGAGGTGAAGTGTGGTGGAGGGAGCATCATGATTTGGAGCTGCTTTGCTGCTTCTTGGCCTGGACCACTTGCCATCATCGAGTGAAAAATTAATTCCCAAGTTTATCAGGATATCCTACAGGATAATGTCAGGGTGGCCTTGTGTCAGCTGAAGCTCAGTAGAAGTTGAGTGATGCAGCAGGACCCTAAACATCGACAAAAAATCACTACAGAATGGCTTCAAAAAAAGACAATCCACCTTCTGGAGTGTCCCAGTCAGAGCGCAGACCTTAACCCAATAGAGATGCTGTGGAATGACCTCAAGAGAGACGTTCACACCAGACATCCTAAGAATATGGCTGAGCTGGAGCAGTTATGTTAGGAAAAATGCTCCAAAACTCCTTCTGAACGTTGTGCAGGTCTAATCCGCAGCTATCGGAAACACTTGGTTGAGGTTACAGCTGCCAAAGCAGGATCAACCAGTTAATACATCCAAGGTTCACTTACTTTTTCCACAGTTAATGTTTAATGGGACGTGTTCAATAAAGATATGAAATATTATTATGTGTGTGTTGTCAGCTTAAACACATTGTGCTTGTGACTTTGATGAAGATGAGATCACATTTTATGACCAATTAATGCAGAAAACCAGCTAATTCCAACGGGTTCACATACTTTTTCTTGCCACCGTATGGAAACATGAAAGTGAATGCAATGAAAATGAAGGTGACTGAGGCTCTAAAATCTTCTTTTGTGTTCCATGGAGGGAAGAAGTAAGGGTGAGGGTGAGTAAATGCTGGCCAAATTTTCATTTATATCCCTTTAAGATGCTTCATTTCAGGTGGGGTGCTACCTATGCAGGCAGTAGACAGCAAGGCAGCTCACTAGGTTTTGTATCAGAGCCTTTTTCAGAGTAAAATCAAGGAATAAAGAGTTTGACAGAGTAAGAAAAATCCTCTCAAAGTCTTCAGTGCATGAGGTTTCAGTTCCAGCTCATGATGGCTGACTTTGAATGAAATACATTTTTTATTAAGCGTGGGCACAATGTAGGACGTTTCAAACACACTGAGCTATTTGCATTCGTCTTCAACCTATATATATTATGACTCAGTGGGACCGGGTAATATGCAACGTCCTTCAGCTGCCCTTGTTTACCTCAACGCTAATTCATGGATGGCTGTCTGACATTGACCGCAGCTGTGAGGGTACTATCAAGAGACGCTCAAATACTCCAGTGAATAAATAAGGTAGTCATCGCCTACTCCATCAAAAGCGAGGCAAGCATGGATTACACACATGGGCCAATGCTAGACACTGATGGGTGAATTGTGAAAATGCTCTAAATGTTTCTTACCAGCCATGAAACTGTATTTTTGGCCTATTTTTATTAAGAGAAAAAAACAATTAAGGCTTCCTAGACGAACTTCTGATGATAAATCCAGTGGTCGTTTCGTGCAAGTTTCGACTGATGTTTTGTTTGAAAGCTTCTCAATTGAATCACTAGTGTCACTTAGATCAGTGAAGGTCAGGCTATCTTCTAGTCGCTGGCAAGGAGCCATTTCATTTAATAGCCAAAGCCAATTTTTACACTCATTTGACGCTTGTTAATTTGGACCCAGCTAACAACTTATTTCATGAGATACACCTTTATGAAAAGCAAAAAGTGTCCACAACGATGTTGCCTGTGATATATTGTTTTTGTACAAGTAGCAGTGCCGGTGCATGGATCATATAGATTTATATCGCTGGTGTTTGTAAGTAACACATCATTTGAGCGGGATATTTTTATGAAAATGGCTTGAACGGTGAGATAAATGGGCTGTTTCTCGACACCTTCCAGCACAACCAATCGCAGGGGAGAAAGCAGTGACACAGATAAATGTCATGTGTAATCTGTGCCGTAATCAACCATTCATTAAAGTCGTGACATGGAAGAGCCGCCACGGTGACGGCCGAGAGCTGATGCTCATGCGGGGAGGAAGTCCGTTGTTGCCAAGTGAGCATTTAAGTAAGATGGGCACCTGCAATGGGACTTAGTTAAATGATGCTATCAATCAAATATCAGAGAAGCAAATTAGAGACACTGTTGCTGTATTTGGCAGGCAAAGAGCAAAGCACTTCAAGAATCAACTAGGTTTCTTTCCCCCTGCTATTATGGACTGCATTTTGATCAATGACAGGACATTTTTCTTTTTTTTAGGGATGTATTAAAGGGATAGTTCACCTAAAATGAGAATTATGTCATCATTTACTCACCCTTGTGTTGTTCCAAACCCACATGACTGACTTTATTCCATAGAACACAGAAAAAGTTGAAGCCTTAGACCTCATTTGCTTTCATTGTATGGAAAAAAGATGCAATAAAAGTGAATGGTGAGTGATACCAACATTCTGCCTAGCATCTAAAAACTATTACTTTAATTATTCAAAAATACATTAAAAATGATATTCATACAAATAAAAAAAAAAATTATAATAATGCTCTACTAAGATAAAAAAAAAAATTCAGTTTCTGAAAAATATTCATATATCATTAAAAAAGTATATTTATATTTTGATCATATTTAATTACATTTGAAATGGATTAATTTAAAATGTAAGGTACAGTTAAAAAGGTCTAGGTGTTGAAATTGAGATTGTCCAGAAATTGTAAAAAAAATAAATAAATAAATAAATAAAGAAAGAAAAATGTTTAGGTGGTGGTAACTGTCCAGAGATTGAACAAAACAAACAAACAAACAAACAAAAAAACTAATAAAATCTTTAAAAAATAAATTTAAAAAAGGTGGTGTAACTGTCCAAAGATTGTACAAAACAAAACCAAAATTCTTTAAATGTATATACAGTATATATATATATATATATACAGCCCTGGCCAAAAGTAGTGGCAGTGACATACATTTTGTGTTTTGTGTTTGTAGATTATTGTTTCACATGTTTCTATTGTATACTGGAAAACAATGATAAGCATTTTGTGAGTTTTAAAGGCTTTTATTGGCAAAAACATTCAATTTATGCAAAGAGTCAATGTTAACCAATGGGTCTGAGCCCAAACTGCAAAAATGATTATTTTCAAAAAAGTTTCCCAAAAACTACCACCGTCTTCCATTGGTCAAATTGATAGTCCCACCACAAACTCACGCCATTGGCCACCTGATTTAAACTGTTCTGCAGAATTTAACTTTAGAATTATGATCGATATTTATTACATATTATAAATAATGCTAATTCATTCAAATATACTCTGCACCCTAAAGGTTACAGTGTTAACCCTCGTTATTCATAACCTCTGCAATTCACTCTGGCATGCTGGATATCAGCTTCTGGGCTAAATCATGACTGAAGGTGATCCATTCTTGCCTTATTAGTGCTCGGATTTGATCACAATTTGTGGGCTTCTGCTTGTCCACTCGCCTTTTGAGGATTGACCACAGATTCTCTATGGGATTAAGATCCGGGGAGTTGCCTGGCCACGGATCCAAAATTTCAATGTAATGATCTCCGAGCCACTTCATTATCACTCTTGCCTTGTGACGTGGTACTCCATCATGCTGGAAAATGCACGGATCATCACCAAATTGCTCCTGGGTCGTTGGGAGAAGTTGCTCTTGCAGGACGTTTTGATACCATTCTTTATTAATGGCAGTGTTTTGGGCAGAATTGTGAGAGAGCCCACTCCCTGTGATGAAAAGCAACCCCACACCTGGATGGTCTCAGTATGCTTCACTGTTGGCACAACACAGGACTCATGGTAGCGTTCACCTTTTCTTCTCCGGACTATCAATTTTCCTGATGTCCCAAACAGTCAGAAGGGGGCTTCATCAGAGAAAATATCTTTGCACCAGTCTTCTGCTGTCCAATCCTTGTACTTCCTGCAGAATTTCAGTCTATCCTTGATGTTTTAGTGGCTTCTTTGCTGCCCTTCTTGACACCAGGCCATCGTCCAAAAGTCTTCACCTCACTGTGCGTGCAGATACACTCACACCAACCTGCTGCCAATATTGAGCAAGTTCTGCACTGGTGGCGACACGATTCCATAACTGACTCCTCAGGAGGAGATGGTCCTGGTGCTTGCTGGACACTCTGGGACGTCCTGAAGCCTTTTCACTGCAGTTGAACCTCTCTCCTTGAAGTTCTTGATGATCCGGTAAATGGTTCTTTCAGGTGCAATATTCTTTGCAGCAATTTCCTTTCATGTGAGGCCATCTTGATGCAAAGCGATGATGGCTGCACGTCTTTCTTTAGAGGTAACCATTGCTAACAAGAACACAATGATTGGAAGCACTTCTTCCCTCCTTTTATAGTAATCAGTCTGCTCTTATAATCCAATCAGAATGATCGAGTGATTTCACCTGACTAGTACTCGTTCACACTTTCCCAGGTGCTGCTGATATATTTAGTGAAATAATGTTACCTGGTCATTTTGTGCCAGGACCTAAAAACAGTGAAATGTGGGTTTTTGTGATAAAGTAAAATTTTTTGGCCAATGAAGCTTTTTGCAATTATTTAAAATGCATCTGATCACTCTGTGATTTTTAAAAAAAAAAAACATTAATGAAATCAACATGAATACAAAGCTTAAATTTCAAAGAACTTCTAAGGCACATGCATTTTAAACTAGATTTCTAAAAGATTGGACCTTTTTATCATCTCGAATCTAATTATTTGTCATTGACTCATTTGTATTCAATTCAAATGCCTTGAATCACTCACCCTGAATTGGGCTAGTCAGTGGGAGGGGGATAAAGACTAGCTGGAGGTGCCAGTTTGAGAGAGAGCGAGCGACGCGTGCGGCTACGTTGCATGTGTGTCTGTTTATGTTTGTTTCATGTTTATCATTAAACTTAACGTCGACTGTTTAGCCGGTTCCTGCCTCCTCCTTGCCCAGGTTACCTCGTTACACAAGTGCCTCACATTTAATTAGACCTGTGGTGTACGATAACCAAATTTCAGTTTCCAAAGTCGCCGGATCGTCTGGCTAGACTCCTGACTGTAACTCTCTAGAAGTCCTCTTCTTTTTGAAAATCTCCCAGATAGGTCACCTGCCCAAAATCCTGACTGATGCCTATAATGAGCTGTGATTATTGTTTGATAGACCTCAGTCCTGTTAAAGGGGTCATGACATGGTTTTCTTTATTGTATTATTATGTTCCCTTAGGTGCAATTATAGTATTAATATATTTTTTTTAAGAAAAACTTTTAAAATCTAGTGATTTATGACCTTTTCCCACCCTGTTTCTCATCCTCTGATTCAAACAGTCTGTTTTGGGGGCGTATTCCATTTAAGACTTCAGTGTTAACGCCCACTGTTATGATTGGCTAACGTCAGTGCCTATGTATCAATTATTGACGCCTCCAGCCAGAACAATATGCAAGTAAACTAAGTAAAAACACTGTGATTATTCATAATGAATGAAATTGCGCTTTAAAAAGTAGTTTAAAGTTTAAAATAGATTACTTACAGTTTGCGTCGTCGTTGTTCCCAGAATAGTCTGCACGGACTTATCTTTGAGCAACAGTTTTCTGGCAAAGCCAGCATCATATTGAGATTTGTTCTCAAAACAGTCATCCTTAAAATGTACAGAACAAACGCTTAAGTCATACCTGTCAACACTCCCGTTTTTCCCGGGTTTCTCCCGTTTTTTAGCCCTATCTCCCGGACCCCTCCCGGTTTGTTATTTCTCCCGGGAAACTCCCGTAATTTGCATGGCCCAAACTCCTTTATGAATAATCGCCGATTATTATTATTAATCGGACCAATATGTTTGTCTAATGTTGATAAGTTGCCAGATTGTATTAAATGCATTATATTCACACAATCCACACACCATTTACAATTTCAACCCATTTGTCACCTCAACCTGGCAACCTAGTATAACCCAGTTGCGCAGTCGCGGAAAGTTTAACCCGAAAGCGAGCCGAATCCGATAGACATGATGGCAGGTGAAGGCGGTGTCCCCGCAAAGAAACTGAAGTACAATTGTAAATTTCAACAATGTTGGACGCAACAATGTACGTGCATCTTACCCAGTCATATAGACAACCTCCACGCTTTTTGTAAGGTATGTCGCATTGATTTTAATGTAGGCCACGGCGGGAAAAATGACATTAGCCAGCACATTAAAACACAGCGGCACCATCGCGCAGAAGAGCAAGTAAGGGCACACAGGCGATCTCATCCTTCATCACGAAAGGACAGACAGAGAGTTACAGAAAATCGCATGAGCATGAATAACAGCACTCTTTGCTCTCTCCTATCCTGCAAAATAAACCACACCGGTTTGGTTTCAAAATACACTCCGTCCAAGAGGGCACTGAGAGCAGCAAAATCTGCCACATACAATTACAACACTTCAAAAAAAAAGTGAGCACAATATTCATGTTTACAAAACATACTGTACTTATGTTTACAAAAGAGAGACAGTAATTGATGCTCAAGGAATGAACTGTAAATAAATGTGTTAAATTAGTTTGTACCACAGTGTTATGTGTTTGTACCAGTGTTAAAAACTGTGATGTTTTGTTGTAATAAAATGACAAATAAAAAAATTAAGAAATATTAATAAATTAAGTTATGTTTTCATTTATGGGTATTGCAATGTAAATAATACACTTAACACGTGCAGTACACTTAACAGCATGAGCCTACCTCTTACAGCATGAAGAGGTAGGCTCATAACAACCCCCCCCCAAAAAAAATCTCCCGGATTTTGAAAACCAAATGTTGACAGGTATGGCTTAAGTTAACACTGCCGTGACTGGGACGTCCGCAAAAAATAAACTGCATCCATTTTTCCCTGACGTCTGGATCTTTCGGCAGCTTATTCAGAGGTTTTGTTTGACCACAGCCAGGAACAGCACATCTGTGTGGCATCGTAATTTTCCTGTGCACAAGTAGTCTCTGTCAGAGCTCGCTGTCCATCGACTGAACACTTGTGAGGCGCACGGCGATACGAAATGAGCGTAGTTGTCTTGCGCTTAAAGCGTAGTTATCTTGTGCTGGAGGCGGTCATATGCAAACGCTGTTACGTCACTTCTAACCATGAATCCAGAACGAGCTGTATTTTGAGCTTGATTAAATAAATGATTCGTTTAGAATGGGGAGGACGTCTTAAAATATTAAACTTGCAGGACGTTTTAATGATACAAAGACCTCTTATATACCAAAAGATCAAGGCAAATTTGGTTTCTCATGTCATGACCCCTTTAATATTACAGCTCACAATAAGACAGTGACAGCATAAATGGACGCCCTAATAGAGAGGATACGGGAAATGCTGTTTTTAAATAATCCTATTTGGATTAAATAGCTCTGATGAAATCGTGCCACACTGGTGGAAGTTCTCCTTTTAAAGTCAGAATTCACTGAAGATCTTCCCTTCCACTGCAGACCCTCAAATGTCATTCTCCATTTGGCATGTATGAAATTGTGTTCATTTACAATATGCACAACAACCAATGTTGTTTGGGATCAAACCCAGAGTGGCAAAGAAACACGCCATTTTTTGAATCTGTACACAAATGCAAATGAGATTTGAGAGTTTTGGTGGAGGGCAGGTTTTTCCAGGGAATAATGACTTACATTATGGGCTGTTCTTCACACAAATCTATCGTAATTCTTCAGAGGACACTCACTTGTGAGTTAAACCTCAGATGGCACATACTGCATGCGACAGCTCTCCTTTTAGAAGCAATAGGAACGCCGAACGTATGATGTAAAACGGCTTTCTGGACAGGATCCATCTGAAAGAGAGACAGAACAGATTTTATTAGAGCATTTACCACCGCAGCATGCCGTATGCCAACATCGTTACCCGCCTGACACTATGATAAAACACAACCTCCAGAAACACAAAATAAAATGACAATTGCATCATCATTTACTCACACAAACAGTTTTCAAAATCTGTATGACATTCTTCCATGGAACACAAAAGGAGATGTTAGACAGAATATTAGCCTCACTATTCAGCCTTTCATTGTATTGAAAAAAGATGCAATAAAAGTGAATGGTGACTGAGACTAACACACTGCCTCAGTAAAGTCAGCAGAAAGTACCTGATGTCAGCCAATCCGGCAAAGTTACACAAGCACAAAATCGGAGTCCTCTTTCTCAACCAGCTGCATATTATGAAGTCATAAATATATATTTTGAAAATCACTTTAAGCACGACAAGTGATATGCAGTTTAGAAACCTAATACGCTTTTATCCATTAGATAAAATCAGACCAATCAGATGTAGCCAACCAGAAGTTATGGTTTGATGTCAATCTTGCTTCGTACCTACCCCTGTCATATTGGTACCACATGTGCATACGTCTCTGAAATGAGCATGGAAAATTCTTGGACAACGTATTTGAAAAAATGTTACATAACATAACTGCAGCATAAATCTAACAGATGGCAAATAAAAGGAGATGACATGTAAAAACAGAAGGATCGTGCAATTTGTTGAGAATAACCAGCCACTGTAAAAATAATTGTATTAATCAGTATTTCTCAGTTTTATTTCTCAGCTAAACATCCTTAAAACAAAATACATTTGAAGCATAAAAACAAGCTTCAGATAAGACTTGTTTTCAGAGAACATATTTTGTATAAAAAAAAAATGTATTTATTTATTTTTCACCCCATTGATAATTTTTTTTTTCCTTCTTTTTAAATAATAGGTTAAATGCTTAAAACAGTGCAAGATCAATCAAATTAGCTTCTCATGTAAATGTAACTCACCATCATGCCATCCCAGATGTGCATGACTTTCTTTCTTCTGCTGAACGCAAATGAAGATATTTAGAGGAATACCTCAGCTCTGTAGGTCCTTACAATGCAAGTGAATGATGGCCAGAATTTTAAAGGTCCAAAAAGCACATAAAGGCAGCATAAAAGTATGACTCCAGTGGTGTAATCCATGTCTTCAGTATCAAATATGATAAGTGTGGGAGAGAAACAGGTCAATATTTAGGTCCTTTTTACTATATATCTCCACTTTCACTTTCAAATTCGTCTTTTTTTTTTTTTTTTTTTTGGCAAAAATAGGTCGTTTTCTCCCTGTGGTGAACTAAAACATTTTTTTTACAGCTTTTCTCCTCCAAAGCTGAGTTTCAGCACCACTGTAACAAAGACTTTAGTTCGGGCAATGGAGCAGTCAGGAGACAATGAAGCAAGTCCAAGGTCAGTTTTTTATTCACGATTTTTTCCTCTGCTAGAAACGACGGTAACCGTCATTATAAATAAACATTAATATAATAAAGACCTGCACACTCTGGCTGCGGTGCTCTCTGGTTTCTCCCCTCTGATGCTGTGGCGTGACTCTTAAGTCTCCCTCTACCATCACTATAACAAGAGACAGGTGTTACAGTAAAGATCATTGTGAACCAGGTGACGAGCCTCTCTCCCGCAGACCAACACATGACCACACCCCCATGCCTCAATCCCCTATAACTATTATATCTCTTCTGAAGACATGGATTTAACCACTGGAATCTTATTGATTACTTTTATGCTGCCTTTTATGTGCTTTTTGAACCTTAATATATTGGCTTTCAACATCATTTAGGTTTATATTTCCTAAAAAAAATTATTAGGAAAGTCAAAAATTTCTGAGGATGTTTATGAAATTTGATTGATCTGTCATTGAATAAACCATCTTGTTTTAAGTATGTTTAGATATTGTTACTGGAAAGCAAGAGAAAAAAACACAAATTAAGAATATGCTTTTTGCAGTGGAATCAGCAGCTGTGTTTTACTATAAATCTCCACTTTCACTTTCAAATTCTTCTTTTCTTTGGGCAAAAATAAGTAGTTTTCTCCCCTATATCTATCATATCACTCCTGAAGACATGGATTAAACCACTGGAGTCTTATGGATTACTTTTATGCTGCCTTTATATGCTTTTTGAATCAGCAGCAGCTGATAACGTGCAAACAATGCAGAAAATGAGCACTAAAGAGACAGAAAGAAAATGAAAGAGAAACCATCTGTGTTTTGTGATGACCTCACTTTTTTAAACACATTTGTGGTGGGCTCGTTTAGCAAACCCTGTTTCTCATTGACAATAACAGATGACATCAGGGATGGAAAGATAAACACTGTGCCGGGACCGATTAACCTCAGGGAGCCACACTGGTTTCAATCTACTATGAAGTTCAACTGAAGCATCTTAGAAGGTTCAAAAACCCAAATTTAAAATTTTGGGTAAACTATTCCTTTAAAGGTGAAGTGGGTCTGAGCCCAAACTGCAAAAATGATTATTTTCAAACAAGTTTCCCAAAAACTACCACCGTCTTCCATTGGTCAAATTGATAGTCCCACCACAAACTCACGCCATTGGCCAACGGATCAGGATCCTCAAAAAAATTAATCGGCACAGAGCAACAGTGTTTAAACTGTTCTGCAGAATTTAACTTTAGATTTATGATCATTATTTATTACATATTATAAATAATGCTAATTCATTCAAATATACTCTGCACCCTAACCTTCCGGTCTCAAATCAGGAACCAGTTACGAATTACTTTGTTAACATATGTTCTCCAAACTACAACGTAAGACTCTATGTTTGTTTGTTTGTTTGTTTGTTTGTTTGTTAGTTTGTAGACAGGTTATGTAACATAGTCAGTTACATCATCGTTTGGCTCTCAAGTCAGTGGAAACACAAAAAAAGAATTATTATAAAATTAATATGTTCACGTTTCTATTGATAAAGTAAAGTCTCTCTTTGGCGTAAGCCCTGCCTAGCGGTCCGAAGAAGTTGTACTCGGAACCGTCATATCCTGCCGGAGATAGGAGGCAGGGGCGAGGAGCCTACCCCCGTGCAGGACGGGACTCAACAGGTGGTGTTGGGGGTGGAGGAGGTTGCCATGTTAGCACACTGAAACAGCAATGTGATAGATTGTGAGCAGACTTATAAAGCAACGGCTTACATGTGATTGGCTGGGAATTACCCAGCTAATGGTGCGATGATGTACAGCTGCAAGTCTTCCCGCTACAACTACGCTGCGCTTACATTTCTGTGGACAGGAACGCCGTGTTGATGAGAGAGGTCAACGGAGAATGGCCAGACTGATCCAAGCTGACAGATAGACTACGATAACTTAGAATAACATCAGAATGCACAACACGTCAAACCTTGAGGCGGATGGGCTACAACAGCAGTTTGTTGTTTCTATATTTACCAAAATGTGAGAAAATACTGACAGAAGTTGTTTTCTGGACTAAATGTTAAGATAAGCTATTCTCAGAATATCAGTGAGCATTGTAGCGGGTTCAGAACATAACAAATTAAACAGCTTCGTTTGATTGTTGTTTATGAATGCAGCTATTGGACGGGCCTTCCAAGATAGTTGCCTTGGTGGTAAACAGTTCAGTGAAAGCTAGAAAGAGTTTATTTTGTCCAAAAAAAAAAAAGCAAGAGGGAAAATGTAGACTACATTTTGAAGAGTGAATCCAGCTCCAAAGGCAGCCTTGCTTACTATTAGCTAAAGTGGGATAAATTTGCTCTCAGAAGCAATTCCAGCCCTTATGTTATTCCCAATTACACTCCCACGCGTGAATCACAAACCGTGCATCTATTGATTTTTACAGGCGAAATTTGCAATTCAGATTGAAATGAGGAGGCCAGGTCGGGCCAGGATGATGAACAGTGTGTTCTAGCCCGTGTTGATAAACCCATGTAGCATTAGCCCAATGAGTCGTTCATGGAAGTGTACTAGTGTAAGAGTGGGAGGGTGACTCATCTACCCATGAGACCTAGATAGCACCAAAACAAATCTTGAGGATACAAATTAAATATTGAACTGTTTATCTGACTTAGTGCACACGTAATGATGAGTTATGGCGTGTGCCAGAGGGTTGTAGCGAAAGAGAATTGAAATTAAATGAGATGTATAAATATAAATCAGGCCTTTCAAAGGTGGAACGTTAGAAGGCACAGAATAAAACAGAACAATGTCTAGGGTGAAATTATTCCTGGGATGGTTCATTATCCTTAGCAATCCCAGCAGAAAAGACTAGCTTTAGACCCATGCTGGTTCAGGCTTGTTTGGTGCTGTTTCAGCCATCAAATAAGTGCTGGTCAAACATGCATGGTCATTTATGTGAAGCTTGTTGACTAAGTCTTGCTGGTTAAGCTACTAAAGAAGCCTGCTGGGGAACCCAGCAAATCGGCAGCATATACTTGGTACCATCATCCAAAACACAATCTATACGGGTAAATCCACAATGCTGGACATTTTGGTTTTGCTTTTTACAGTGCCTCCTTGTAGTTCCTAGTAAACGAGACACTTTTCATGAACTTTGTTTAGACACTTACACTCTACAAGGCTCATTGACAAATAAGGATGTCTGAGGTGATAAAAATAGGAGAGATCTTTTAAAAATCTAGTTAAAAACACGCGCATCAAAATCATTATAATGTAATCTTTGTGTCAATGTTGATTTCATTCATTTTTTAAATTAATGTTTTCTTCAAAAATGTTTTGCTTTACTACAGAAAAAATGATGGCTTTAAAACATTTACTGAAATTAACAAATCAAAACATTCTCGTTGAAAATTAGCACCCCCTAGAGGTAATGGGATAGAAATATTCATATCAAAATAAAAGTCCTTCACACAGCACCTAAATGGACAAGTCATATATCAAATGAAAGCTCTTACATTCAGATTTTCAAAAGAAAGACAAATGAAAATATGAACATATTTTTTTATCTGTGCTTATCTTAGAAAGTTCTCTAAAAAATGACCCATTGTTTACTTGTCTGTGAACATTCAATGTTATATTGTAGATGTCCAGATCAAAATATGCCATCCAGAAGGAAAAACATGCAAAACAAATCATAAAAAAATATGTTTTTGGCTATTGATGATAAAATGGTATATAGCATCGCAAAGATGAGGATCTCAGTTTTCTAATAACACCTAGATTGAGCTTGTAGTCCACTCAGAGGCCGAGATATTCAATGAATCAATGAGGGTGGTGCTTGAACTGAAAATTAGACTGAATGTCAATGGACGAGCACGTCTGTGAAGGCTAAAATGCGTGACAGCGCCACCTACATTTCAGATCTGTATATTGTTATGGAATGTGATAGAGAAAAAATATTTTTTTGTAATGCTTTCTGCCACCTAGTGGAATAAAATGAGACTTTTCAAAGTGCGGTAGAGTGAAGAGAACCAGAATTACATTTTTACAAATTTAGGACAACAAAAAACAAAAGTTTTTTTTTTCTAAAAAAACATTTCTAGGTTTATCATAAGATTATAAATACATACAATTTCATTTATGAAATTTTTGCAATTAGTCCACAGTATGTGTGAATGGTGGGCTTTTAAATTTTAGTGCGAAAACTTGCGGGCGGCAGCCTGAAATGCACCAGAGTTTAAGGGGTTAAAATGCTTTCTTTACACCTTGAATACACGCAAGTGTACACAACTTAATAATTTATTTTAAAAAAGTCTTCAAACATATTTTTACATGTATTGTTTTTTTATTTATTTTTTTACACATATACATTTTTGAATGTCAAGAAGTTTTCTTAGGGTTACTCCATTTGACCTTAACAAAATAAAATACTAAATGACCAAATATCTGATATTTTTTTAACTTCATACAGTCATAAGGGACTATCTGCATGTTGGTTTCACCATTTGAATATTTTTATATATATATATATATATATATATATATATATATATATATATATATATATATATATATATATATATATAATAAAAGATTATTCTGCACTTTCAAAAGCTTTTATTGAGACTATTTACTTACTATTGACTGTTTTATTTATTTGTATACTTTTTTTATATCTATATTTCGAGCAGTTACACCACTTCTTACACCACTTCATCTTTAAAGTCATTTTTATCATTTTTCTAGGGCTTAAACTCATGTTCATCATAATAAATGTGCATTCAAGAAACTGTTTTGTGTGAATTGCATTTTTAATGAATAACATAATACTGGAGTGGTGGTGACGTAGTGGTCTAAAGCACAGAACTGGTCATCAGAAGGTTGCTGGTTCAATCCCCACAGCCACCACCATTGTGTCCTTGAGTAAGGCACTTAACTCCAGGTTGCTCCGGGGGGATTGTCCCTGTAATATCTGTGTTCACAACAGAATACATGTCCCTAATGTGAAAGAGGACAAGATGTGGTTGCAGGAAAAACAACAGCTCTGCAGAATAAACTGCATCATATCTTAAACTGAAAAAAACATTTACAGCATACAGAGAGAAGAGGCTGATGGGTAAAGTGATCATTGCAAGAAGGCTCTATTGTGATACTTTTCTTCCACCTCTTCTTGAAACAAAAAACAATGTTCTGAATAGAGCTGATGACACACACACACACACACACACACACCAAACCCTTTCATTACACAATAATCATGCGTTTTACCTCTCTTTCTGTGCCTCTGCCTGTATTGCTGTGATACAGGAGGTGCTGATAAACTCTGCTGACTCGTATTGATGAAGCTACTCTGAAACTGGAGCTTGCCAAGCTACCAGCCACTACAATTTAAAATAGCTAAACTGTCAAGCTTAGGGATGGGAATTGTAAGGGATAAGGGGTGCTTTCAAGCATCACTATTGCGATTGGGGATTAAGGGTTTTTCAAAACCCCTAATCCTAAGTATTAAACTTTTAGCACATAACTAAGTACACGAGGGTCCGCTTACACCAAATGCAAACCAAACATGTTGATGTTCTTTTTAAATTGACACGGCATCTAAAAAAACGTTGACTTAGGGATTTGGTTGCATTTTTGCATCCATCTGTGCTGTTTTAAAAAAATATATTTGTGTATATATAAATGTGCTAGACTGACGTATTTGATCATTGTGGCAGTCAAATATGTCCATCTAGCGATGTTTGCATAGATACAATTTGTTTTTTAAAACAGCACAGGATGCAAAAAACACGTCCACATACACATAAACTGCATCTTAAAAACACTGCACTTATGCACCAGATACTGCAAAAACAGCAAGATGTGGTATAACGGTCAAAGAACAAAAGTTTGCATAGAAAACCAATGGAAAAACAGCACAGATGGACATAAGAACGGTCTCGCTAGGGGCTGAGATTTTGCCAAGTAAGATATGCTCCTGGATCAACATAGTCCTAACCCTATATCCCTAACCCCAACTATAACCTACCTTTCAAATTAAATGGAAATGATGGGTTGATGGCTAGCCCTAAGCCTAACATTAACCCTAAACTCTTAAATCTGATTACTCTAAACCTAACTTGGACAAATCACATTAACTCATATATTTAGATATCAGAATACTTGGGAGTGGGCTCTTTCACTTGTAATTTGAAGTGATTTTCGCCATTTTTAATGAGTTTTTCCTTTGGTCTGTTATTGTGGTCCAATCTAATTCATATTTCTCCATTCATATTGATGTCTTGGTCAGTGGTTAGTCACTTTATATGTCGATCAAACAATCTCTTCATGTTTAAATGGGCAGTTCTTGGCGAGAATAAGCTGCAAAGTGGACTTTGTGGTGATGCATGGCATGTAGAATTGCTACTTTATTGAATTACAGCTAATTTATACTTACTAGGAAAACAGCTTTCTTTTAGTAAGACACGAATTCACACATATCACGAGCACAACGGCTGATTATGACTTTATAAACACTTGTTTTTTGATCTATTACTCACACACTGCTATGTAATGATATTGAAACACATTTACTCTAATACATCATTTAAAAAAATGAACGCTTGTATTACAGACTCACCTACATTTACAAACTTATTCAAGAGTGATTAACTTCTGCAGTAGCTCACCTGATAGAGTGTTTGGACTTTGAAGACCGCGACATTTCACTGGGAAAAAACAGCAAAACGTGTAATAAGGCACATTATTTCAATTTGCAAAAAAGTTGCTACGGTCATGTAATGTTAATGAGACCATGCAGGATGTTTTTGTTCTGCTAAGGTGTTCATTTGGTGATATTTCTCCTGTTCGTACACATCCCTGGAATGAATGACTGAGGAGAACACAGCTAGCCAAATAGAGTTAATGATGGGTTAAATCTAGGGCTATCAGTCGAATAATTTTAATCAAATTAATTACAAGATATAAATTGCAATTAATCATACATGTATACATGTTTAATAAATAACAGTAATTCAATATACTGTATAATGATTAAATAATTATAAATAGTCATATTTAAATTATTATAAATATAATATATAATATAAATCTAATAATTTAGATAATTAAAATGCATTACATTATTGTGGCAGAGGAATTAAGCATTGATAAGACAACACAAAAATGGCTTTGGAAGGCAATATATGGTTTATTTTCATATTATTGAACGTAAGCCTACAGTCAACAGCAATCCATTTTGCAATTGCATTCTTCAATCTGTCCGAGGTTTATTATAAGGTCTTATTTAATGATGCATCTACAGAATGTACACATGCACCAGATTGGTTGCATCACATCATAAGCAGCATTGTTAGGTCGCACTGTCAAGTTAAACATATTTTGAAACATAGAAAAACAAGTCTCGAGAGCTCTGCATTTTGACTTGCGCTCTATCCAACTGTGTTTGAAAGCAAGAACGCATTCTCATCATGTGCTGATGCTAGTGTCAAGAAAGTGTGGTTGGTTATTGACTAGAAAATATGGCTGGTTAGTGTCAAGAAAGTGTGGTTGGTTAGTATCAAGAAAGTGTGGTTGGTTATTGACTAGAAAATATGGCTGGTTAGTGTCAAGAAAGTGTGGTTGGATAGTGTCAAGAAAGTGTGGTTGGTTAGAATCAAGAAAATGTGGTTGGTTAGTATCAAGAAAGTGTGGTTGGTTAGTGTCAAGAAAGTGTGGTTGGATAGTGTCAAGAAAGTGTGGTTGGTTAGTGTCAAGAAAGTGTGGTTGGTTAGTGTCAAGAAAGTGTGGTTGGTTATTGACTAGAAAATATGGCTGGTTAGTGTCAAGAAAGTGTGGTTGGATAGTGTCAAGAAAGTGTGGTTGGATAGTGTCAAGAAAATGTGGTTGGTTAGTATCAAGAAAGTGTGGTTGGTTAGTGTCAAGAAAGTGTGGTTGGTTAGTATCAAGAAAGTGTGGTTAGTTAGTGTCAAGAAAGTGTGGTTGGTTATTGACTAGAAAATATGGCTGGTTAGTGTCAAGAAAGTGTGGTTGGATAGTGTCAAGAAAGTGTGGTTGGTTAGTATCAAGAAAATGTGGTTGGTTAGTATCAAGAAAGTGTGGTTGGTTAGTGTCAAGAAAGTGTGGTTGGATAGTGTCAAGAAAGTGTGGTTGTTAGTGTCAAGAAAGTGTGGTTGGTTAGTGTCAAGAAAGTGTGGTTGGTTAGTGTCAAGAAAGTGTGGTTGGTTAGTATCAAGAAAGTGTGGTTGGTTAGTGTCAAGAAAGTGTGGTTGGTTAGTGTCAAGAAAGTGTGGTTAGATAGTGTCAAGAAAATGTGGTTGGTTAGTGTCAAGAAAATGTGGTTGGTTAGTGTCAAGAAAGTGTGGTTGGATAGTGTCAAGAAAATGTGGTTGGTTAGTGTCAAGAAAGTGTGGTTGGTTAGTGTCATGAAAGTGTGGTTGGTTAGTGTCAAGAAAATGTGGTTGGTTAGTGTCAAGAAAGTGTGGTTGGTTAGTGTCAAGAAAGTGTGGTTGGATAGTGTCAAGAAAGTGTGGTTGGTTAGTGTCAAGGAAGTGTGGTTGGTTAGTGTCAAGAAAGTGTGGTTGGTTAGTATCACGAAAGTGTGGTTGGTTAGTGTCAAGAAAGTGTGGTTGGATAGTGTCAAGACAATGTGGTTGGTTAGTGTCAAGAAAATGTGGTTGGTTAGTGTCAAGAAAGTGTGGTTGGATAGTGTCAAGAAAATGTGGTTGGTTAGTGTCAAGAAAATATGGTTGGTTAGTGTCATGAAAGTGTGGTTGGTTAGTGTCAAGAAAGTGTGGTTGGTTAGTGTCATGAAAGTGTGGTTGGTCAGTGTCAAGAAAGTGTGGTTAGATAGTGTCAAGAAAATGTGGTTGGTTAGTGTCAAGAAAATGTGGTTGGTTAGTGTCAAGAAAGTGTGGTTGGATAGTGTCAAGAAAATGTGGTTGGTTAGTGTCATGAAAGTGTGGTTGGTTAGTGTCATGAAAGTGTGGTTGGTTAGTGTCAAGAAAGTGTGGTTGGTTAGTGTCAAGAAAGTGTGGTTAGATAGTGTCAAGAAAATGTGGTTGGTTAGTGTCAACAAAATGTGGTTGGTTAGTGTCAAGAAAGTGTGGTTGGTTAGTGTCAAGAAAGTGTGGTTGGTTAGTGTCAAGAAAATGTGGTTGGTTAGTGTCAAGAAAGTGTGGTTGGATAGTGTCAGTGTCAAGAAAGTGTGGTTAGATAGTGTCAAGAAAATGTGGTTGGTTAGTGTCAAGAAAGTGTGGTTGGTTAGTGTCTAGAAAGTGTGGTTAGATAGTGTCAAGAAAATGTGGTTGGTTAGTATCAAGAAAATGTGGTTGGTTAGTGTCAAGAAAATGTGGTTGGTTAGTGTCAAGAAAGTGTGGTTGGATAGTGTCAGTGTCAAGAAAGTGTGGTTAGATAGTGTCAAGAAAATGTGATTGGTTAGTGTCAAGAAAGTGTGGTTGGTTAGTATCAAGAAAATGTGGTTGGTTAGTGTCAAGAAAGTGTGGTTGGTTAGTGTCAAGAAAGTGTGGTTAGATAGTGTCAAGAAAGTGTGGTTAGATAGTGTCAAGAAAATGTGATTGGTTAGTGTCAAGAAAATGTGGTTGGTTAGTGTCATGAAAGTGTGGTTGGATAGTGTCAAGACAATATGGTTGGTTAGTGTCAAGAAAGTGTGGTTGGTCAGTGTCAAGAATGTGTGGTTGGTTAGTGTCAAGAAAGTGTGGTTAGATAGTGTCAAGAAAATGTGGTTGGTTAGTGTCAAGAAAGTGTGGTTGGTTAGTGTCAAGAAAGTGTGGTTGGTTAGTGTCAAGAAAGTGTGGTTGGTTAGTGTCAAGAAAGTGTGGTTAGATAGTGTCAAGAAAGTGTGGTTAGATAGTGTCAAGAAAATGTGATTGGTTAGTGTCAAGAAAATGTGGTTGGTTAGTGTCATGAAAGTGTGGTTGGATAGTGTCAAGACAATATGGTTGGTTAGTGTCAAGAAAGTGTGGTTGGTCAGTGTCAAGAATGTGTGGTTGGTTAGTGTCAAGAAAGTGTGGTTAGATAGTGTCAAGAAAATGTGGTTGGTTAGTGTCAAGAAAGTGTGGTTGGTTAGTGTCAAGAAAGTGTGGTTGGTTAGTGTCAAGAAAGTGTGGTTGGTTAGTGTCAAGAAAGTGTGGTTAGATAGTGTCAAGAAAATGTGGTTGGTTAGTATCAAGAAAATGTGGTTGTTAGTGTCAAGAAAGTGTGGTTGGTTAGTGTCAAGAAAGTGTGGTTAGATAGTGTCAAGAAAATGTGATTGGTTAGTGTCAAGAAAATGTGGTTGGTTAGTGTCATGAAAGTGTGGTTGCATAGTGTCAAGAAAATATGGTTGGTTAGTGTCAAGAAAGTGTGGTTGGTTAGTATCAAGAAAGTGTGGTTGGTTAGTATCAAGAAAGTGTGGTTGGTTAGTGTTATGAAAGTGTGGTTGGTTAGTGTCAAGAAAATATGGTTGGTCAGTGTCAAGAAAGTGTGGTTGGTTCCTCAGTTAAAGAAATGATCTAACAGCTATGTGTTAAAGCAGTTCAATAACCTCCACAGGTGGATGAGGGTCTATTTTCAGAATATCTAGCCTGGAGTCAAGCTTCCTGCAGCTGTTTATGTGTGTTATGAAAAGCTCTTGCCCACTCATCTCTCCATTCTATCTCGATTCTCTTCTGCGAGTGGGGTTTTCACTGAACTTATGAACTATAATCACAGATTCTGCAAAAGGGCCTCCTACACAGGTCTCAACACACCAACAACAATAGAGCTGTTTAGATTTAGAAAACATTTTAGGAGACAAAAGGCTGCATCGAACATTTAAAAGTTCATCGATGCCTTCAGACTCTCTAAACAACTTTTTAAATAGTTTGAAACTGGCTGTACCAACTATGGCTGGGCTCCATCATCCATGATTCCAATCATTGAAACTGACAGATTGAACTGATTCACAGAAACTAATCAAGCTTACCAACTGTAATGCTGTTTTTTTTATTCAACTAAAATGTAAATAAGAGTCACTTTTAAAATGTCTAATCTGTTTTACTGCTTTCATACTCATACCAGGCAAGGAGGGATTGCAAAACTACTGTGATGACACGATCTTTGGGAAACTTAATAGCCAAATAAAAGCACATAAAATCATCACAATATTCACAATGTTGCCTTATATCATACTGGCAGAAAAGTCATTGCAAATATATCATGAATATTATGCAATATATAGCTCAGCCCTGATGCAAACTGGCTGTATCTTGCAACTACTTGGAATTCTATTCAAAGTGAAGGATCGTTCACGTTCACTCAAGTGTTCCTCATGGAAAGGGGTTGTGAATTCCATAATGAGATCCATGAATGAGGTACATTCATCTTCTGATGGCTATTTGTCCTTGCATGTGAACACGATTGATCATGTCATTAAAAGAGAGATCAGTGAATAAGATCACACAGAGATTTATGCAGTCTTTCGTCCTCTGTGGTCAGTGAGTTAGGACTGGTGCTACCGTCACAACAAGGTAAAAGCCACTTACTAGAAACTGGACCTTCACTCTCTCTGTCCCGCTGTGGTGTATGGAGTTTCTAAAGTCCATCCGATCTGCTGAAATCACTACAACTTTAGGAAAGGAGATTTAGGAAAAATTAAAATGTACTCACTTTTTTCACAGATGTAGTCACTATAAACTGTTGCCGTATGGCAAAAAAAAATAAAAAATCTCTACTCTGGTTTACCCTTAAATTCAGTATTGCGTAACTTCTAATATTATTGCTTCCTGTGTGATAAACAGCTTGTGTTTTTCCTCATTTGTAATAACTCATATTCGACAGAAGCGTTTGCTAAATAATTAAAGGTAGCTGTAAATGCAATGCTAAACATGCATCACAAATGCTCTAAATTTTCTCTCCTTTTAATGCTTTCCTTTTATCCCGTCCACTTGATTTGTACAACAATTATAGTACATGACGTTTCTAAGACATTAAATTAGGCTGGAGAATGAATTACATTTCCCAAGCTACTGTAAAAGAACATTTAATGAAAGTATAATTCTTCGATTCCGCTTCCAGTGTAAAGCACAGAGTGGGGCAAAAATCTAAATTCAACTATGGGCTCCTTTTTAATGCATGAGCATGAATTTAACAGAAAAGGCAGAAAGGAAGGAAGGAATTTACTGAATTATAATTGAAAGGCATTCAACACAGTCACACAACAGAGGAATTCCTTTGGTCTAAAACAAGTTTTGCAACAAAATAAATAATTACCTAATTTATTTTGATTTATTATGCCCATTCATTCCCTGATATGTAGACAGTATTGGTTAGATTACTTCTGAAATGTAATCTGGAACTGTTTACAAATTACACTACTAGAATAGTAACATAATCTTTAGCATTACACTTATTAGGCAATCTAAACTGATTACTTTTGATAACTAAAGACAGATAGTTGTAAGCCCAAGGCGGAGCAGGCGGACAAACAGGTGACTGGGGAGGAGCAGGCTTATGGTCCAATACCCAGGAAGGTGTCTCCTGGAAGGGAGCAGGGTCCGGAGGTTTGGGAGGTGGCTCCAGGAAGGGTATGGGGTCTGGAGGTTTGGGAGGTGGCTCCAGGAAGGGTACGGGGTCTGGAGGTTTGGGAGGTGGCTCCAGGAAGGGTATGGGGTCTGGAGGTTTGGGAGGTGGCTCCAGGAATGTAACTGGCTGAGGATCAGGACAGCAGAATGGAACTGGGAGGGGTTAAGGGGGGAGGAGCCACAGAGGGTAGAGCCACGGGTGGTGAAGACCCAGGGGGTGGAGTCACAGTTGGTTCACAGTGTTGAGTCTCAGGAGGTGGACCAGGGACTTGAAACTCAGGAGGAGGAGCTGGAGGCGGAGTGGGGAGAGCCGCAGTTGGAGCAGGGATTGGAGTCTCAGAAAGTGGAATTGGAGGTGGAGCAGGCAGAGCCGCAGGGATTTGAGTCTCAGGAGGAGGAGCCAGAGGTGGAGCGGGTTGAGCCGCATGTACAGCAGGGATTTGAGTATCAGGAGGAGCTGGAGGAAGAGTGGTTGGAATTGTTGGAGGATCAGGGATTTGAGACTCAGGAGGTGGAGCTGGAGGCAGAGCGGGCAGAACCGTAGGAGTTTTAGGGAATTTAGTCTCTAGAGGTGGAGCAACAGGGGTTGGAGCAGTAGGTGGCTCAGGAGAAAGCACTGCAGGAAGCAGAGTGGGAGGAGCCGCAGCAGACTCAGGGAATTGAGTCTCTGGAGACGGAGCCGCAGTGGTTGGAGCAGTAGGAGGCTCAGGAGACATTGGAGGAGGAGTATCAGAAGAGGCGGATGGAGTCTTGGGAGAAAGAGCGGGCAGAACCACTGGAGGAAAAGTTTCAGAAGAGATGGACAGAGCTGCTGGAAGAGGAATCTCAGGAGAAGCGGACAGAACCGCTGGAGGAGGAGTCTCTGGAAGACTGGGTGGTGTCATGGAAGACTCAGAGGCACTGTGGTCAGGGGCACTGGCAGCAACTTGGAAACAACCTCTGTGGTTGTAAACACGGGCAGTGTCAGGGGAACGACCTCCATGGCATTGGGCACTAGCAGTGACGGGGAAACAACCTCCATAGTCGTGAACACAGGCAATGAGGCAGTAACGGCCTCCATGGCTGTGTGCACTGGCAGTGACGGGGAAATTACCTCCGTGGTCGTGAACACTGACAGTGACTGGGGAACGACCTCTGTGGTCGTGAGTACAGGCAGTGACTGGGGAATGGCCTTCATGTCCGTTGACACTGGCAGTGACAGGGGCTGACCTCCGTGGCCATGAGCACTGGCAGCGACTGGGGAGGCCCTTCTTCTCCTCTTCCGGACTGCTGTGAGCACTGCTGTGGGAGGCTCGGAATGCGTAGCCATGGGAGGCTTGATGAAGGAGATCTCCAGGACCACTGTGGCTGGGGAGAAAATGGTCTCCTTTGAAGGGAGCTTGGAGACCACCGGAACCAGAGTAGCCCCCCAAAAATTCCTCTAGGGCTGGAGCAGGCATGAAAGCTGGTTCTGGGATGGGTGAGGCGTGCAACGCCAGCTCTGGGATGGACGAGGCTTCATGAATTAGCTTGTTGAACTTGGCAGGTGTGGGCATTGGCTCGTTGATCGTGGCAGGCATAATGGTATACTCCACAGCATGAGTGTAGTCCTCCTCCATCACTCTACTGCATGAGCGTAGGCTGACCCACTTAAACAAAGACAAGTCAATATATTGTTGGCGGTCCCATACAATTCTTCCAGATGGCATTAGAGAATTAACTGGTTCTTCCAACCCAGCCTGAAAACAGTGCTTAAGTGCTACACCGTTAAAATTCACTTTTTACAGCAGAGCACAAAAGTCCATAACATATTCTTCAATTGTACAATCTCCCTGGTTGAGGCAAAGTAGTTCCCCTGCTGGGTTCATCTTTGGGTCTAGTCTTCTGTCACACATGAACATGGAGAGGGATGCAGTTTGAACCCAAATGCAGAGTTAAATGAAGAATCACCGACAAATATATATATATATATATATATATATATATATATATATATATATATATATATATATATATATATATATATATATATATATATATATATACATACATACACAAACTATAACTAGGAACTAGGAAGATGATAGGTACAAGTATAAATAAAACAATGAGACAAATATAAATGCTAATATAGACGAGAATAGTCTAATAGTCTATTCAGGGTCTAGTCTATAGTCTAGACCCTGAATGATGAAATACAAGGGATGTACAGACATGTGAAATGACAACACAATGAACAGCTGGGAACACTGAATGGAAACAAGTGAATGTGATGATGACAGTGCCTGCTTAGAATTGTACTGTGGGGATAAACTACAACATAAATGTCCATGAAAATGTCAAACTAATAGTCTGTGAACACGAAGGGATGGTGACATGAAGGGGTGACAGCTATGATGTTTAAATACTACACAATTTAAATAAAACATAAAAACGACCCTCTTTTTCATATTATGGTAATTAGAATTGGAGCGTAAAATCTGCGTAACTGTCATGAAAATAAAGACACGATAGTAAAAAATCTTGATGGCTCTAAAAACAGGCTTCATTTTCTAAAAGCAAAATTTTATAATAGTTATTATTATTATTTATTTTATTTTTGTATTTTTTTTATTTGAGAGTAAAACAGGACCAGTACACATTCTAAACAGGTTTCACTATAGAATCACCCTATTGTTTCTGGAACTACCTAATATATGTTTATGACAACATTCAGGTAGAATTAACAATTCAGTTCTTAGTGATGCAAAACCATCGTAAAGAGTCGGAAAACTTTAGTTGACCCTTAAGGAACGAGAGCTCTGGTTGTATATCATGTATAAGTGCATGTAAAACAGCGGAGGGATGTGAACAGGGGTGACTACATTACATCAGCATGTGTTAACTCCTTTGCAAAGGCAAGCATGGCCTCAGGCTATTCTTTTAAATAGAGCTCTTGAAACTCACGCTGAACTCATAATAATCAGTGCAAAGCTTGTGTTTGAAGACTCAAGTAAGGTTCTCTGGAGAGTGTAAATAGCGGGTGTGCCTTTCATTACTAATTTCTCCTTGTGAAGTGTAACAGGAGTAGAGTTTGCTTGACAGCACAGATGTCTTCACCCTTCAAATATTGTGCCAACATGATGTCGATATTCACTATTAAATCCCAAGATTGATCTTTTACTCTATACGTAACCCTCCACTACAGTGAGAGAAAATCGCTCTCATTAACAACCAAATTTTTCGCCATGTGACTAAAATGTTTATATTTGGCAACTGGCTGGTAAATGTTTAGATTTCACTCACTAGTTGACTAGAATAGTGGTGGAGTATTCAGCAGCGAGATCGTTTCACAGCGTATTGAGAGTAAAAGTTGTTCCGTATAATGTGTATCCAAAGACGAGATCAACATGACCCATTTGTCATTGAATAATGTCTCTTTTAATACCCGTTCTGTTTTCTACAGTCAGTTGCTGATCAAATACAATTTAATTCTAATCACGCGTAGGACAGATGAGATAAAGCTGATTGAGTCTCTCTCATTAACATGCGCTAATTTCCAGATGCTCTAAGAGACAGAACTGTTTTTTAACACGTCTTGAACAAATCATTGTAAATACCTGTAAATATGGTACAAATAATGTTATTAAAGAATAAACATGTAACAAAAAATAGTGTATGCAATATAATATCATATTTATTGATTAAATACATTGATTTGTTCATTTTTAAAAGCTAAACTGAGACCAAAATTATATGAAATATAATTAGTAAAATAAATGTTTTTGTATTTTGCCTAGTTAGAAAGTCCCCTGTATAATTAACAGCATTAGCTGAGAGAGAATGTATTTCATATACAAGCAAAAGGGACATTATAACTGAAATATTCCCATATGAATCTATTTCGGATTGAAAGTCTGTGTATCGGAATCGAATCGGGAAATCTGTATCAATACCCGACCCTACTTGCCAGTCACCTGATGATCTTATTAGGAAAATCAACTTAATAAGGTTAAATCTAATTGTAGCAATAATAATATTGAGGCTGCTATGTAGTACACACAACATGGCAAGCATCAAATGTATGTAAAAAAAATTTGGGTGAGTAAATAACATTTGATATAAATTAAAATAAATAAAATGTGTATATATATATATATATATATATATATATATATATATATATATATATATATATATATATATATATACAGGTGGCGTTTCATCTTGATATGATGCTGCGAGTAATGAAATGACCTATGCTGTTTGTTCAAGGGGAAAAAAAACTAAATAATCCCCATAAAATTGTTTATTACAATTTGTAAGAATAACGGCATCAATGTCATTAAAGTGAATGTATGCTCTAAACAGTTGAATGTGATCTTTTGTGACATCACAATGTGGTGACACTGAAAGATGCAACTGTCATTACCCGTCTGTCACAAGGAGTGGTGTACCTTTTTTATTCATAGGTCACTGAAAACAATAATACAAATGACTCAAATGCTTAAAAAAATGCTTAAAAAAATGCTTCACGTGTACGGAAAAACACAGCTCATGGAATATGAGAGAATTTGAAAGAAATTGCAATTCAGCAAGCTAAACCCTCCAGGCGCAGATATGTATCTGTTTTTTCCCCCAACGATGCTGCATCTTCAATGCACAAATTGTTTTAATCAGAATGTATTACAGTGTATTACAAAGCTGCACAGACGACCTGGCAAAAAGCATCGGCGTAAAAATCTGTACTCGCTCCAGGGAATTATCAGTGCATTCCAGCAGGGAGAGGCCGCTTTCACAACACCAGGGACCAAACCATCACCGTGGGAATGACAAAAAGCTTGGAATAAGAAACCGCCACAGCTGGATGTGACTGTTTACTACGCCGCAGCCCAAAACAATGAGAAAACTAAAAGACGCTCACCCCACCTAGCTCTCACACACACCCTGTTCATGTTAGCACATTCGAAAGTCAAACGCAATAAAGGAAAAACAAATGTTGAGTGGGTGTGCATTCAATAGAGGTGTGTGTCAATAGTGCAACACCAAGATATTTTATTGCATTTTTCACATTAATATTTCAGTAAGAAGATTGAATGCCACTCAAACTGCGGCATTACATCGGCCAACACACAATTATTTATATTAGAACAAAATGCAAACACAGAACAAGCTCATTTCTAAGGATGTCTGTACAGAT
Source organism: Xyrauchen texanus (assembly GCF_025860055.1). Classification (NCBI taxonomy): domain Eukaryota; kingdom Metazoa; phylum Chordata; class Actinopteri; order Cypriniformes; family Catostomidae; genus Xyrauchen; species Xyrauchen texanus. Next base: position 3,824,620 of record NC_068290.1, on the reverse strand, counting down.
TGTCCGCGCAGCTGCACTGCAAGAGTTTTCATTTAATGATGAACACGCTGAAACCAAGGCATGCTATTTTATTTTTAATTTTCTTTACCAGTATTAATGTCCCTTTACTTCTCACTACTTCTATGGCCCTATGATAAAGCAGGAAGTTCAACATTTGTTACGCAAACCAACAAAGTCCAATTAAGAGGAATGCTCGTTTTTTTATTAATTAATTAGAGGTGGTGGAAAAAATCCATATTTCATGTAATTGCGATATTTTACCTCACAATACTTCATCGATATTCTACAATATTTTGGTTTGCATTTTTCACAGTATTTTTATTCAGCGTGAGAGAAGATGAAACGTACCGTAACATTAGGTCAAGGGCTTAGATATCCGCGTACTACCCCCCATTATTTATACCATGATCAATGGAAACATCTAAATGCTTCACGCTTAGACCTTTTTATTCAGTGCACAGAAGGTAGTGGATAAATAGGCTTACTTGTTTTTCAAAACAAGAACAACTGAGGAGCTTCAACAGGTAATTTCACACTGAAAACATTGGCCTTTAAACATTATTTGCAGTAGTTACACTGTGCATCAAAGGCAAAGGCACATCTGCCCCGCCTCTTTCCTCAAATTCATCCAATCAGATTGAAGCACTACGCGTGCACCGCACGAAAATGTAAAAACAAAGAAATTGGCATGTGCATGACTGTGCGAAACATAGCCTCGCAAATACTAGGTGGCAGCTGTGATGACATCACTTTGTCTGCTCGAACCCTCGCTAACAAGTGGCTTATTGGAATACCTGGAAAATCACCTTGTTTTGATGGAAAGTGCATGAGATTAAAGCTGACTGTGTCCTCCGTGTAATGTGTGTCCATCAAAGATGAGGCATACTCCTTAATCATTGAATAATGTGTTTTAATATCCTTTCTGTTCTTTACAGTCAGATAAAAAAGTTAAAACAAACATACATGCAGCATGGATGCGCTAAAGAGACCGAGAGATTCTTGTTAATGTGAAACACTGTGAAATGCACGTTGAAACTCTTAAAGTGACAGTAACCTTTTTGCGTTTCTCTTACAAATTAATGTAAACTCAAATGTTATTATTTGTAAATTGTACACATTATTTCAAACAGTGATGGCTCATATCATTATTATATATACAACATTTACATTTATGCATTTGGCAGACCCTTTTATCCAAAGCGACTTACAGTGCACTTATTACAGGGACAATCCCCCCGGAGCAACCTGGAGTTAAGTGTCTTGCTCAAGGACACAATGGTGGTGGCTCTGGGGATCAAACCAGCAACCTTCTGCTTACAAGTTCAGTGCTTTAGCCCACTATGCCACCACCACTCCATATACAATTTGATGATATAATATGAATTAATAGAACGAAGAATTTTTGTATGTTTTTACAGTTAAAATATGATTATAATAAAGATTTAAAAATACAAATATACACTTTCACACACTTTTTCAGGACAGTTCTGTTGATGTTCTGCACCTGATCAGCCTGACTGCATCTCACTATTTTTGAAAGCTTATTTGTTTGTGATCTTTTCTTATAGAGAAAGGTATATGAGCAACTCTTATTATATAAACTTTAAGCATTTATATTGTGTATTTTTTCGCCAGTATTTTGTTATTTAAATGTTATTATATCGAATCAAGATTATATATAGAATTATGAACCTCATATAGTATATTGAACTGAAAGTTAAGATAACCATATCGTCCCATCCCTACTTATTCCCATTCCGTAGTGCTCATCTAATAGACAGGTTAAGTTACGGCCAGACAAGCAGTCACCGTTGATGTTCACGTGTCACTCCCAGAGTTCCACTCCAGAGCAATTTTCCGTGGCACAGCTCAGGGAGAAATCAATAGCGTACGATTCTAACTGCTCTACAGGGGAAATAGAGTTTGTATTGTTTCTCAGAGACAAATGTGGGCTTCATTCGAGATGAATGGTATTTTCAAGGGAAGAAGAAAAGCCCTAACTGAAAACTGTTCAGCCTCATTCATTCACTGTTGTCTCTTTTCTCGACACACCCAGAGCTTGCCCATTATTTACAGCCTTTAAAGTATCGTCGTTAACCCGCAGGCTGTTATTAAGTCCATAGTGCTCAAATGGAGACATTTTTAAAGAAGTTTTCTGCAGCTCTTGCCATAAAACAACAATTCATAGGGAACAAATCTGTCAAACTCCAGCAAAAGAGGATAAAAACACCATAAAAGTATCATAGAATGAGTCCATATGACTTGAGGTATATATTTCGAGTCTTCTGAAGCCATAGGATAGCTTTATGTGAGGAACAGAGACAGAAATTATTCACTGATAATCTTGCCCTCCCTGAAAGATCACGTCAAGCCCACATTTGCGTACAGAATTTCAATACACAGGTGAGAACCAATCCCGTTTTGGCGTCAATGACGTTGATCCACCATTTTTTAAACACGTCACTCATTCTTTAATCTGCTTCCATATCATATGGTTTTGGAAGACTTGGAATATAGTGCACAAGTCATATGAACTACTTTTATTATTCATCAATGGTGTTTTTTTGTCCTTTTCAAAGCTTGACATTTACATTTATGCATTTGGCAGACGCTTTTATCCAAAGCGACTTACAGTGCACTTATTACAGGGACAATCCACCCCCCCCCCGGAGCAACCTGGAGTTTCTCCTTTTTGAAGAAACTATTCCTTTAAGCAAAGCCATTTGAAGGAGAATCCAATCAGCTCTTCATATTCCTCTCCACTTTGCTCTCAGTATGCCATGATACTATCTTCTGGCTCGCTGATGTATCTGCCCTTGGATGACCTCACAGACATCGACTACTACTTTTCTCATCTGATAGGCTCTATAAAGCATCGCTTAACTGTTCCTTTGAATCTACATCAGATACTCTTAATCTGCTCTGATTCTCCATCCACCTGAGGCTCACCTCCAAAAACTGTTCTCTGACATTTAAGAATTCACATATCAAGCCAGACCACTATATGGGCCAGGACAAGCCATGCTGATAAAACCTAGTAGCACTAATTTATCGTAGTATGACCTAGAGAGTCATAACTATGTCTGAATGTTTTACTAACCAGGCGGAAGTTTCAAGCAGCAAGGCATTTCCACACTGAAATCCAAATATTACGGTGCGTGAACAACAACAGCCAAGCAGAAGATATGCCATGTTTATGACCCTATTTTCCACCTGGTATTTAGGCTATGTTCAGACTGCATTTTTTCTCAAATCAGATCTTTTCAGGCAGACTGTCCGCACTAATAATTACAAGTGATCAAATCAGATTTGCGTGTTCAGACATAACCAACCTATCTGCATGGGTTGCTATGGTAATGACGTAGGCGTACCCAAGTGACAATGCTTTCAAAATAGATGCCGAGGGACAGAGTAGCCCGACCGCCTGGATGCGGGGAACGGCCACCATCCCTGAGGCGAAGAGGGATGGCTCCCTGACCAACCTGGAGTGATGGAGTCGTTGCCAGGGGCGGAGGAGTGTCCCCATATGCTGCCAGAAAAGCAGAGAGGCGTTCTGTCCGCTGGGGGTCGGAGGTTTGACTCCGGTCTGCCCGGGGAGGAGCGGCTGTCGTCCGCCTGAGAGTGTGGAAGAGTGATCGGGGACCACGCGACATCAGAGAACCGTTGAGTGAGCTTCTTCTCTCTCCTCTCTCTGTTGCTCCGTGTAGGCATTTCCCTCGCCTATATTGTTTTTTTGTTGTTGTTTTTCCCCTCCTGACCAGCCGGCAGACTACACATAGCCTTCACATTTGTTTGATAATTATAGGCATACAAAACTGCTGCATGTATACGAATCAGTAGGGAAAGGCCACCCATATTCCCATACAAAAACATGGATGTGGGAATGATCTGTGGTTGAAATTAGCACACTTCACTGCCATAAATACTTATCGTCTTATATTAAATATTAAATGCAATAATATCTTCCAATTTATTTGTTATTATTATTATTTATCATTTGATATTTACAGTTGTAGCTGTTATAATTCACTGGCATGAATGCCCATCTGTCTTGGATGCACCCCACGTTAAAACCGTGTCTTGCCTTGCTCATTGCACTGGATTATGAACAAATGAAATTAAACCGATTCTTTCAATAATCTTGTATTGAAATGATGATTTCTCATTTTAAAAATGCACTAACCACACTGTAATTTTAAAAGGCTTATTTAAAGCATTCAAACTATAGCTGTCTTAGACTAATTATTAGGACAAATGGTGTCCATCGTGACGCGGTAAGTGATTGTCCTGGGTTTTAAAGTGACGTCTGGTCACCCTAACTGTGAATGTCACCTGCACTACATGATACCACTTGTACCATGAATAAAACAAGTTGTGTGGCACGAAGAAGGAGAACTGGAAGAGGGATTAATCTTAATAACCATCTTAATAATGTGTGTGTGTGTGTGTGTGTGTGTGTGTGTGTGTGTGTGTATGTGTATGTGTGTGTGTGTGTGTATATGTGTGTGTGTGTGTATGTGTATATATGTGTGTGTGTGTATATGTGTGTGTGTGTTTGTGTATGTGTGTATGTGTATGTGTGTGTGTGTATATGTGTGTGTGTGTATGTGTGTATATATGTGTGTGTGTGTATATGTGTGTGTGTAAGTGTTTGTGTATATGTGTGTGTGTAAGTGTTTGTGTATATGTGTGTGTTTGTGTGTATATGTGTGTGTGTATGCATGTGCACGTGTGTGTTCCTGTGTGTGTGTATATGTGTGTGTCTGTGTGTCTGTGTGCGTGCATGTATATGTGTGTGTCTGTGTGTGTGTCTGTCTGTGTGTGTCTGTCTGTGTGTGTCTGTGTCTGTGTGTGTGTGTGTGTGTGTGTGTGTGCGTGCGTGTGTGTGTGTCTGTGTGTGTGTGTGTGTGTCTGTGTGTGTGTGTGTGCGTGCGTGCGTGCGTGTGTGTCGCTCTTATCGATTGCTTCACGTGGCAATAACTGTCCTAATGCTGAATCGCATGAAGATGTAACCCTGTCTGCATTCAGTGAACATTTTACAGTTGTGTGTAGGCACTGCGTCTGACTACTTGATGAGAGAGATGCTCAGCTGCAGTAAACATGGCGAGTTTTGGAGAATAAATGGTAAAGAATTTCATATTAACAGAGACGAATTCATCTGAACAATTAAACAGCAGAGAACATTTATTGTGTCACACAGCATTGAGAAGACGACGGTGCAGGTTGACCAATCAGAAGAAAGGGGCTTTCAGGTCCACCCATATGTGCGAATCAAATATTCAAGCCATTTGTTAGTGAAATCAAATAATCCAAACGCACAGTGTCCCATGGCTATTTTTCCAATTTCCTACTTTTAATTTGAGCATTAAATCAAAATTACGGGAAAAAAGTAATTATTTGTTTTTTAATATTGGTTTTGTGAATTAATACTTTTTTGTTTTTCCAATTTTTTTATTCCTGATTGAATATGAAACGAACGGATTAAAATGACATGAGATGTTAAAACTTCTTTTCAAACAAAACTAATACAATTTAACGAGATTTAAACTTAAAACAAGTTTATTTTTTATTACTATGATTAGTTTTTTAATAATATATTTTTAAGACATTTTTGACATACAGTATTTAAACATGGTAAACAAGACAAAAATGTTTTTTTAGATACAAATGTGTCTTTTATACACACGTTTTCATCCTAACTCGATATAAAGCCTCTCAAAGCAACATTTTACAGTGTTTGGCTGCATCCATTAATTCTCAATATGATAATATGCAGTGAATATAGGCCATTAAACTGAAACTGAGCATGCATGAATGTGGTCGTTGTGATTAACAGCATGCCGTTTTCAATAAATCGCTCAAGTTTTAAAAATGGCCTTATCGGATGAAACTGAGACTCTTATCTTTTGACTCAAACAGGTTTCAATGTAAAAAAGTTATTGGGTTTCTTTCCAGATGTAATTTTGTTGGCATTTGTTGTTTTGTCACATGAGTTTAACCCTTTACTGACAGCACAGAGTCTTCTAAACTGAGATCAGTCGGTTTAAATTAAATTAAATTATGCATTGCGTATAGCGAAGCCTAAATACAAAGCATGTGGACGCAGGGTTGCAAGAGGTTAAAGTAGCCCTTGCGGCTCGTGTGTCATATTCCAAGTCTTCTAAATGCCTAAGATAGGTTTATATGAGAAACAAACCATTATTGTAAGTCATTTTTCACTGAAAATCCACATCTAAAACTTTTTAAAGCTAAATAAGGATGCACTGATGGCATAATTTCATCTTTAAATACGTGATGATCCCGTATTTCAAGGCTCGGTTGGCAACCCTACTCATAGTGCTCATGTACGTGCAACGGACATCAAGATTTTCCAAGATATTAATTAGAATTTGTACTTTTGAGTTATACATTATAAAGTAAGTCATACAGGTTTGGAACAACATGAGGATGAGTAAATGATGGCAGCATTTTTGGCTGAACTGTAAGTATTTAAGTATCAACTTTGCCTCTGATGTTCCTCCGAAACATCATAACCCGTGTTCATAACCCAAACTAGCCACGGCAACAGCTGCTTTTACATAACCAGAATGCAGCGCAAACCGTTATAGCCCCAGAATAGCCCCTCGAATGACAATTATCACAAACGACACCCTCTTCAAACCACCATGTACGGTATGTGTAACCACCAGCTAAACAACACAGAGAGGCTCATTAGCACCTCTAGGCTGTGAGTGTGTGTTTGTGAGTGTGAGACTCACAGTGCTGAAGCTGGGAATGAAGCTGAGTGCGGAGCTGCTGTCCAGAGCGAAGGGGAAGAAGTGTTTCATGCCCAGTGAGGGCGGTACAGCGGGCAGAGGAGCTCGAACCAGCGCTGGCATCAGTCCACTCTGACACGCATTACCTGAAGACGAGGAGAAAGAGAGAGAGATATATTACGCAGTTGAGTTTTGAGATGAACACATTACTGGTTTTCATGTGATCCATCTGTGCACATTTTTTCCAAATGAAAAAACGATTTCATCATAATGTTAAAAAACGAATGACGCAGTGTACACAGACCTAACGGCAACATATCGTAATCAAATCAATTACAGATTGTTGCAATTATTATCATCACTGTTGTACAAAGTATCAGCGCTCTTCTCTAATCACATTACTGGACCAGAACTAACTGGTAGGATAAGCATCTCTAAAATCCTTATAAAGGTTGATAAGAATGTTGTTCAACCCTGAAACCCTAAAATCCAATTGATTGCACTGTTGTTCCTGGATCAACAAGGATAATGATCTAGACAAAGTTCGTGAGTGGAGTTCATGAGATCATTTCAAGCAAGACGTGATGATTCAGAACATTTCATTTTCTTTTCTATGCCTCAGTGCTTTGCCACACACTTTGCCAGATCGCTGCCAACAATCTAGATACTATCAACAATGAAATACACATCATGATTCTCGTAACATGTTTCCTCAAAACCAAAACAGTCTGCTGTGCCATTCACCATTTAACATACTCCCTCAGTCATATTAATACTTGTGCAATATGCTTAGTATCAGATAGAGACTGTATTGGCTGTTATCTGTAATAGCAGTAGGCAAGAACTCTAGGGCCTAGCGGGAAAGACATAAACCAGTGGCGGAAAACAAAAGTAGATGGCTTGTTTTATTACAGAATGAGTTTGTGTAGGAGGGATTGGAAAGGCAGATTTTTAAAAACACATTACATTACTAACACCAATGAGAAAGAAAATGCTTTCCATCTCCAAATGAAGATAAAGAAGGCCAGAGAAGAAATTAAAATAAAGGGGGGAATGGGATTGCCCAGAGGTTGCTCTTTCAAACCTAAGAAGACTTAATGGGAGGTTCTCATTTGCATTTAATTTAATTATCAGATGTTTTCCCTACAATTGACCATTTTTGGCACCCTGTAGGAATATAGAGCTATAAAAATAACGTGGACAGCATAGCGCAGATAATTTGGTCTCAGGAGAACTTTATGAGAAATGTTTGACTTCATATTGAAAACTCTCGCAGACTTTGGTATCTCTGCAAAACCGAGCGCAGTCTTGAGACATCACTGCTCTTTTCTAAACTCTAAGAAACATACTGTATGTGAGACTTCTGAGACATCTGAGAAGCAGGGGACTCCATTTGTGCTCTAATTAATCTCATTTGATCTCATTGCTGTCTAGGATAAACAATTAAGATATTGAACAGATCTCCACTGGGTTACCCGAAACACTAAGTCGAACGATAGCAGCATTTAAGTAGTACTTAATCTCTAAGGCTCGTTTCTCAAAAACATCATTGTCTAAGTAGTTCGTAAAAACGTTCATAAATTAACGAAAGCTTTGAACCACTCTTAAGTTCATTAAGTGCAACTTAAACATATATTTCTGGCATATTTCTCAGTTTATTTTAAACACAATTTATTTAATAAATTGCATAAATATGGTATTTTGATCATTGGAAATCCATTGTAAACAGAGGATAAATAAAAGTGTTGAAATAATTTCTGTGCATTCGATGTGATAGGTCATATAGGTTATATTAGCCTACATTGATAAGCATAATTGTAATGGGAATACAAAGACGACATAGTTTAAAACTTAAATACATATGCCATAATAACGTTAACAGATTAGTTTAGGGCGACAGTGTGCAATGAGAGATTCCCTCTCTCTCTCTCTTTCTCCTCCTCTTCTTTCTTCCTCCAATGGCTGGTTCAAATCGGCTTGTCCACTATTTTCATTTTGAGAAGACAAACTCCAGGACATACTGTCCAAAGTGATCAGCACCTTTGGATTGGACAGCTCCCATAATGAAGCACTTAATTTCTATTTTATAATGAGCGATCTGCAAGCTGGTTTGGGACACAGCCATTACTCCATGGTAAAATAAGGAGCGACGTTAGTTAAGATGATCGTTAAAGCTTAAGTTACAACGTTATCAGGAAACCCAGCCCTCATTTGTGATTTTTCTTTCACATGGGGTTAGGTACAGTGGTCAAGGGGTGAACAACCCAACCAAATTAGCAAAGCAAATAAAAACTGAAAACACAACATAAATAAGCAACAACACAATGCAATTAAGCCACAACACAACAAAATTAAGCTCCAATTCAATGGAAAAACCCCAATCCAATGAAAAAAAGCCAGAGCTCAACGAAAATAAGCCACAACACAATGAAAACCAACAACACAACCAAATTAAGCCACGACACAATGGAAAACCAACAACAACCAAATTAAGCCACGACACAATGGAAAACCAACAACACAACCAAATTAAGCCACAACACAATGGAAAACCAACAACACAACCAAATTAAGCCATAACACAACCAAATTAAGCCATAACACAACCAAATTAAGCCACAACACAATGGAAAACCAACAACACAACCAAATTAAGCCATAACACAACCAAATTAAGCCATAACACAACCAAATTAAGCCATAACACAATGGAAAACCAACAACACAACCAAATTAAGCCATAACACAATGGAAAACCAACAACACAACCCAATTAAGCCACGACACAATGGAAAACCAACAACACAATGGAAAACCAACAACACAACCAAATTAAGCCATAACACAACCAAATTAAGCCATAACACAATGGAAAACCAACAACACAACCAAATTAAGCCATAACACAATGGAAAACCAACAACACAACCAAATTAAGCCACAACACAATGGAGAAACCAAAGCACAACATAAATAAGACACACAACAAAATTAAGCTCCAATTCAATGGAAAAACCACAACCCAATGAAAAAAAGCCAGAGCACAACGAAAATAAGCCACAACACAATGGAAAACCAACAACACAACCAAATTAAGCCACGACACAATGGAAAACCAACAACCCAAAGGAAATAAGCTACAACACAAACAAAATTAAGCTCCCACACAACAGAAAAAACCCAACCTATTGGAAATAAGCCAGAAAAGAATGGAAATAAGCCACAACCCAACTGAAATAAGCCACAACAAAACGAATTAAGACACCACAAAATGGAAAAACAACAGCACAATGGAAATAAGCCACAAAACAACTTAATAAATCCACAAGACAAAATTAATAAGACACAACACAACAAATTTATCACAAAATGAATTGTTAAACGCCGTACTTGTATGTGCTCTGGCCAATACCTGGTTGGGTTGCTATCAGAACTCTTAATGCACATAATTTCATCAACATTTGCTCGAACCTTTAACGGGCAATAATGCCAAAATTACGCCACAGTACCTGCGGCTATTCTTGCGTACCATCAGCTCTTATAAGTTTTCCTGGGCCATGAAAAATGGGCTGTATACAGGCTGTAGCATTCGCTCTGACAGCAAAGCATTCAGGGGAAATGCTTAGCTCGCCGGTTAATGTTCTCTTGTGACTGGTTGACTGGGGAACTCTTATAGTGACTTTCAGTGGGACAAGTAGCTCTCATGATCTCTCATGCACAGTCAGACTGCCACACGATTTAAAAAAGATACGTTTTCGGATTATTTTGCTGCGTTCTGTCTAATTTCTTTTGTGCTTTTAGCTTTAATTTGCTTTGCTTATTTGGTTGTGTTGTGCACTTTTCAGCCACCGTAGTTACGTCTGCCATAGCCAAAATAAACTACATTTGTTTTCTCTCCTTGTATTGAGTCTTCTCACTTTATTCTCATTGTGGACTAGAAAATTCACTTTTTTTCTTTCCAAAGGGATAGTTTTCTGTGCATCACGTTCAAATGGATTGCAAAACACACCGTTACTAATTATTCTAGTCCTTCAGGTCTTTGGAGGAGGAAAATAAAAAAGAGAATAATAAAGAAACACTCCCTTGATACAGCCTTGGTTTAATACGCCACATGCCTTTGTGCAAGTGCAAGCACGTCTTCGTTCTCCCTCAACAAAGCATGTCATCTCCAGGCCTTCACGTCCATGACTTGACTCTGACATGACACATGACATCAGGCTAGAAGAATGCTGTCACTGAGCCAGGCAATGAACAAGAAAACAGAACAAAATATGCAAGAAAAACCGCAAACTGAGTGACAGCAGGAACTGTGGCGGAGAATTAACCATTCTCCGGCACTAACTAGGAGGTCTACTTCAGAGCAAAGCATCTGTGTTTTATGTCCTCGGGGACAATTTTAAAAGTATTATGAGGTTTGAAACAAGATTCAAGAAAACATCTTTCTGGAAAAAAATACCATTTCAACCAAACAACCAAAACATAAATGCTGGAAACATGTAATTTGCATTTAAAGCTTTCAGCTTTGTCTGTTAGCCCTGAGCTCATCTATATGCTATTGTACTCCTAAAAGGTGAAAATATAAACTTTTAACGACACAACGCCATAACACATTGGAAAAAAAGGACAATGGAAATAAGACACAATACAGTGAAATTAAGCTCCAATACAATGGAAAAAAAAAAACAACCCAATGGAAATAAGCCACAAAATGCAAAATGCAATAGAGTGCATCAGTCTGATTCCGGAAGTAAAAATTAAATACATTTTTCCTTTTAAAGACAAACCTTCCATGAGCTCCAAGGTTGTTAAATGATGTTATTTGCTTCTGTTGAAGCCGTCAGTCCGTGTTATCAACATTTTTAAAATTTGTGTTTAATAGTGGAAACCCTCGTGTAGAACCCCATTACCCATGGTCCTAAAGGGATCCACCAATCAGAGTTGCAGCACACAAAGTGCACCAAAAAAACTTTGCAGAAACCGTCCACTCCCATTCTCAAACGACTTGTACATTTGTATATGTATCTTAATATATTGCATTCAACTAGTTTTTTTATACTTATTACCAAACAATTTAAATCAGTAGTTTTATCATTTTCCAGCGTTCCATAATTCGCAGTTCTTCATGGGATTGTAGTTTATTCCCTCATTAAAGACATTAAGTACAGTTTTGTACCTTTGACCGATTTTCGAATACATATTTGCTTCAAATCAAAGTTTGTAATGTTGTGATTTACTTCAGAGCTCGATCGTTTGATTCATGGCTTAGAACTCTTTCAATAAGGATTTTATGAAATCCAGATATTTGACATTTCTGCATTTGGCAGACGCTTTTATCCAAAGTGACTTATAGAGCACTTATTACAGGGATAATCCCCCCGGAGCAACCTGGAGTTAAGTGCCTTGCTCAAGGGCCCAACAGTGGCATCTTGGTGGTGATTTTGTCTGGGTTTTTTTGTTTTGTTTTTAAAGCAACAGGACTTGTTCAATTGATTAGATTAAAAGCCTTGTAATAGTTACAAGGCTTTTTGACACAGTGCCTGTTGCATGAGCAAGCGTGTGGTTTTCTTTTACAGTTCTGTTTTCTATTGCAAAGAACAAACATGTGGAAAATATCCAATCTTCTCTGCCCTGCAGTTAGTCATTACGCTGCTTTTGTTTTAAATATAGCTTATTTTCAGCTATATTTTCAGACCAGCTCCATAACTCAAGTATTTAAAGAAACCCCTCGTGCTTCTAAGAAAGTATCTAAGACCTTCTGCAAGGGACCAGGAGAAAGACTGGTTAAGAGAAGATGAGATTGTACAGCAGCCCAAAATGTACCTGTACACTTATGCACTTAAACATACTGTATATATATATATCCATCCATCATCAACCGCTTATCCTGTGTACAGGGTCGCGGGGGGCTGGAGCCTATCCCAGCTAACATTGGGCGAAAGGCGGGGGACACCCTGGACAGGTCACCAGTCCATCGCAGGGCCACACATAGACAGACATACACTCACATCCACATCCACACCTTTTTTGGGGACACCAATTAACCTAGCCTGCATGTCTTTTGGATGGTGGGAGGAAGCCAGAGTACCCGGAGAGAACCCACGCAGACACGGGGAGAACATGCAAACTCCACATAGAAAGGCCGGGGCAACCAGGGTTTGAACCCACAACCTTCTTGCTGTGAGGCGACAGTGCTAACCGCTGCACCACCGTGCCGCCCGTGTGTGTGTGTGTGTGTGTGTGTGTGTGTGTGTGTGTGTGTGTGTGTGTGTGTGTGTGTGTGTGTGTGTGTGTGTGTGTGTGTGTGTGTGTGTGTGTGTGTGTGTGTGTGTGTGTGTGTGTGTGTGTGTGTGTGTGTGTGTGTGTGTGTGTGTGTGTGTGTGTGTGTGTGTGTGTGTGTGTGTGTGTGTGTGTGTGTGTGTGTGTGTGTGTGTGTGTGTGTGTGTGTGTGTGTGTGTGTGTGTGTGTGTGTGTGTGTGTGTGTGTGTGTGTGTGTGTGTGTGTGTGTGTGTGTGTGTGTGCGTGTATTTATCACTTTGTGGGGACCAAATGTCCCCATAAGGATAGTAAAACCCGAAATGTTTGACCTTGTGGGGACATTTTGTCGGTCCCCATGAGGAAAACAGCTTATAAATCACACTAAATTATGTTTTTTGAAAATGTAAAAATGCAGAAAGTTTTCTGTGAGGGTTAGGTTTAGGGGTAGGGTTAGGTTTAGGGGATAGAATATAAAGTTTGTACAGTATAAAAACCATTATGTCTATGGAAAGTCCCCATAAAACATGGAAACACAACATTGTGTGTGTGTGTGTGTGTGTGTGTGTGTGTGTGTGTGTGTGTGTGTGTGTGTGTGTGTGTGTGTGTGTGTGATTAGATATTCCTATTAGATATTTCCCAACCATAAAGGTGTAGCATTGCCATGATGTGTAAAGAATTAAAGGAAAGTGTGTAACTTCTTCTATTGGCTGACCAATCAGATAGTGCTGCCTCAAACCACATTGGTTAAGCTACAAATAGCTTAAAGTTAACTTAAGATAGCAAATGAGAAGAAAACATTAGCTTAATAAAACCTCTTTGTTTGATATGTTGTTATCTTGTCAGGGTTGTATGTGTTTTGTTCCATGTCATGTTTGTTCCTGTTTCCTTGTCATGTGATTCTAGCTCTGCCGTGCTCCTTCGAGTCTTTGGCTACTCTCCGGGTATCCAGTTCTCCATGGTTTCACCACTCGAGCCTCTCACGGCTCTGCCTTCCATGACTCTGCCCCTCGAGCCTCTCATGGCTCCACCCCCCACGGGCTCCGCCCTGGTCTCATGCTCCATGCTATGGTTTCACCAGACCATGCCCCACACCTTGTTTCACCGTGTTTCCATGTCCTGCCACGTATTGCCATAACCCCCACCCCCAGCTCCCTTTTGAACTTGTGTTTTTTTTGGGGAGTCAAGCTACCCCTTGATGGGGGGATATGTCAGGGTTTTGTTCCATGCCATGTTTGTTCCTGTTTCCTTGTTATGTGATCTTGTCATTTGATCCCCAGGTCATGTGATTTCATGTTTCCCTCCATGTTCATGTGTCTTGTTTTCATTGGTTTATTGTCTTGTAACCTTGTTATCAGTTCTGTCTTGTCATTGGTTATCATTGTCATGTTTCTCCCTTGTCCGTGTATTTAAGCCTCATGTTTGCCATTGTCAGGTATTGTTAATGTAACATTGTTTGTGAGTGTAACTTTGTTAGATGTCCATGTCAAGTTTAGTCAAGATAATGTCAAGTTAGCTGCACTTGGGTTCATCACACGTCATGGTCTTTGTCATTGTCAGTGACAGCGTTACATATCTAATGCAAAGATATTTTTAAGTGTGCTTGACTTTTCAGAGTTACTGTAAATAAGTCCAAGAATGAACTTTGATGCTTTTCACTCCATCAACACCCATGAGGTCCATTAAACATAGCTTAAACACACAGCTAACCGCTTCTATCTCTGCTGCAGCTATCACAAAAAAACAACTGCGAGGACAGAAGTGGGTATATGTGTGCCAGAGAAACTGTATTTCCATCTCCATATCTCCTCAGATGTGCCCGTTTTCTTAAAACAACTCGTGCTGCTCGCAGCAGTGCTGATTGAGAGAAAATAAGATGATGTCTGGAGGACAAAGAAGGCACGTAAATAATTAATGGACATCAGCCGCTGTGTTTGCACATCGCTTGGATTCTCCTAGACTTGATCCAGACTGCTTTCTCCACATGTCTCTTTGTATATCTGACTAAAAAACTCAAAGGACACTCAAGACACACAATGCAAAGAAACCGAGAGTTCATTCCTTTCAAAATGTAATTTAAAATTGTTAATGCATTTGACGAGATGAAGAACCATTTAGAGGTGGGCAACAATTTTGGTACAGGTGCCACATCGGGCATAAGTAGTGCATAGGGGGCCACATTGCACTCCTTTTAAGAAACAATGTTCCTCATTGATTTGGTTCTTATATCTTTTAAGCCCAGAAATATTAGGCTACTCAATTTTCTGAAGTGTATCTGTGACTAATGGGACTATTCTGCAATTGCCTAAAGTTTTGTAGTGCTCTACAAAGGTAGATACTTCTCTAGCAGGCATTAAAAACCGAATAAAAATTATTTTACTTCCCTGGTAATATATTATTCAATTTAACAGTCTCTACATCAGGGATCTGTTTTAATAAAAATAAAAAGAATCTAAAATTATAGAACTTTTAATGTTTGTCGCAATGAGGGCCAGTTTATTATTTTATTCTCAAAACATTTACATTTAAGCATTTGGCAGACGCTGTTATCCAAAGTCACTTACAGTGCATTTATTACAGGGACAATCCCCCCGGAACAACGTGGAGTTAAGTGCCTTGCTCAAGGACACAATTGTGGTGGCTGTGGGGATCGAACCAGCGACCTTCTGATTAACAGTTATGTGCTTTAGCCCGTTACGCCACTCCATCGCCAATAGTTTGATCGCCAATAGTTTGTCCGCCAATGGTTTGGCTTTCCATTCAGCACACAACTGAATAAAACAGGCTGCATGACTATAATAAATGGTTCCTACAGTTGCGAGGGACTTTACACAAATAATAAATACATATTCGTCTCTCGCTAGCTTTTGCTCGAGTGTCAATGATTCTCTTTATAAGCACCAAACAGCACAAGCAGCCTCAAGAATGAATACACAGTATCACACTTGTCCTTGAGCAGACAAATATTGCACGAGAGATCGCTAAAGTTTGTTCAAAAAGGAAAGCAAGAGATAGACAGAGGGCACTCCCATGCACGGTTGCCAGATTGTACAAAATAATTAAAATATTCGCCAGAATATTTCTAATTTGCGCAAGAAGAAATCTCTGATTGGGGTCTGCATCTCATATCTGGCAACCCTGAGCATGTTAAACATTTGAGGAGGTGTGTTAGGTCCCAATACAAGATAACTGAAATATCCAATGAATATTGGGACTGATTACATAAAAAAAAATCTGCCATATCTTATGAAAATGATGTGACTTTTTTGCTAAATGATATTACGTTGTTCATTACACATAATGCGGCAGTTCTGACGTGAAATATCCCAACAGTTGATGTTTTAAGGTTAATGCTCTATCGAGTTTTAAATCAACAAAACCTCCCTACACTAAAACCTTAAACCTAAACCTAACTGCTAGTGTCAGAAAAGGGAAATGTGAGATGAAAACCTGGCAACCCTGAGCATGTTAAACGTTTCTGGAGGCGCGTTAGGTCCCAATGCATGATAACTGAAATATCCAAAGAAAAAACGCTTTAAGGATGAATGAGTGCATACTTAGCCAGGTAAATGAATTGCTTCCTTCTGGAAGAAGATAAAAAGTGCCACATTGTAAATTAAATAGATTTAAGAACTCATTTGTGCCTGTATCAGTGCGAATTTGTAATAGCAGTTCACATTGATTGAATGTATTTTATTGTGTTTGTGTGTTTTCTATGGGTAATTTTAATGTTTAATGACATGTAGCAACATGGAGTCCACTCCAAATTTCCCCTTGGGGACAATAAAGTATACTTTGACTTTGAAAACCACAATTGCTGAAGCAACAACGTCATATTGTGGTGCTTCTATGACACTTTCGGTTCACATGTCAACTCATGTGCTCTTAAGGACTCGTACCCTGATCCTTTGCGATCACAAGTGCAGCGCTCTATCAGTTGAGCTACCGCGCAATTTGATCCCATTTGAACAAGCTTGTAAATGTAGTTGGGAATGTAATGCAAATGTCAACATGCATCGGCTTACATGCACTATAGTAAAAGTGTTTAGATATCATGAGATAGAATTGTGTGAGAACTAGAAAAGATTATTTTATGTTGTTTTTAGATATTTAGTAAAACCTTACTAGCAGTGGTCAGGAAACACTACCTGTGTGCTCTACAATCTGAGGTCATTAAACAAATAAATAAAAGATCTGGGGTTAACAACACTGCAGTTTGTGCTGTCATCAGCCACATCAAAACAAGAGCTACCCTGGGCTAAAGGCACAGAGGTCAAACAGACACATTTCTAACATTAATACCTTTTAAATAAATCATGTCAGCTAATAGACCATTTACAGACAAGAATCAACACAGATATGATCCAAACCAGCAGCCGTATGTGACTGCTCAACCAGCACTGAATAAATAAAGTTTCCTGCCCTGGAGCATTATACTGTATGTGTATGAACATGTTCAGTGTTTGCATTGCATTCATATAGTTGACATAATAACCTGGATATGTTCCACAGCGTAGTAAGCTGACTTGCTCTTTACAGCCTACATAGGAAGCATCACACAAACAGTGCTTTTTATGCGATGCACACTGGAGATTCGACTCTATAAAAGTTTGCTATATGATAACAATTTTTTTTAAATATATAACACATAAAGTTCATAGTAAAAAATATTTAATAGATATTATTTCTATTTGTAAATCAATTAGAATATTTTAGACAGACAGGGGGAAAAGGCAGCTGGTGTAGCTATGCAGCACGACAATAAAAGGCGTATATCAACTAATTGACAGTCATGCATGTTCAGTGTAGCTTTGATAATTATAACAGATTTTCATGCATCGCAAAATGCAACTTATGCAAAAAAAGCTAATTCAATGCAAAAAAATAAAGGTCAAACAACGATAGCAGTGTGACATGATATACTCCATCTAAAAGGATTTTTAACCACATTTTCTCATTTGTTTATTATTGTAATTCACGCCAAGAGACTACATGAAATATTTGTAATTTTTGTAAAAAAATTACATTCAAATAAATAAAAAAATTCATGGCAAATCACATGACTAGCTATTTAGAGTGTTCTGTGTTCAATACAAGTTAAGCTCAACTGGCGATTTTCAACACGTCTATTTAAACTATTTGACGTTTATTATTTGACTATGTAAAACAAAACATCAAATTGCGCTTATAGATTATGAAACTTACAATGGAGGTGCAGCCACAGTCATTCAAATACACACTGTTACAAACGTAGATACACAAGACGTAAACAATAAACATGTTAACATGATTTTAGTGTGATCAAACTGCTTGTGTAAAGTTATAGTCAATATTAAAACTTTGTTGTCATGAAGACATAATGTCATAAACACTATAATCTGGAACTCACTCAAACGCCACTAAATCCCTGATATTATCACACTAAAATAATTTTAACACATATAATGTTTGTCTTGTGGCTATATTTTTTAAAAGGTTTATATTTGATTTTTTTACTGACAGACCCCATTCACTTCTATTGTAAGTGTATTACTGTAAAATTATTATTTATTTGTTGTGGTAATCAACATTATTCCAAATAACTGAGCTTACAATGTTTTAAACCCAGAACATTCCTTAAAATAAAAAGAGAAAATACATAAAAAATATTTCCATTAAAAAAATATGCACTTTTTACTTTTTAAAAAAATGCATGTCATCAACTATCCCCAATGCATTTTCTGTTCAATGGCTTTTTAAAATGTCCTTTCCCACAGTACATTCCTAATGAAATGGCACCAAGAAACATCATTACAGATAAACAAGCTGTGACACACATTTCCCAAAATCTTCTAATCCTTTCCATTTTTCCAGAGCTCTTTCGCGGCAAACCACAGCCCTGCTCTCTCTCCGCTCTGAAACGCTCTCAGTAAGAAATCCCCACCATGAAACCAAGACAGCGAGTCTACAAAACACATCCACAGACTTTCAAACAGCACTCACGCCGTGGTAATAGTTGACAAGGTGTCTGACTGAAAACCAACAGCACTGCACTGATTTGGGAAGTGAGTAGAACATCAATCCCCTTTTTTAGATTACAGCTTGCACTTACCAATATACATGCTCTCCATGGTCCTCACACATCCAGACCTGTGGCGTCCCCATACACCGCTTCCTTCAAGAGTGAATCCATGATCTCAGCAGGGTCTCATCTGTGGTTTGAGGGGGGAACTGTGACCACGCGAGCTTCCACACCACAGTGGTCCGTATTGTTTTCTTGCGATGTCTTGGTGGCTCTATGAGTGTTTGTGGTCTGTTTCAACTGGCCCCTAGAGAGATCCTACTTTAGAAGAACTCTCTCTCTATCTCTCTCTCTCTCTCTCTCTCTCTCTGTCTGTCCCTCTCTCTTGCAGCTCTCAGCTCTGTCCTCTTATCGTCAGCTGTGGCTCCGTGAGATGTGATTCTCTCCAGCTGTAATCTGAATCCTCGTTGAACGAGGTCTCTCCGCGGTGCCGATATCAGCATCTGTGGTGGGAGTCGAGCAGCAGCTGCTTATTTGTTCTGTCTGAGTGTTCCTCAGCGCTCACTCTCTCTCTTGCTCTCTCTCTCTCTCTCTCTCTCACTCTCCTTATCTCTCTTTTTTCTTTCACCTCCTCCCTCACCTCACCTCTCACATGCTCGTTCTGTCTCCAGTGAAATGGGGACATTATTAAAGTTAAAATGATTCATTATCATGAATAAAGTCTACTAGATTTTTACATCTAGTTTGCTTTATTTATTTATCGGGCAAGAAAATGTGAGTGGTGATTGACTGCGCAAAAATCAATATCATGATGCTAGACCATCGCTATACAGTTGCTAGGGTGTTCTGGTGGTGGTTAGGGCATTGCTAAGTGGAAATTGTTTTGGGTGTTTTGCCAGGTGGTTTCTAAATGTATTCTGTGTTGTTGCCGATATATTGCTATACAGTTGCTTAGATGCTCTGAGGGGTTTCTAGCATATTGCTATGTGGTTGCTAGGGTGTATGGATGCTTGTTAGAGTGTTGCTAGGTGATTTATAGTGTATTGATCGGTGCCACCCTGTCAACAAGCTTGGCCCCCCTAAATTTGGAATGGTATAATACAAACAATTTTGGGTGCAATGCACAGTTTGTCCTGTGGGTGGCAATAATGAAAATCCATCCTAAATTTGGAACGGATTTAAGCCAAACAATTTTGGGTGCAATGCGTAGTTTGTCCTGTGGTTGGCAGTAATTAAAATCCCCCCTAAATTTGGAACGGGATCACGCCAAACAATTTTGGGTGCAATCCGCAGTTTGTCCTGTGGGTGGCAGTAATAAAAATCCCCCCTAAATTTGGAATGGGATCACGGCAAACAATTTTGGGTGCAATGCAGTTGTCCTGTGGTGGCAGTGAAAATCCCCTAAATTTGGAATGGGATCACGGCAAACAATTTTGGGTGCAATGCACCGTTTGAACGTCACAAAAATGAACTGAAGCTCCGCGAATACTTATCACACATACATGAAACATATGTCTAAAGAAAGCTTAAAATGTCTACTTTTAAATAAAACAATTCAAATTTAAAACAAATATTCTCCTGCAATGTAATCTGTATGAAACAAATAGAGGATTTGGGGCATGAAATACATCAGTGCAGAAGGATTTTAGACAGGAATATAAAACAAGGTATGCAGAGACCCTCAAGTACAGTGGAGCTGGCAGCATACATGGAAACTAATAGTGAGTTTTTTTTAGCACTTTAAACTTTGCAAAATCAGTGTTGCAATTCCAATCAGTACAGCTTCTTGTGAAAGGAGCGTCTCCACTCTAAAACTGGTGAAGACACATCTGAGATCTACTACGGCAGATGAGAGATTGAGCAACTTGGGTGTTTTGAATATTGAATCCAAGTGTGCAAATAAATAGAGTCTTGAAGAATGTGTTGATGTGTTTGCAAGGAAACACAAAAATCGCAGAATACAGCTTTTATGAATAAAAGCTAAAAGCGAAGATTATCATTAACACATTTTCAGAAGTTGATTTGTGGATATGTTTGGTTTGTTATATACTGTGGCGGCGGGGGCGTGGTCAAGCGCCCATCCGGAGAGAGAAAGCGGTAAGGGTGCTTGCACCTGAGCTAAATTATATCTAACATCTGTCTCTAATTCCAGTGAGCGTGGGGAGAGAGGCATATAAACAGCCACACAACCGCCGAACGGGGAGAGGGAATGACATAAGTGACCAGCGTGTCTTGTGTACTATTGTTGTGAAGCTGAAGAGTGTGTGTAGCTGCTGTTGAAGTTTGTGTTACATGTTGATTTAATTGGAGAGGCCCACACAGACATCAAAAGGCAAATAAATAAAGAGCCTTACTGGACTGCATCACTGCCCCCTGTCTTGTCCTTTCTACATATGCGTATGTGTGTCATGTAGTTTACTGATGCAGAAAAGTGCCTAGATGTGTTTAGATGCTAAAAATGTGTTATCACACTACAATACAAAATTAAACATTCATTTGATTTTAAATAGTTTTATTAGCTTACTTCTAGAGATTGCAGTTATTCATGACATGGTAAAAAATTACTTGAAATAATCCTGAAAGTAGTTTAAAATAAATGTTAAAACTGTGCCCCCTAAAAGCACAAGTGGCTCCTGCTTGCCTGTCCTGTGTTGAGGGTGGTTACCAGGGTGTTGCTATGCTGTTGCTAAGGTGTTCTCAGTGTGTTGTGGATGTTACTAAGGTATTGCTATGCTGTTGCTAAGGTGTTTAGAGTGGTTATTAGAGCATTACTTTGCAGTTGCTAGGGTGTTGTGGGTGGTTGCTGCAGTGTTGCTAGGTGCTTTCCAAGGTGATCTGGGTTTTGTTAAGGTGTTGCTAGTAGGGTTGGGCGATGTCCCCTAAATTGGCAGTTGACGATGTTGACAGTAAAACATTGCGATGGACGATGATATCGTCGGTGGGGTGGGGCGGGGCGGGATTATATAATTTCATATAATTTTCAAAAATTATATGAAAAATTATAATTTCGTTATTTTACTAACCCAACTAATGACTCGTCTGCGCTTTATCAGCAGGTTGCATGACACGTGAAGCATTTTTTTTTTTAGCTTGCTCTTAAGAAGAGTTGTGCACTTTTTATTTTAATATATCTCTTTACATAAATACTATTTTCCACTTAAAAACTATAATTTCGTTATTTTACTCACTGATGAGCAAAAGGTCGAATGACCATGTACCTGCAGGAAATGGCCATTGATGGGGAAGAAGACCCGCTGACCCGAACGACAAAAGGTTTCCGTTCATGGCAAGATTAGCACGAAAATATCTGTGCATATGTGCTACCAGTACTCCATCAGAGCGGGTCTTCAGCACAGCGGGTAGTGTAGTTACTCCAATCCGCAGCTTATTAAAACCAGATCAAGTGAATATGTTGGTATTTCTGGCCAGAAACATCGAAATATAAACATGGTCTATGGTGAAAGATATTAGACTTCTTTACGCATTTTGCGCCATCCGTTGCGGAGCTATTCGATTTTGCATATTATTTTTTAAACGTTCATTTGTGTAGTTCATATGACCACTTTACAATATTTCAATAGCATAATTTATTTTGTAGCCTGTGCTGAAGTTAATTGTGCTGCTAATTATAAGTGAAATGTTAATGCCGAAGTTTCGGTCTGAGTGTTGTTCCGTTTTCCTGTTGTTCTTCTATGTTTTAATAAATGTGTGTTATTCATATTCACCTTGTTTCTTTCATTTGATTTGACATTATGGATTTATGGCCAAGGAAATGTTTCTTTAAAAGTATTAACCAGACAAATGTTATTTGACGCTCAGCTGGTCTGGGTTTATCTTAAACTGCAGCTTCAGTGTATACAAGAGCTATGTGACAATGAGCAAGATTTTCTGAGACACTACAACTACTAATAATTAATTAATAAAGGCTATTTTCTTGTAGCCTACAACATAAAATATTTAAATCTAAATGTACAGTGTAAGACATGTAAAAAAAAGACAAGAAGCTAACAATGTCAAGATCAATATTTGTGTAGCCTGCCTGACACGGTATTTTCACAGACTAACACGTCACGTCTCTGGCAGTGGGGATTTCTTTAAGACTGCAAGGGAAGCTCAGCTTCCCCTATAATGTCAAAAAAATAATGGTCAAATATGTACTATTGTGTAAACAATTTATTGACTAAAAATGCGTTAGAACACGTGCATCTCCTTTTGATTGACAGCGAATCTGTACTATAAGAAGTCACTGAAGCTATTTCGCGCTCAGTCCCATCGCGGATTTCTCAAGTGTAGTCGAAAGACAAACTGCTGCAACCTATTTCTTTATATTTGTTTGGCGAAATTGCTAGTCAATTTGCATAATACATTTCACACAATTATACACCACATTCCTTGTTTCAGTTTTACCAAGTTTAATATATTTTGTTTTAGAGCGTTCGTTCGTTCGTTCGTTCATTCATTCATTCATACAGTAGGCTAGGCTAGCGTCGTACGGGTGAAACTGCGCACGATGGCAGACGGTGCTAATATTGTCGACCTGATTTTGGCGAAGCCATTTGAAAGTCTTCCTTACGAGGAAAAAATTAGAATTAAACAGCAGGGCAGATCAACACCTAAGACTGATTTAGTGCAAAAAATAGGGTAAATAAGTTTATAATGTAGGCCGAAAATGAGCTTCCCCTCTTTGAAAGACCAGCAGCCGCCACTGGTCTCTGGCATATACTACAGTATTTAAAATAGCATATATGCATTAGTTATATTCTCAATTTAATTTACAGAGCAATCCCTGCAAAGTTTTTAGGTTAACTATAGAAGAGACTAGGATTAGTGAGTCACACTAGCAAGACTCGCAAAAGGGGGCGTGGCATCACGATGGTGGCTCTACATCGTGATGTTGGTCAGCCATCACGATGGACGATGATATCGTCCATCGGCACAACCCTAATAGTGTATTGATTTGTGGTTTCAAAGGTGTTGTGTATGGTTCCATAGCATTGCTACGGGGATGCTTAAGTGTTATCAGTGTGTTATGGGTGGTTACCAGGGTGTTTCTTTTCTGTTGCTAAGGTATTTTGAGTGGTTATAAGAGCCTTGCAACGCATTTGCTAGGGTGTTCTGGGTGGTTGCTGTGGTGTTGTTAGGTCCAAGGTGTTCTGGATTCTTGTTAGGATGCTTCTAGGTGGCTAAAAGAGTGTTGATTGGTGGTTTCTATGGTGTTCTGAATGGCTGCCAGGGCATTGCTATGGGGTTGCTTAAGTGTTCTCAGTGTGTTGTAGGTGGTTACTAGGGTGTTGCTATGCTGTTGCTAAAGAGTTATGAGTGGTTATTAGAGCACTCCTATGCAGTTGCTAGGGTGTTCTGGGTGGTTGCTAAGGTGTCCTCGGTATGTTGTGGGTTGTTACTAGGGTTTTGCTATGCTGTTGCTAAATTGATATGAGTGGTTATTAGAGCATTGCTATGCAGTTGCTAGGGTGATGTGGATTAGAAGGTGTTTTGTGTGGTTGTTAAGGTGTTCTCAATGTGTTTTGGGTGGGTACCAGGGTGTTTCTATGCTGTTGCTCAGGTACTTTGAGTTGTTATTAGAGCATTGCTAAACAGTTGCTAGGGTGTTCTGGGTGGTTGTTTTCCAAAGATTTTGTCTGTAATAATTATAGTTAGCTTTATATAAAAATAATAGTAGTCTATGGTGTGTCCTCCTTTATCTATCTAAGTTAAGTGTGTGTGTGTGGTTCTCAAGAGAGTATGTCATCACAGACACAAAATCACACATACACTTGACCCTCGTCCTCCCTCTTGGCTTGCTCTCAGATCTTTCCTTGATTGGTTCACTGTAATTCTTCTGAAGGTCAGGAGGAACTGACCGTTCCAAAGCTGCCACACACATATCGCCTACAAATCAGAGGCTTTGCTTTCGAACAACAAAACAAACACATATGCAGAAACAAATAGATGGTAAAGCAGTCTCCTCCACTCATAGAGTTCAAGAGAGACAAAAACAAAACACAAATCAGCAAAAAAAATTCAATAAAGTATGTCTCTACGGGCTGTGCATTTTGAGTGTGTGCAGCTAGGAGACTGTAGATATTTTGCATCATCGCACAGATGTTTTCAATTAATCCCGAATTCCCAATCCTTCTCGCGCCTCTTGCGTCCTGCCTCCTACCTACTCTGTGTAAATGCATTTGTTCCATATCTATAGCTGCAGAGCCTCCACTCATCCGAGCTGGCAAATGTGTTTTTTAACCTTAACTCTGACGTGTCACTGCAGCGATACTGCATTATTTGTCACGATGAATTGCGTTTAACAGAAGCTGTGCCCAAGGGAATCCATGGTGAACCACATGCAAGTGCAGCATGGGAAATTTCATTAATCATTTTGTCACTTTCATGACGCTTTTCATTAGTTACGCCATTATCTGATCAACAGTCAGGTTGTAGGAGGTTGCATATGTTTTGAAAGCTCTAACCAGTATCTGAAAGAGAGAAGAGGCGATCTGGGTAACTCAAAAGAACAGGATGAGGATGATAACGTGCAACTATTATATGCAGAGACCGAGTTATGTCCAATAGTGCAATATTTCTGCTGAAAAACAGCTCAAACTAGCTTCCTAGTCTGACCAGAAGTTGGTCTATTTTGATGGTTTTAAAATGGTTATGGGCACTTGTCAGCTGTTCAGGCTGGGAAACTAACTGGCCGACCAGTTTAACATCAGTTTGGAGACCAAATAGATGTCTTAAACCAGCAAAGACCAACAAACCTCCTTAGGTTAGGTTGATCAACTTTGATGGTTTTAAGGATGTTTTGGGCACTTGTTAGCATTTCAGGCTTGAAGACCAACTGACCGACCAGCTTAACACCAGTTTGGAGACCAACTAGACCGTCTTAAACCAGCAAATACCAACAAACCAACATAGGCCAATAAGGCTGGTCTATTTAGATGGTTTTAAAGTAGTTTTGGGCACTTCACAGCTTGGAGACCAACTGGCCTACCAGCTAAACCAACTAAACACCAGTTTGGAGACCATTTTAAATCAACAAAGACCAACAAACCCCCTTAGGCCAATATGGCTGGTCTGTTTTGATGACTTTTAAAGGGATTTTGGGCTCTTGTCAGATTTTCAGGCTGAGAGACAAACTGGCCGACCAGTTTTACAAGCTAAACACCAGTTTGGAAACCAACTTGAACATCTTAAACCAATAAAGACCAACAAACCACCTTATGCCAATAAGGCTGGTCTGTTTTGATTGTTTTAAAGGGGATTTGGGTACTTGTCAGCTGGCAGGCTTACTGGCTGATCAGCTTAACCACCTAAAAACCAGTTTTGAGACGAACAACACCATTTTAAACCAACAAAGACCAACAAACTACCTTAGGAAGATAGAGCTGGTCTGTTTTGATGTTTTTAAAGGGTAATTGGGCACATGTCAGCTGTTCAGAATGGGAGACCATCTGGCAAACCATCTTAATTAGCTAAACACTAGTTTGGAGACCAACTAGACCGTCTTAACCTGAAAAAATAAGAGTTTCAGAAGAGATCACAAAATGTCTCAAACTGTGTTCAGAATTATCAAGATGCCACAGTCTGCATTCAAAAGTCAAAGATTTCAGTGTAAACTCCAAAATGTCTCATCAAATAATTTGAAGACCAAGTGATCTTAGCTATGCGATCCACAATAAATGTTTAGCTACATATTATTTTATGTCAAATATTGTCTCATTTGGGTCTATATCTTTCTCCTACAGAACTGTATTGTTCTACAGAACTGTAGGAGAAATATCTAGGAAAAAATGTATACTTGCTGATAACGTTTGAGCCTCACTAACCTTTAGTAACATCCTCTACAAGAACACACACACACACACACACACCATAAAAAAAAAATCAATGTTCATATACAAATTAAATAACATCATGGTTCCATCAGCAGAAAATCGCCCTCCGTGAATAAATCTGCAGCACTAACACAACAACCTGTTTGTCATTCCATGCAGCACGTCAGTCTATAAAACAATATATAAGTTCAAACAAGCATATGCATTTAAACGGCTGTTGTTCATTGTGACTGTGGGCTATAATGGCAGGCATGAGGGCTCAATGGAAGCCTACAGAACCAGTTCAAGAGATGAATATGCCTTTCACCTTTAAAGAAGTCACACATGAAGCAATGCAAGGCATTGTAAACAAGTAGTTGATTATCAAAAAATGTCATCATTTACTAACACTTATAACACAAAAGGAGATGTTAGGCAAAATGTTAGCCTAAGTCACCATTCACTTTCATTGATGGAAAAAAAAATGAATGAGTCCAGTATTCCCATGGAACTGCCTGCTTGTCAGTAGCTGAAACCCTGCGACTGGCGAGAGATAACTCCAAATCATCCGTCCTCATCCTCCTTGACTTGTCTGCTGCCTTTGACACAGTGAACCACATTATCCTCCTGTCCACCTTCTCTGGCCTGGGCATCACAGGAACTGCGCTTGGATGGTTTGAGTCATCTCTCAATGGAAGATCTTTCAAGGTCTCCTGGAGAGGATAGATGTACAAGACACACCAGCTGATCACTGTGGTTCCTCAAGGATCAGTGCTTGGACCCCTCATCTTCTCGATGTACACAACATCACTCGGACCAGACATTGAGGCACGTGGCTTTTCCTACCACTGCTACGCAGATGATATGCAGATCTTCCTGTCGTTCCAGCCTGATGACCCGAATGTCTCAGCTAGTATCTCTGCTTTACACTCTGACATTTCAGCCTGGATGAAGGAACGACACCTTCAGCTCAACCTTGCCAAGACAGAAATCCTTGTGATACCAACCAACCCATCTGTTGACCACAACCTCACTTATTCATCTTACCAACTTAATTTCACTGCTCACATCTCATCAACCGCACAGTCTTCAAATATGCTACACTGTTCCTGGTCCAAGCTCTGGTCATTTCAAGACTGGACTACTGCAATGCTCTGTTGGCTGGCCTTCCAGCTAACACAATTAAGCTACTGCAGATGGTCCAGAATGCTGGTCTTCAATCAGCCAAAAAGGGCTCATGTCACCCACTCTTGATTTCACTCCACTGGCTACCTGTAGCCACTAGCATCAAATTCAAGGATTTGACTCTGGCTTTCAGGACAGCAACTGGAACCGCAACCTCTTACTTCAATTCACTTCTTCAGGTCTATGCTCCATCTCGCTCTCTACGGACTATGAACGAGCGACGCCTGGTGGTCCCATCACAATGAGGCTCAAAATCTATTTCATGATCATTCACTCTCTCTGCTTCTCTGTGGTGGAATGAACCTCCAGCCTCCACACAATCTGCTGTTAACTTCTCAACATTCAAGTACCAGCTGAAAACACATCTGTTGTAAACAAGCACTTAACCAAAATAACACTAACTGCACTTAACCAGCACTTAATGTACAAAAAATAAAAAGATTGTCCGTCTCTTTCCTCTGTGGTAGCATCTTTACTACTCCAGCCACTGTGAGAGCTTGGCAGTCCTTTAATGCAGATGTTGTTAAATGGTGTATGACAAATTGTTTGCTATGTGTCTCATTTGTAAGTCACTTTGGATAAAAGTGTCTGCTCGATGACTAAATGTAAATAAACCCCTTTTATTAAAAGCATATTTGCAGTGAGGTAACTACTGCGATATGGAGCACCTTTCTTTGTGTGCCCCCTCTGCTCATATATCCTCATTGTGCAAACAAAACATATATTAAACACACTATAACAATCTTTTTCGGTCTCATGCTGGTACTCTCTCATGCCTTATTTTTTAATAAGATTTTGCTGTGTGTAAAAAGTGGTATGTGCTGAAACAAGGTAGTTATTTATTTGGGCTCAGAGAAGCATTTCCTTTTCAACATCAGCCACAAGAAAGATTTTATTAAAGTGATAGCAAAATCTATATTTAATAAACTGTGATCAATCAAATCAAACCGCAATGGTGGGCTCATTTGACTGAAGCACCAACCACCTAGAAAACCTCCTATAAGCTGATATACAATGTGCTAAAACCATATGCACAGAAAACCTTAGCAACTTTTGCACAGGCAAACACCACTCACATTCTCTTCAGAAAATAGAAACATCTAGTTTCCTTTCATGGCGAATTCTCAGGACACAGGGAAAAAGAAATTCTACAGAACGGGTTCCCAGCCTGAACAGCTGAAAATTTCATTCTTATGCTGGCCTGACATCATCGCAAGCATGTTCACTCAGGGGCCGCACCAGATGTCAAATGGAAAAATAATCCCTTTCGGCAACAGCAGAGCCTAATGTAAAGATATTTCAGTGCATTCTCTGTTTCAGAGAATTGAGTTGAACTTTTATATTGTGAACTTCTGCTTTGTTCTTGTAAATCCTGACTTCCATACACACTAAAGCGATGCTAAATGAGAATGTAGCCTCGGTCAACATTCACTTTCACTGCATATTTCCATACAATGAATGTGAATGGTGACTGAGGCTAACATTCTGTTTAATCTTTTATGTGTTCCATGGAAGAAAGAAAGCCATACAGGTTGGAAACAACATTAGGGTGAGTAAATGATGACCGAATTGTCATTTTTGAGTGAAATACCCCTGGCAGTATAAAGGAGCCATTCATACAAAATGTGTTCTTGTGTTAAAAACTAGATGGAGCGTAATGGAATTGAGCAAAATGTGCATTTATAGGCGCTTTAACTTTCACACACTGTTGCTAATGAACACACTCAATACCCTTGATGTTAATCCCGCCCCCAGATTCATCTGATTGGTTCACAGTTATAAAAGTAACATTGATTCGCGGAGGTTGAATCATTGGGTGATCACTGGGTGTCAAATGAATGCAATATTCCATGTTCAACACAAGTTAAGATCAATCGACAGCATTTGTGGCATTATGTTGATTACCATAAAAATAATTTGGACTTGTCCCTCTTTTTCTGTAAAAAAGGCAAAAATCTGTGTTACAGTGAGGCACTTACAATGGAAGTCAATGGGGCCAATCTGTAAACATTAAAATACTCACTGTTTCAAAAGTTTAGCCACAAGACATAAACATTATGCATGTTCACATGATTTTCCTGTGATAAAATAATTTGCTAACCTTTTCTGTGTTAAACTTCATTGTCATGATGATGTAGCCTAATGCTATAAACCCTAAAATGACTGTTGAAACCACCATTTAAACAACTTTACAGTGCAAATAATACACAAGTTTTAACAGAATAATTAATGTAAGTGCTTTTATAAAATTAGAAGATTCACATTCTGCCTTTAAACTCTCCAAAAATTGGCCCCCATTGACTTCAATTGTAAGTGCCTCACTGTAACACAGATTTTCGATTTTTTTTAAAAGCACCTATTATTGTTTTTAAACGTGCCTAATTTTTGTTTAAAGGTCTCATACAATATATTTACATGCATCCAAGGTCAAAAAAACACTTTAATTTGCTCATAATTTAAATTGCAGCATTACCTTTTTTTTTTCCCAGTGTCAAAAACGACTCGTTCAATGATCCGTTCTAAAGCGTTCATTCTATACTCCGCCTTTCAGAGAGCATACTCTGCTCTGATTGAAGTCAGATGTCCCAGTCTGTTGTGATTGGTCTACCGATCAGTGTAGTGTTTGAAGGCGGGTCAAAGCTGTTCACGAGCAGAATATGAAGACAAGAGGTGGGTTTTTTGTTACCAAATTACATAGGTTAGAACAGGAAGTAAGTCTGGAATTATTCATTATTTTGGGAGTCAATAACACTTTGATTTTTGAAACTTTGCAGACTCTTTTACATTCACAAACAGCACACTACATGAAAGGAAATATTTGAAAAAGCATTAAAGAAATGGATGGACGAGTTAAAATAATTTTTTGTGGTAATCAACATGCCACAAAGGCTGTTTATTCAGCTTAACTTGTATTGAACCCGCAATATTCCTTTACAATCTTAATTTTAAAATGATAATTTTATGTAAAATAGCCTTTAACCTGTTGATACGCACCCCTTTTTGAGCACAAACCATGAAAATGACATACCTGAACTTAAATGGTTGTATTTACGGGACCCTTTGGAGTATGGACACAGTTGTAGTATCTTTTGAAGGAAGACACTTTGGGCTTTAATTCCCAAGTTTCAGAAATCTGACATCAAAAAAGCATGAGTAAATAGTTTCATTCATATATTTAAAATTTCATGACTGTTTGATAGTTAATGGCACTGCTGTGCTTACAGTGTGCGTTATGTGTAAACCCTGAAATTTAGTTTTATAATGTTGTGGAGCTGTTCATTCTCTTCCGATTGATTTTCAAATATGGCTGTGCGATGTTAACCAATCATAACAGTGGGTGTTTACGTTAAAGTTTTAAGGAGGCGCTCAGGCCAAAACTGAGAGTTTCAGACATTGGGTTAAAAAAAAAGGTGGAAAATGATCATATATTAATAAATTATGGCTGTTTTAGTGCAAAAAAAACTTTACTAAAATTATCAGTGGACCTCAGGGAAGATAATAAAAAAAGATTATGTCACAATATATTTTACAAGTATTGCTAAATATTCAGATATATTCAAATACATCGATGTGTCAAATAAATACTTGATTGTGTCTTTCACTGTAGATAATGGAAGTGGGCGATCGCTGCCAAGATTTATTGCAGTGTTCATCTGATTGGTGGATTATTTTTTCTATGAAGTTGAAATAATGCTGACTGATGCCTTAAAAAAAGGCATATACCATTGATCAACAACCTCGGTAACTCACAGTAGGTTTATCTTTAAAGGTTTATACGTTTATAAGGTATTGTTAAGTTATCGTTAAAAATCAACTCCCCTACAGAATTTGGAGTGGTTGCACTCTTTCCAACCATCAGATAATTTCAAGCTTGAAGCTTGAATTTCACACTGTTCCAACTTATTGACCATGGAAGCTGGGAAACCTACCTCTTGAAAAAGTCTTCGAGTTGGGAGCACATTTATGAAGCCTTAAAATGCATAAAATCAGCAGATGAACTGATGCCAACTTCAAACATAAGACATGGGATACTTCATATGTCACTGCCTGAACCTTGGGTTTAGGATATACCTCACCAAAATGGCCAGCCTGTGGAACTGCGAAGCACCTCACTGATCTCTGCCTGCATCACCTTGGTCTAATAATGGACTACACTCTTACAATGGAATACATACACTAACAATTAATCGCCAACAAAAGCCTTCATCAGCCAATTAACAAGGAGAATGCATCAATGTGAACTTCTGCAGTTAATCCAGGATGAACTTCAAAGACATTATTCATTAATCTTACAGTTCATACAAAATCTATGTTTAAACACTGACCCTTAACACTTACTTAGTATACTAATTTAAACCATGACTTACAATATACATGAGTAATATTGGCATTATATTCATGATGTTAGCCAGAGGGGAACTGGCCCCCACAGTGAGTCTGGTTTCTCCCAAGGTTATTTTTCCCCATTAATCAACATCTTGTGGAGTTTTGTGTTCCTTGCCACAGTCGCCTTCAGCTGCTCACTGGGGTTCAAAATACACTTATTATTCAATACTTATTTTTATACATAAATAAATCATGTTTAATCAGACTACACAATGATGACTGAGACTTTACAGATATTACAGTTTCATTTTCTGTTAATGCATGATTTTCTGTAAAGCTGCTTTGAAGTTATGTGTGTTGTGAAAAGCGCTATACAAATAACAATTACTTAACTTGTCTACATAGGCAGTACACTACATTTTGAAAACAGAACCAAAGTGGTGGAGTGGTGGTGTAGTGGTCTAAGCACATAACTGGTAAACTGTTAATCAGAAAGACACTGGTTTGAACCCCACAGCCACTTCCATTGTGTCCTTGAGTAAGGCACTTAACTCCAGGTTGCTCCAGGGGGATTGTCCCTGTAATAATAAGGGCTCTGTAAGTCGCTTTGGATAAAAGCATCTGCCAAATGCATAAATGTAAAATGGTAAATGTAGTATGATACATTAATGTATTTGTATTGCTTTACTAATTCACATAGCTCAATCACCAAAATGTAACACTATAAATTACAGTCAAGTCAAATAAAAAAGTGTGTGCTGACGACATCGATATTCATCATCTCACCGTTTGACTTATTAGTGTAGACGGTAATGCAAAACGAATTGGACAGTAATACAACAAATTCAATCATCTAAAACAGTTCTGAGCACCATCAGGCTCTTATTTCTATCTTTCCTTCCATACTGTTTTGCTACTTGAGTTTAGCCAATCAGACGTTAATTGGGGGTTTGGCAGGTGGTGAGGTTTGTAAACACGAATCAGTAGAGCCGCGTGGTGACGGATCGGAAAGTACAGCTGAAGCCGATCTTGCTGTAGGAGGCCTTCGATTTCTGCCAGAGCTTCTTAAGTCTTCAGCACGGCGGGTCAATATGGATTTGATATACGTGAGCTTAAAACGAGTCAGGCTTGGTGAAAACATACAACCGCAAATAAACTGTGCAGCTGATTCAGCAGAGAGAAAATTAAAATGACAAAGGTGGCTGTGGGATGCAGATATCGACAGGAACAGTGTTTGCAGAGTTTGTCTGGCTGATAATGTCCATGCTGCAGGAAATAACACGGCCTTGCGAAACTCCTGCAGGGACCAAAACATTGTCTGTAATCACATTTCCTGGGAGCGAGTGAAAGAGAGAGAGAGGAAAGATGTTTGCATGAGTCAGATTAATAGAAGCCTGTGGATAAACACAGCCAGGGGAGAGCCTGAATCGCAGAGAGCTTTAAGCACGATACTGAAGAGGAACCATACAGGTCTTTCCTGTTATATGCAATACATTATCATGTCTCCATCATATGTCATAATATATTGGATAATATATTAAACTCAGACAGAAATCATATTATTTGGTTCTTTAATCACAATATCTCAATTAAAGTAATATTCCGGGTTCAATACAAGTTAAGCTCAATCGACAGCATTTGTGGAATTATGTTGATAAAAAAAAGAAAAATGTCAAATAAAAAATATTTGACTTTTTATTTATTTATATATAAAAAAAAAAAAAAACAGAAATCGCAGCTACAGTGAGGCACTTACATTGGAAGAGTATGAGACCAAATGTCTAGCCACAAGATGTTAACATTATAGAAGAATCATAAACACGGGACGTGATGGTAAACTGTCCATTGTGCCAATGGATGGTATGCACATGAGGTTTGCCTTGATGTTGAGAGTGGCGTGGGAGCTGTACCTCAGTCATGGGAAAGATGTAAATTTCGGGACACATCATCAGTAATGTACCTTTGAATCAGGGGGTGTTTCGGCCTTTCAACACTAGACACCCTCATCAAAGGTGGCCAGCTACAGGGTGATCAAACCTGAGCTTATGTCCCATGCCCAATCATGAAAATTAGGACTATGCAAGGCAGGAGGCGTCCTCTTCCCTGAGTCAAGCATAAGGCTGACCGCATACCTTCAGCCTCCTCATGGAGGGTTGTGACCTGGGTTCTCAAGTGGGTTATAGGGTGGGGGGATTAGTGAGTGGGTCATGTTGATGCTCTTTGAGCCCAACAAGGGTCCTTCCTTTTAATCCATATCCACTGGCTGCTTCTTTCGGCCGCTTCAGAGACTGATCTAATTGTTTGTCACAGAGCTTGTCCACGGATGCCAAGGTCTTTCAGCAGTCTGATGGTAGAAAAAGCCACAAAACCTCTGCATCCCACTTCAGCCGGATGGACTTTCGCTTTCCATCCTCGTTGTTGAGCATCTGCTGCCAGTTCTATATAGCGCAGTTATATATGTTAACGTGATTGTAGTGTGATATTTCATTTACAGTCTTCCTAGATTCTGGCAACGGGGCCATTTTAATCCTTCTAGGCCTCAGTGCAGCATTTGATACAATCGATCACTCCAGTCTTGAGAAGGTGGTTGGCATCCAGGGAGTTGCATTAAACTGGTTTTCCTCATATCTTAAGGAAAGAACACGTGGCGTTCCACAAGTCTCCATGTTGGGTCCTCTGCTTTTTTCTCTTTATATGCTTCCTTTAGGCTCTATCTTTCAGAAGTACAGTGTAGCCTATCATTGTTATGCTGATGACACACAATTTTACCTTCCTGTCAGGTCTAATGATTGTTGTTCCATCAGTAATCTCATCTCCTGTCTTGAGGAAGTTAAATTATAGATGTCTGAAAACTTCCTCATGCTTAATGAGGATAAAACCGATGTCATTGCTTTTGGCTCTTCATTACGTATCGCTGACATTGAAAATCAGTTGGGTACTTTGTATTTAACCATGCACAATAGAGTTAACTTGGGTGTCATCTTTGATTCTGACTAAGCTGATAAATGCTGTTGTTAAAGGAAGCTTTTATTCATCTAAGGTTCATTGCTAAATTAAAACAGTTTCTCTCACAGAAGGACTTGGAAATAGTGATTCATGCTCTTATTACATCCCGGCTGGATTACTGGAATGTCTTATATGTGTGTCTGTCTCAATCTTCTTTTTCAAGTCTGCAAGTAGTCCAAAATGCATCAGCTAGACTTCTAACGGGTACCAAGAAAAGAGCGCATATTACCCCTGTTCTCGCTTCCCTACATTGGCATCCAGTTATCTGCAGAGTTAAATTCAAGGTTCTGCTGTATGTTTATAAGGCCTTGCATGGTTTAGCCCCTCAGTACATTGCTGATTTACTTCAACAACATTCTGCACCTATGTCTCTTCTTGATTATCAAATCAGTTGCTCCTCTCTGTTCCTCATTCCCGTTTGAAAGCCAAAGGTGATCGGGCGTTTGTGGTTGCGGCCCCCAGGTTGTGGAATGAACTCCCATTTGTTGTTAGGTCTTCTTCCTCATTGCCCATATTTAAGTCTAGATTGAAGACACATTTTTTCTCTTTAGTCTATAAGGTTGTTTGAGAATTATAGGCGTTTACATTGTTTTATTAGTTTGTTCTTTTTAAGAACATTTAACATTTTACGGCATTACGATGCAATGCCAGTAAATCCTATGAGCCATTATCAGCAGTATAGCTAGGCCCTGGCTGGTAGAGCTAAAGCCACGGATCTCTTGTCAACAGCCCCAAAACAAAATTTGTGATAAAAGCAACAAGGCAGGCTACAATTCTGGCTTCAAATCCGATCAGAGTGCCCAACTTGCATTAATTTACAG
Source organism: Xyrauchen texanus (assembly GCF_025860055.1). Classification (NCBI taxonomy): domain Eukaryota; kingdom Metazoa; phylum Chordata; class Actinopteri; order Cypriniformes; family Catostomidae; genus Xyrauchen; species Xyrauchen texanus. The sequence continues at coordinate 3,788,460 of NC_068290.1, read as the reverse complement.
TTTGCACTTTTACCTGCTGTTTGTGCTCAGACGGATCGTTACAAAAGAACACAAAAGTATAATTCATGATATCATATGTGATGAGCGACTGTAAATTCATTCGATCACTTGTTTTGTATTTTCGGCATCGCAAGGATAACTCCGTCCACTGTGAACAATAGCACAGGTCCAAAAACGTAAAAAATAAATAAATAAGGCTGGGCATAGAAATGCATGAAACTACAAACTCTTCAGGCTTGTTTAATAAGCTCTGTTTTCTGTTTTGTGTGCAGCTGTGTTGTGTTATGTTGTCACTATCACTGTGGAGGATCTGCTTTTAGATAAACAAACAAGTTTTCTCTTGAATGCACCATGTCACGAGGGGGCTGCATGAACTGTTGCTCTCGTGCCCGATCATCAGCGCGCACATGAGATCAACGTTCAGTTAACATTTTCACTAAATAATTCAGTAGATTTTGATTTGTTTCTCGCCAAACCTTATATCGTATTCTTTCATACTCACAACAATCATGAGTCTCACGTAATAATTTATTAAACTTCTGAATGATACTTTTGCGTTCGTTTGAAGCTTGAAGAGGTGGTCACCATAAACTGCCATTGTATGACATCACTGAACACAATTTCTTTTCACAATTTCTCCCTTTGTGTTAAGAAAAAGTAAGAAAGTCATATAGGGTTACAACAATAATGGGGTGAGTAAACATGACTGAATTTTCATTTTTGGGTGAACTATCCCTTTAAGCTAATTCTCAGTCTCTCACTGAGCGATGGCTAACTTAAGCACTTAATTTCAACTCAGTTAATTTTCTCCCAATTGTGTAATTTATTACATTATATATTAATAAAGTGTGTGAGCTTGACCTGACCATAATTCTGGCTTTTCATAGAAATACTTCATTAAATTACAATTCAAGCATATTCATTTTTTAAAAGATACTGCATGGCCCACATGAACGCATGCTGCACTGCGAAGTGATTCTTGTGCATTTCTGATTAGTCTAAAGCCACCCACCTCTTCAATCTGCAATTTAAGGGCAAGTTCATTTCAGACTATTTTGTTCTTAAAACCACATGGAATACAAGGTGACCATTATATCACATACTTAGATGGCAAACAGCACAGAAGGGACTGCCTGAGTGTCATCAGCACTGATATTGAGCTTTGGAATGGATTTATGTACTCTCATAACATGCTGGTCTTTCAGATCCATTAAAGAAACAGTTCACCTAAAATTAACATTCTGTCATAATTTACTCACTCTCATGTCATTCCAAACTCATATCACAATCTTTCTTCAGTGGAACACTCTAAAATTAAAAAATATTACATGAACTTATAAAATTGAGGAACACACAGTTAAATATTTGACAATTTAAGACTTCTTTCTCTAACAAATATAATTTTTAACTTTCTAAAAAATATTCTGTTCAATACAAGTTAAGCTTAATCGACAGCATTTGAGGCAGAATTTGACTGTTTGACAGTATTATTATTTGTTTATTTTTTGTAGCAAAAAATAATATAGTTATGCCTTGTCACTATAAAAATTAGAAGGACTATTAAGATGGATTTTAACTTAGGTCACTTGCATACACAACTGGATCTAGATTTTTGTACATCCGGATGTGGTCAGTTGAGGTGGTTTGGGCATCTGGTAAGGATGCCTCCTGTGCGCCTCCCTAGGGAGGTGTTTCAGGCACGTCCAGCTGGGAGGAGGCCTTGGGGAAGACTCAGGACTAGGTGGAGAGATTACATCTCCACACTGGCCTGGGAACACCTCGGGTCCCCCAGTCAGAGCTGGTTAATGTGGCTCGGGATAGGGAAGTTTGGGGCCCCCTGCTGGAGCAGCTGCCCCCACGACCCGACTTCGGATAAGTGGTTGAAGATGGATGGATGGATGGATGTGGTCAAAATGATGTATTATTGTGATCCCAAAGCAAATGACTTAAATTAACTTTAACAAATTTAAAGGGATTGTTAAAAAAATACAAATAAAAAAGAAAGAAATGTTAGCCTCAGTCACTATTTATTCTCAATGTATGAAAAAATATATAAGACATGAAAGTGAATGGTGACTGAGGCTAACATTCTGCTTAACATCTTTTTGTGTTCTACGGAAGAAAGAAAATGAAGCAGGCTTGGAACAACATGAGGGTTGACTAACAGAATTTTCATTATGCCTTTAAAGTGTTTGCACGCAATGCCATTGAGTAAGATAAAATGTTCATAATTGTGTTAGCTTTGTCTCATGTTAATTAACTCAACTGAACAAGCAGTAAAATCCTTCTTCACTAGATGGAAAAAAGCAAGCCACGATTTCCCTCAAAAATTCTCCTTTTGTGCTCCATGGAATAAAGTAAATCATACAGGTTTCAAAAACAACATGAGTGTCAGTATGCAATGCAAAATTTTCATTTTTGGATGAACTATCCCTCAAGCAATATCAACACAAACCATAGTTACACCACGAGGGTTAATTGTGTTTTTCAGGAACCATCGCTAAATTCTTGATGCAGTTCCAGCGTCAAAAGATCTTCCACAGGATATCCTTGTGTCCATAAATTTAGCTGAACTCTACGAAGCTCAAATGCTCAAGGTTATTTAGCATTTTCAAACTGCTGTCATACAGCCGTTAATGCTGGGAAAGAATGTGCACATCGTCAACCTTTGACACTGAAAGTCCAATAAATCCACAAGAAGCCACTGAACCTATGATTGATGATGGAATCCTCCCCAGCTACTGTCACGGTTACAGAACCATGACTATTATAAAGATGAAACTTTGCTTTATGATGTTGCCTGCAAAAAGTTCCAATCTGTCAAAAAGATAAAAGCACATGAGTTTGAATCCATCGAATGTCCTGATTAAATTGTTTATTGACTTATTAACTAAACTGCGAGTTATTATTTTCGTCATGTAAAACTCGAAATGTTACTGTGTTGTGTATATTTAAGGACCATGAGACTTAAATTGTTGTAAATACTAATGGGTTGTTCATATGACGTGATATACGTGTAGTTAAAAGATACACATTCAGAACAGAGTTTTGTTACAATATAAAGTACTTTAATAGTGCACAACTGTCTCGTGTCGGAAGTAATAATCGCCTTATTTTTAATGATAACCTGTAACCCTTGTATACAGTTATGGGTAAATTTGACACGTTTAAACTTATAACACCAATTTACATCAACTTAATTTTAAATTAACAGAGTTGAAATTAAGAGCTAAAGTTAGCCATCGCTCAGCGAGAGACTGCGAATTAGCTTAAAGTGATAGTTCACCCAAAAATGAAAGTTCAGTCATTGTTTACTCACCCCTGTGTTGTTATAACCCCATATGACTTTCTTTATTTTTCTGAACACAAAGGGAGAAATTGTGAAATAAAATGTTTGCTCGGTGGTTTCATACAATGGTAGTTTATGGTGACCAGCTCATCAAGCTTCAAAATAACAAAGTCTTACTGTACTGGCAGAGTTTTTATAGTCAAAACAAGTGGAAAAATCTACCAGTGCTGAAGAAGTAATCCAAAGTATTTAGAGTACATTACTGACCTTGAGTAATCTAATGGAATACATTACAAATTACATTTTACAGCATGTATTCGGTAATCTGTAGTGGAATACATTTCAAAAGTAACCCTCCCAACCCTTATTACCCATGATCATAAAGGAAATGATGAATGACGCAACTGTGAATTACTTTTTAATCAAGTCGGTCTCCCCAAACTCTCAAAGTGCTTATATTTGTCTTAATATCTGAATATTTAGCAATACAATTTAAATATATTGTTTCTATACTTGTAATCAACAACTTCAAGTCAATAGTTTTATATTGTTCCATAGTTTTTAATTTGATGACATGATTTTCAATACTTCAAGTGATTGTGCAGCGGCAAGAAAAAGTATGTGAACCCCTTGGAATTAGCTGGTTTTTGTCTATTAATTGGTCAAAATCACAAGTATATACAAACACAGTGTTCTTAAGATAACAACACACAAACAATTCTGTTTGTTTTCTGTAGATTGTTGAACAGAGATGTTAACCAGTTCCAATGATTCCTTCAAGTCTTTAGCTGTCACTCTACGTTTCTTGTTTACCTCATTGAGCATTCTGCGGGGTGCCCTTTTCAGTTATCTTAGCTGGACAGCACTTCTAGGGAGAGTATCCACAGTACTAAATCAGCTCTTCAACTGTGGACAGATGAATATCTAAACTCTTCAAGAAAACTTTACCATTTCCAAGAAAACAATTCTTGTTGGTAGTTCTTCTGAGAACTCTTTTTTGCTAGGCATGTTCCACGTCAGCAGATGCTTCTTGTGAATAGCAAACTCAAAATGTTTGAGTGCTTTTTATAAGTCAAAGTAGCTCGAACCCACACCTCCAATCTCGTTTCATTATTTTAGTGTTTCCCAATACTGGTCCTGAAATACCCCCAATACACCAACTTTTTCTTGTCTCCCTTATTTAGCACACCTGATTCATCTCATTAGATTGTTAGTAGAGGCTCCATGAGCAGAATTGGGTCTGTCAAATAAGTGGTGACTTGACTCCATGACCAGGATTGGGAAACACTGCATTCTTTGAATGCCAGGTTTGCCAACTCTTGACTCTACTGAGCTTTTTTTGATGTCATTATCCTATATAGTTATTCACTTACTTTTTCTAACCTACTCTGTGAATGTTTGAATGGTGTATTCAATATTTATAAAAACAAACGTTTTTTGCTTTTGTAATGTTTGTAATGTTGTGATTCACATCAGAGCTGGTTGGTTTGGTTTAGAATTATTTTATTAAGGATTCAATCAGATCATGAGGATTAAGGATTTTTTCCCAAATGAATTGGGAAAATGGCTACCAAAACAACTGAAAAAGTCGTAAATAACACTAAAACGTATTACTAAAAGGTAGTATTGCTTAGTATATTTGTTAAGTATTGTAAGGACCAATTAAGGACCAATTAAGGATCAATAAGGGGCGGCTGTGGCTCAGTTGGTAGAGCGGGTTGGCCACTAATCCCAGGATTGGTGGTTCGAATCCCGGCCCACATGACTCCACATGCCGAAGTGTCCTTGGGCAAGACACTGAACCCCAAGTTGCTCCCAATGGCAGGCTAGCACCTTACATTCTATGAATTTGATGTATGAATGGGTGAATGTGTCACAGTGTAAAGTGCTTTGAATACCGTTAAGGTTAAAAAGGCACTATATAAGTGCAGACCATTTACCATTAAGGCACTAGAACTGTTAAGTGGATAATCTGAGCCAGAATGGCTAAATACCGTATGATTCCATCCCCTATCGTTTGCAGTTTCATTCCACTAGCCTAACGCAGTGAATGGAGGGAAGACTGAAAGGACATTAGTTGCACGGGATGCTGGGTGGATGACAGCTGAGAAATGGTCATCACGTTGGGTGGGATACATGGGGAAGTGCGTCCTTGAGGAATTCCAGCAAGATGTTTATTAGGCAGACAAAGACATGAGCACATGTGATTACCAGTTAGAGTGCTGAATAGAAGACCCTTGAGTGATGACACACACACACACACACACACACACACTTTTAGCAAACGGTCACACGCTGCTAGAGAAATACATCTTTTTTCCATTGATACAATGAAATGAGAGAGTACACAAGAGAACGGTGAGGTAGAGATGAAACCAATGAAGCTTTTGTATGATTTAAAGCACAAAACAAATAAGAAATCAGCAGAAGAATATTTCGTTTTAGACCAGGTGACACAATTTAATTATTTGTAGTATTTCCCAACTTCCTCAGGAGACTCATTTGAAAGGAATAGTTCACCCAAAAACCATATTTTACTCACCCTCATTTTGTTTAAATCCCATACTATTTTCATTCTTCTATGAAAAATAAAGATGTAAGCCAAAAAATCTGACCATCTGTTTTTCATACAAGGAAAGTGGATGGTGATTAAATCTTTAAAGATCGTAAATGGTCAATTTTACTCTGGCAATTTTCCTTAATGTGAAGTTGTATCATTACCCATAACTTTCCATACTGATGGGATGTGTGAACAGAGCCATAAGATTACCGGTTTCAGTTCGTACGAGGTCAGGGCACGCTGACATAAGAGTGTTCTGACACAGATGACGCAATTGCTCCGTTTTACACCGGTGACTGGGAAGAAAAATGTCAACAAACTGGTCAGATAGTGAAACTAGAGCACTTTTCTTTAACTGAGCAGATGAATAAAACAGTTAACAACTTCCCATGTATTCTCTGATGAACCCACGTTCTTCATGCAGACCTGTGTGGCGAAATATGTATTTATTTCAGCCACAGATAGCGTCTCGGCTTTCGGGTGCTAGTGGCAGCATTTTGTTCTCTGTCGTTCAACAGTCTCATTTAAAGTCATCGCACATGGTGTTGCTGAGTCTGGAGCAGGTGCATAAATGTAAACATTAGCCAAAAAAAACCAGCAACATTACCGACCGCATATGTTACAAAATCATACCCTGTTTTCAAGCTGAAAGGCCACATTTCTGGCACAGCCATGTTGAGATCATTCCGGCAAACAACGTCACATAGTTTAACGGCATTTTGTGCTGATGTGTGAATGGAAGCAAAATGGAAAAAGATGGCAAGTAGTTTCATGTGTAAACAGCACATGTGGTGCATTTACCAATAAAGGCAACCCAAGGATTTTCCTTTAATTTACGTGGCAGCATGTATGACAGAGGCGATAAAGTCTTCAGTTATGGGTAGGGCTGGGTGTTGAAACAGATTTCGCAATTCGAGACAATATCAATTCATATGGGTACATTATGTAAATTATACAGGTGACCTTCTAACTTCGTACATTATGAAATGGCTCATTTTAAAAAATGTATTTCATCAGTAGTTTTTCATCATTTTGGTCACATTTTAGATTTTTTTTTTTAAATCAATAAATATGATGTCATAATATAATATATGATAAATTGCATATATTATATTGCATATGTATTTTGTTACATGCTTATTCTTTACATGCATCATTTGTACTATTTGCATAATCTTAGCATCTGGGACCTTTTGAATTTGACAGTGAATTTGTACTTTAATGTACTATGTGAATTCAAACAAAATGTAATTAACACCTATTTTGTCAAAATGCCAACGTTTCTATCACAACTGTAAAATCATGATAAATTTAAGGCAGAGCGAATCACTTGGGCGAGCTTCTGTGATGTCTCGTGCCGCACTCACGTGAAAACCAGGCTTCAACTGCACTGTGCAAATCCGTTTAAAGCGTATCAAATGGCGGATGCTAGTTTCGTATTGTAGTTGCATGTGCATGTGCTTTACTTGAATTGATCGAAGGATTTAAGGATCAATATCAAGATCACGATGCACCAGAATAACTGTACATGTTAGGGGTGGCTATGGCTCAGGTGGTAGAGCGGGTCGGCCGCTAATCGCAGGGTTGGTGGTTCAATTACAGGCCCACATGACTCCACATGCCAACGTGTCCTTGGGCAAGACACTGAACCCCAAGTTGCTCCCAATGGCAGGCTAGAGCCTTGCATGGCAGCTCTGCCATCATTGGTGTGTGAATGGGTGAATGAGTCACAGTGTAAGCTCTTTGAATACCGCTAAGGTTAAAAAGGTGCTATATAAGTGCAGACCATTTACCATTTAAGAAACTGCATTATTGCTCAACAGATTGCTGCCAAAAATCAGTTTGGGCATTATTAGTGTACTGCCATGTAATGTATGATATGGCATACGGTGACTTATCCATTGTGAAACAGTTTTTTCATAATGGCATGAACCGCACTGAAGGCCTAGACTTAAAATGCACGTGCCATGGCTGGTTTTGGATGTTGTTGTTTTTTAACATTGACAGAGAAAAATCACTGATAAATGACTAAGTTCAGGCATTATACTCTTAATGGCATAAGCTGATGGGTTCTTTCAACTTGTCTGTTAGCCAATCAGCTCGCTTACCTGTGATATGTCAAGCAAATCGGCTCACACAGCGTAAGCTAATAGGTCCTTTATTGTGTAATCAGGTAGTCAATTGTCATTTAATTTTGATCAGTTTGCAAGTCGGTTTTACTGCCGTGCATTGCAAGATTTTTCTCTGAAACCCTCCACCTCCCCAGCTCCGCTGGTCTAGATCTGCTACATGGGGATTTTATTTATGTCTAATTGTGCTGCAGCATGTCATACATGCTTGATGCAGCATGTCTTGTGTTTTTATAATGTGTATGTTCTAGCAGTAGCAAGTCTCTGTACTTGCTCTGCAGCAGCTGCGCAGCAGTTCTATCAGGAAGACTCGTAGACTTGAGTGAAATTTAAGATGACATTTATTTGGTGAATATAAAACAGGAAATTAATGTCTCTCTTTGGCGTAGGCCCCGTCTTGCGGTCTGAAGAAGTTGTACTCGGAACCGTCATATCCTGCCGGAGATAGGAGGCAGGGGCGAGGAGCCTACCCCCGTGCAGAACGGGACTCAACAGGTGGTGACGGGGTGGTGGAGGTTGCAGTGTTAGCACACTGAAACAGCAATGTGATAGATTGTGAGCAGACTTATAAAGCAATGGCTTACATGTGATTGGCTAGGAGTTACCTAGCTAATGGTGCGATGATGTGCAGCTGCTAGTCTTCACGCTAGAACTACGCTGGGCTTACATATCTAGTCTGCCAAGACCAATATCTTATCAATATGTCACACCGACATTAACATTAAAATCTTTTTGTGATTTGTCATGACTTAAATGACAATGTGACCCAGGAAATGAATATAAGAGAGATCCGATTCATAATCTACCCATGAATTTAAAAGTTGCATGCACATGGAATTCTGCTATCTTAGCCTATAGGGGCAGGTTTTGCTTTAGCGTGGGGGAAAGCGGGCCCTGTTACATTTACATTACATTTATTCATTTGGCAGACACTTTTATCCAAAGCGACTTACGAAAGAGGAAAACATAAGCAAATCATCTTAAGGAGACATTTGTATGAAAAGTGCCATACTACAAAGTTTCACTAGCATCAGAAGAGCATTCAAAACAGATTTAAGTACAACAAGAATGACTGGTTAAGTGCTCTTGGAAAAGATGTGTTTTTAGCCGTTTTTTGAAGATAGAGAGTGAGTCAGCTTCACGGATTGAGTTGGGAAGGTCATTCCACCAAGTGGTATGATGAAACTGAGAGTTCGGGAAAGTGTTTTGGTGCCTATTTGTGTTGGTACAACAAGGCGACGTTCCTTAGCCGACCGCAGGTTTCTGGTTGGCGTGTAGATCTGCATAAATTATTTTAGGTATGCTAGAGCAGACCCAGTGACTGTTTTGTATGCCAGCATCTGAGCCTTCAATTTAATACGTGCATCAACCGGCAGCCAGTGGAGAGATTACAAGGAGTGGTGTAACATGTGCTCTCTTTGGTTCATTAAAGACCAGACGTGCTGCTGCATTCTGGATCATTTGCAGAGATCTAATTGCACATGCATGAAGGCCTGCAATGAGAGCGTTACAGTAGTCCAGTCTAGTTATGACAAGTGACTGAACAAGCAGTTGTGTGGCATGTTCAGAGAGGAAGGGTCTTATTTTCCTGATATTGTAGAGTGTAAATCTACATAATCTTGCAGTCTTTGAAATGTGGTCTGTGAAATTTAGCTTGTTATCAATGGTTACCCCTAGATTTCTGACTGTTTTGAAAGGCAATACTGCTGCACGGTGATGTTGTGTTCAACAGCAGGGTTGGCTGGAAAGACAAGGAGTTCGGTCTTGGCTGGGTTGAGTTGAAGGTGGTGTTCCTTCATCCAGGCCGAGATGTCTGCCAGACAGGCAGCGATTCGACCATAGTTACTCATGCATTCTTATGAGGTAAAAGAAGAGAAATATCCAATATATTTGGCTACATGACGAAATGTGATGAAACATGATGAAAGACTGTTCTATAGTTTAATAGTACAATAGTAGATACCTGAAAACTTGACATATTCGGAGTGGAGTGCTGCTGTACCACTTTATATTTGCAGTCTTTAACTACTATGTACTAACATTAAAATACATACAATACAATGTTTTTACTGTGTAATACATGTTGTTCTGCTGCTACTGAGCTGTGGCTCAGGTGGCTGAGATGGTTGGCCACTAATCTCTGGTTTGGCGTCGATTCCCGGCCCACATGACTCCACATGCCGAAGTGTCCTTGGGCAAGACACTGAACCCCAAGTTGCTCCCAATGGCAGGCTAGTGCCTTACAAGGCAGCCTTGCCATCATTGGTGTGTAAGTGGGTGAATGAGTCACAGTGTAAGTAGCTTTGAAAACCGCTAAGGTTAAAAAGGCGCTATATAACTGTAGACCATTTACCATTTAAGAAACTGCAGTATGGCTCAACAGATTGCAGCCAAAATGCTCTTTTTTTGAGCATTGGAGGGTGACAAAAAAATCAGTTCTGAGTTGTTTGGCTTTGTGGAAAACCAACCACACCAAATTTATCAGATAATTCTTCCTGTTTTTCTCATAGAAATTAATAACTACAGTAACAATGCTTTGCTCTACCCCTCGAGTGGGCGGAGCCTCCTTGCAGACTGTAACTATAGCACTAAAACTTCAAAAAGCTCTTTAACAAATGCAATGTGCTGCTTACATAATATTTGGTGTTTTATTATATTACGAGGACAACAGAATCAATATATATTTGAAATTCCCAGCGTCATTAGAGACAAATATTGTGTGAACTGCTCAAAAACAATTTATAACCTCATTAACATTTTACAGTTCTGTTTAGTTGTTTTCTGGCACTGTAATGCAGAAGCTACAAACCTCTGGTGTGGTCTGTTTCTTTGGAGAGTGAGTTGAGAAATCAGTTTTTACAGGAAACAACAATGGGACCGCCAAAGTGCCAGCTGATGCCTGATATTGACATAAACACACACACACACACACACACACACACACACACACACACACACACACAAACAGTGCAGTGTAATCCGTAACCCTGTCCAAGAAATTCAACATTTCTTTCTCAGATAGAGAGCATTTCACTGACTTAATACACAACTCTGCCCAAAAAACATTTTGTAACTAGTCCAACTTTGAAACAGTTGGCTGTAGTTCATTAATTTTCTGTCGACATTTGTTCGTTCTGGGTAATTATGCTCTTAGCGTTTTAAAAAGTCTCATGTTCACCTTAAGAGGCCTCTAAAAACTAAACAAGTCATGCAATTAGACCTTCTGGATGTAATGTGATCGGAAAGGAGTTTATGAACAATTACAGCATTTATCAAACCATGTCAGTATATTTCATTTGTTTTAACATAAAAGCAAGGTCTCAACATTATAACTAGGGGTTTCTATTCAGGTACTTTTATGTATTAAACTTTTAGAATTCAACTTTTTATTTTTGTTATATTAAATACTGTGTCTTAATGTATTGTTGCTACTTAAATGTAAACTTTTTTATTTAATTGATGCTTTTATGCATTTTATTGTGTTACCCTTTTCCAAGACCCATTCTTTGAAAATGTAAAAAACCATCATATAAAGGATTTATTTTAGAAATTTTGAAAAGATCTTCTAAACAAAGAGTGAAATAAACAAACAATTTCAAAATGTATTCTATAAAAATAGACAGTATACAGTATATATATTTTAAACATTTAAAATTCTATATATATATCACAAATGTTTTATTTAATATTGTAGTTTGTTACCAAGCAGAAACTGAAAAATTAAATATATATATTAGTAAATTATAAATTTCACACAATAAGTACTAAAGGTTTTTGTGTTTATTTCACTCTTTCTTTAAATAATCAGATTTAAAAATGTAATAATTTGTATTTTAAAATGGAATTTCATAGATTATTATCAAAAGTCTGACTCTGGGAAAAAGGCAAAATAGGAAAACAGTCAAGGCATTTGAAAAGAATCAAAAGTAAATGATGAAGGCCTGATCAAATTTTTCCAAGTCAGTTTTAATTCAGTGCGATTAATTGTATTAAAAATAACGCGTTTAAAAAAATGTATGCAATTAATTGCAATGCCCCTGGACCATAATAAGGAAGATTCCTGAGAAATGCAAGCTTGTAGTACCACCTGTTTACTCCAGAGGGCAGTAATTGAAATTTCAGCTGTGTGGCAAAGCGCAGTTTATACAGTGAAGAAAACACTTCAGTAGGCAGAACAGCACAAACATGCGTTACGTTCTTGTGTTCAAAACACTTGAAGGAGCACAAATTCTGAGATCTCAAGATGTGTTCTAAGTATTAAACTATATTTAACTTGACACAGTGACCTAAAAAAAATTATGTTTATGACGCAACGCAACCGAGACGCTACACAAGCATGTATGACGCTTGTTGAAATTGACGGGTCCTTAAACAAGCCCTCATAATAAATCTCCAACTGATTGACAAATTCACTTGTTAAATGGATTGCGCCAATGATTGACTTATGATCAATAATATGGTAGTAAACTATACATTGTATTCTAAAGCCACTTTTTGTCTTATTAATGATGAACTCTTCTGCCACAAGAATGTAAAGCATTTTAATTATCTGAATATATTATATATATATATATATATATATATATATATATATATATATAATATTTAAAAATGAACCCCTGGGACATTGCTCAAAGTTGAAGAAAAGCCCAGCTATGAAAATAGCCTTAGAAAGACAAAGGAGTCTCTCGTTTTATCCTAAAAATGCCATTTTTTTTCACGACAGAATGAATGATCATTTGAGAAATGGTACCAATTAAATTTGTTGGCTCAGAAAAATGACAAAAATGACAGCATTTTCCTGTAAGACATTGTAGACAAATAAAAAAAAACTCTAGAGAGTGAGAGAATGAAAAGTGAGTTAAAGAGAGTTTCTTTTCTAAAGTTTCAGAGGGCCAAAATGGCCATTTTCAAGAAACACACAAATACTATCATATTCACCATACATTTGCTAAAGATTCCTCCGATCACTGTGTATATGTTCAGTTTCTTGATGTGAACAAAATAAGTCAAGAAAAAAACTTCTTTAGGGTTAGGAACTAGAATCACACGGTTTACATCAACGTCTTGGACCAGATGTCTTGTGTTCATATGGACTTGTTTAAGCTGTTGGCTAAATTTAGTCTCTCTTCCCCAACAGTCTATCACATATAGCTGGGGCCCAATGTCAAGACAACCAATGAAAAACATTTCAATAACTCTTTTTACAAAGCCCAAAAACCAGAGGTGAATGCATTTTCCTCAGGACCCTTTGTTAAAACTTGCACCAAGTTTAGTGCAAGCCCACTCCAGGGCCACCAATATCCGCTTACACTTTTAGCCATGAAGACGAGGCGAAAGCAAATTAGGCAGCAGGATCCAGTTAATGAGTCATTTCACAAACCCGTCCAAAATGCCATTTGTCAAAATAAACAAGTCTCAAAAAATGGTTCTTTATCGGCTGTCACATTTCTGGCAAATCTACAGAGGTTTGTCTACATCCAATGCCTGGGTCCTCCAGCACTTGAGCAATGCACAATTAATTTGTGGGAGGCAGTGTGTGAACCATCAGAAGTCCTGCCTTAAAGGAGTTGGGATTCTTTCCCAATAGCCAAGAGGAGCTTGCATGTTTCAAATCAGGAAAAGGCTGATTTCCTGCTTTTTGTGTACCACATTGAGAATTCAGCATAGCTTCTGTTGGTCTGAGATGTCAACAAGAGAACAACTGTCAACAGAGGGAGGAAATAAGCAAATAAATATGCAGATTTGCTCCACAGAAACTGGAGATGAACTGATAATTATAGATGAAATTCTCCAGCACACAAAGGGGAAACAATAAAACAAGATTTAGATGTAGATCAAACTGATGGGCAAATGAACACTAGCGGCACTTAAACAACAATTCATTTTATTCACTTTCACAAAAATCACAAGTAAAACGGCAGATTTTCATATTCGCCCTTTTCCTCACACCATGCTTTCTTATGACATCTGAATACTTTTGCTATAGCGCATGACTTGTAAGACGATACATTTTAACATTTGCATTACATAACCAGCTACATTATAACCTTGTCCGTGCGCAATCGAATTGCGCGGTATATCAACTGAGCGTTGCACTTGCGAAGAGCATTCAAGTCGACACGTGAGCCAAAAGTGTCATAGAAGCAACACAAAATGAAAACATTTAATAATAATTATCTCACATTAGCTTTTTCTGACACTACTGGTTAGGATTAGGTTGAGGGTTAAAGGTAGGGAGGTCGGTTTTGTTGATTTAAAACTCAAAAGAGCATTAACCTTAACCTCCTGAGTGTGACTGCTGAGTGCATTTTCCATTTTCCTTTTTGATTTGTAACAAGTAGCACCTAATAAACATGCCAAAAAAATTGTAAATAGTTTTCCTAAAAATGTAAGTCCACATATGTGGACAGCGGGAGTGTTGGTTATTTATATTTGTGAGACGTTACAGACATTAGATCAGAAAGTAGCATAATTAATTCTGATTCAAAGTAATGTCCAGCATCATCCAATCACTGCCAACCATGTTAAAATAAAATGATACATTATAAATTCTGAATCTATATTCTGATTTCCATTGTCCCATGTCTGTCAAACATGCTGAGTGATCCAAACATCATCTGCTGCCTGAAACTGAATTTTTGGTTGTATTTTAGGAGTGATTGCACTTAGCTGCATATGGGGCTTTTCCACTGGACTCTCCTCAATTTTGGGGGGTATTCCACTGTGGATAGTACCTGGTACTTTTATAATACCACCTCAGTCAAGGTTCCAAGTGAGCCGAGCCAATACTAAATGTGATGTCAAAACTCTGCAGATCACTGATTGGTCACTGAGAGAATCTTCATTACCAGCGTCAACGGGATTTCCAACACAGGACATCAACCCGCTAGTTTTAAAGTTAGTTACAGCGATAACAGTATCATTTGTTCACGCAGCTTTCGAATTGTAAAAATAAAGGGCTGTGCGCCAAACCACGGCGTGGTCAATAAACGATGTTCAGACGTTCCTCTCTTTAGCGACGAACGAATCGACGCAAAACGAAAAAGTCTATCAGGAAGTGTCTCAGCTGTTGGCCACACACGGCTACCACCGGACCTACCAACGGTGTGTAGCGCCCTCTCCCTGAGATTTAAGCGGGAGGGGCCCTGGGTTAGTTTATTGTTAGATCTCTCTAAATAGTCCCTGAATAGACTTCAGGTGGTATTAATTTTGGATCAATTTTCTCTTTACTCTCACAGAGAACAAGGAAACACTTGAGATTATCTCTGAACATCCTACCTCTTACTCTTACACGGCCCAGACACTTGATTGTCTGCATTGTCTCTTCAATCTGCGCTATATCCAAATCTTCAGGTACAATAACCATTAACGCATGGTCTTCGTTCAATGCCTCTCCCCTGCACCAGCCCCTAAGCTCTTCTCTAAACTGCTGCATTTTGTGTTTTTCTTTTAAAGCTAAACAATATCAGGGAAAAAAAGGATCCCAGCGGTGCCTCCATTTATGTAGCGCCCTCTCCCTGAGATTTAAGCGGGAGGGGCCCTGGGTTAGTTTATTGTTAGATCTCTCTAAATAGTCCCTGAATATTATTAACTTTGTTTCAACCTATCTCAATATTGGTGTGCTTAGTAACAGACTAAAATAACCACAAACTCTTGTAAGTGAAATAGAAACTTTTAGTAGTTTACTCAAATAAAAGAATAAAATTCAAATAGCAATTGAAAATAAAAGTTAACCCTTTAAAGTTTTACAATAAAAGGATCTTTCCTCCTTTCAAACTCAAAATTCACAAATACAACACCGTATTAATATTCCCTATAGAGAATAATATATCACTCAGGTGCTTTTTCAATAACAGATAATAAGATGGACAGTAAATACACAACTGTCCCAAATATCACCAAGGAAACATTAATGTGTTGATTAATACTCAAGTCCAACGAATCTTTGTTGTCTCAATACAAAGGTTACTGTTCACATAAACATCCCACAAAAGTAATCAAACCACCCGGGTGTCAGTGTTCAAAATTGCCACACACAAAATAAATACCCTGTTGCAGGCCTGATACGATGCTGGGGTTCGTTGAGGCATAAAACAGATTGCCGCTTCACTCAATGAGCAAACAAAATAAACTGCTGTCTTACCAATGTTAGTTCGAGCCGGCTTTTCCACCAACGCGACCTCGCTAGTCTCTCACATGTGAATAGCACGGTTTCTTGAGAATACGTGCGCTACTCGGTCATTTGACTATCAAAGGGGAAATTTCTATCCCCTCACGTTCAAACAACGTTATACCAACATTAAATCAGTTCTCTTATGGACAACCGTCATAGGATGGTATTTTTTTTTCTCAATTTAACACTCAGGCACGTTCTATCTTTTTGACCTCACTTCTTCCTTCCGGATCTTCTTTTTTTTCCTCCCTTCCGCCCCCCCCCCAGCCTTTCACCCAATCACAACTCTTAACAATGGCAAGTACTTTTAACATAACACATAATCATACATTTTTCTTTCTTTTCAATCAAAATAATATTATACATACAATTAGGGGAAAACAATAAATAAAATATTAGAAAATAATATTACCAATCTAATTGAATAACTTCAACCAGGCTTCAGGTGTAGGGAAAAGTAAAAACAAAATCTTAAAAGTGACTACAGAACCATCAAGGAAAAGTGGAAGTGGTTCAACCAAATGGACGCTATCTAGACCGGCGAGCAATTGGAGGGAGAATGCCTTGGACTCAACCACGGCTGGAGTCCATGATGGAGGATGGTAAGTTTTGTTATGTTAACTCTAGACTCTGCTTGAAAGCTTCACTTTATTTAGTTGACTAGCTACTGGAAAGCTTGCTTCTAAAACAACCAGGCCAATTTAACTGTTACACTTGTGTAAAATCACCATACAACAACTGCTTTATGCAGCACAATGAGCTATAGCTAACAGTTAGCGGTTGTGTTATTGTTTATTGTTTTGTGTCACGTTTAAGATGATGTCACGGCAGTAGAGGCGGCGCAACTATGACAATCAGCCTATAATCCCACCCATGTTGAGGCGGGACTAAACAGCAGTGGAAAAGCAAGCTCAGAAAAGTAAAGCGAGTAGAGTTGAGTCAAGTGGAAAAGTGCCAATAGAGAGCTATAGTATGTTTCCTTGCTCCCTATTTAGTAAATGACTTAACATCCAGTGTACTGTCTATCTGCACTGGTCTCAGAACAGTTCGCAATGTACCATATTTTCATCCTAACTACACATTAACCTGTTAGTGTGACGTCACTGTATGACCGTGGCAACATGATTGTGACCAAAATTCCATTTGCCTTCAGTGTGCTGCACTGTTGGATAAGCAGGCAACCTTTTTTTTCAATTTATAAATCATGAAAAGGTAATATTGCTGTTTAATTACCTGAGCCAAAATGTAATTGTGACGAGGAGGAGGGCACAGCCGATCCGTGATGATGGATGCCTGGCACCAAGTTGCCCCAATCAGAGAGAGAGATAAGGAGGAGCAGGAGACGCCAGTTCGAGAGAGAGAGAGACACACAACCGCTGTACGTACATGTTGTGTTATGCTGAAAAGTAGTTTTATGTTGTGTTGTGTTTAATTGAAAGTCTTTTTGGTTGATAACCCGGTTCCCGCTTACTCCTTTCCAATGAACATGAGGTTTGTCTACCACACTGGTGCCGAAACATGGGATTGAAGGAAGACGCGCCGTCAGAAAGTCCTCGCCACCGAAGGAGGACAGCGATGTAGAGGAGACTATTGATCTGGTGGTACTGGAGCGGTTTGCCAGGAGGTGGAGGAGCTCGTGGATAAAATATATTTAAAGGTGCTATATGTAATAAAAGTGACCAGAATATGTCATTAGAGAATTAGGAAACATGCTAAGTTGAAATACTGGCTTCTACGATAACAATGCTACAGCCAGTATATTCTACTTTAAAGTTTCCATTCAGGGCCGGAATTTCTGTTTATATTTTGGCCTGTGCGATCCCACCCACTGCCCACTCTCCAACAGTATTTCGACACCGCCGGGTTGCCAGATTTGAACTAGTTTGCAGGCAGATAACACCGTGCTGCAGCCATGGAAGCCAGTAAACGAACTGAATCAGATATAACAGATTCCACCTGACCTAAAAAGCTTCGCCATCCATCTAAAAACCACCATGACTAGAGGCATAGTAAAACAAGGATACATATTGGATATGTCATTGGAAGATGGAGACAGCTTAAAGCCCAGAAATCCTTTAAAACGGATGCTGAGTTGGCTAATTTGCATGTCAACATTTTGGCAACTCGCATGAGCTTCGAGTCTGGGGCGGGGCAGACTTCTCTCCAATATTTTGAATTTGGACTGCAGTACCCATTTCAAGCGCGCGTTGTCAATCGTACATATAGCTCCTTTAAATGTCTGCAAAAGTCAAATTTGGCAGTACTACTTTACTTGGAACTTGACATGGATCGAAAGCATTTTTTTAGGTTTTTCTTGATAGCGTGTTATGGGTTTCTGCGGGGAAAAGTGACATCACTGACACAGGTCAATAAAGCCTTGGAAAGCACAATTTTCCAGCTTTTGGATGAACCCATTGGTTCTCAAAGTGAAATGTTTTTTCAACTTTTGAAGGAATAATGTCCAAAAATCCACATCATGTTTGTCAGTGCACGTGTAACGGGAGCCAGCTGGTAGATAGCTGTGCTGTGTGTAAACCTCACTCTCCTGATCTCAAGTGGTGCACTTGCGACTGATGCTAGGGGCTGTAGCCTTTAGCCTCCTTGTTGGCGTACCCGCCTCCCATGCTGGAGATGCCGTTTCAAGTCCCGTACGGGGGGGGGGGCAGAACCGGTTACATTGGTGCCATGACCCGGATTGGAGTGAGGTTTAGGGGGGTGAGTGTAACGGGAGCCAGCTGGTAGATAGTTGTGCAGTGTTTAAAGCTCACTCTCCTGACCTCAAGTGGTGCACTAGGGACTGATGTCTCCCACGCCGGAGACGCCGTTTCAAGTCCCGTACGGAGTGGGGCGAGCAGTACCGGTTACAGACAGACAGATGAAAAATTCATACATTTTTCAAGTGAGACGGCAAACTAAATAAACTACAGATGCTATTCTTTACACCCAAACAGGTTTCGATGAAAAAATGTAAAGAGGTTGCTTTCCAGAGGCACTTTTATGCTTTCCAGAGGCCCTGCGCCCATAGAAGCACCTCAAGGAAATTAACGCCACGTTGTTGTGACACGTGACTCGGTGCGGGTTTAACCCTTAAATGCAGTCTAGAGTGTTTTGAACAGTATTCAGTCGGTTTAAATTCATTTAAATGATGCATTGCATATAGTGAAGTAAAAATACAACATCCACACATGTGGACATGGGGTTGCACGAGTTTAAAAACCTCTTGTGTTTGGAAGAACATTTGAACTCATTTTCACCTCGGAACTGCCGTGATGTGTGTAATGAACCAAGAATCGTTTCGCAAAATGTTGCCACATCACATAATTTTCATGAGATCAAGCAGTACATTTCTAACTGTTCCTCACACTAAGCTATCGTCTGGCTTCAGAAGACATGGAATACACCACATGAGTCAAATGAACAGCTTTAATCATGTTTAAATTGTGTTTTTTGTCCTTTTTATGGAGATTGACAGTCCCTGATCGTTGTATGGCAAGTAAATGCGCTTATAAAATTCTTCTTGAGTTGCATTGGGTTTTGGAACGACACGAGAGTCAGTAAATAATGACGTTTTTTAATTTTACATTTTTTTTTTTTTTTTTTTATGAACTATTTCTTTCTTTCTGCACACCCCTACGCAAGTAAACTGCACCCAAGGGTTAGATAGAATTCCAGCAGCCTTTGGTTCTCTGATATTTGTCATCCCTCATCTACCCTTTGATCCAAGTGCAAATCTTTGCCTTCCAAGGCTCCATCTTTTCATTCCCTCCCATCATCCTTTTCTAATTAAGGCCTTGGCTCTCGCTGTAGACTCTAAGTCCTTGAATTTCCTTGGTTCAGTAAGCCCAAATAAATTATCAAGCAAGAGCAACTTCTGTTTGGGTAAACTGATAGGAACAAGGGAGATTAACTTTATTTAGTTTTCCTGATTGAAAAAGAACACCCTTCACCTCCAGCATTATTGGTAAGCAGCACCATTGCACCCCATTATATTGCCAAGGTGATATAATGGTATGTTGTTTATTTGTAAGTAACTTTGGAAACAACAGTCAAATCTTGTAAATTTGGCTGCATTTACATTACAAGGCCTAATGCACAGATCTACTGTAATGTCTTGACACATATCCAATTTTTTTTTGTTTTGTCTGTTTATATTCACTTTAGACATAACATTTACATTTATGCATTTGGCAGACGCTTTTATCCAAAGCGACTTACAGTGCACTTATTACAGGGACAATCCCCCCGGAGCAACCTGGAGTTAAGGGCCTTGCTCAAGGACACAATGGTGGTGGATGTGGGGTTAGAACCTCTGACCTTCTGATTAACAGCCCTGTGCTTTAACCACTACGCCGCCACCACCACATAACTGACTGTGTTTACATTATTCCCCTGCCAGACAGTGCAGCGTCACGCTATCAGTTTTGATAATCTTTTGAATTGCAATATGAATTGCTCTCGCTCTAAATTCTCATTTGCCAATTGTGTTCCCCCTTTATGATTTACATGTAGGAATTTCCATGGAATGGAAGTCTATGAAGCATATATTGTAAATAAATAGGTTTCTATTCAGGTATTTTAATGCTAATTTTGGGATATTGCATGAAAAGTAGATGGAAACACCATGATGTGCATGAAACATGCACAAAATATTTGCGCTTTGTGCACTCTCAAAACGGCAAGCAATTTATCACATCTAATAAAAGAGTAAAAGTGGCTACAACTTTCTGTTTTGTGCTAATGTCCTCGAATCTGACGATTTTGTTCCCTTGAACACATGACATGGAAATGCTACTTTATGCGAAAATGTTTTCATGATATTCAGATTTTTCAAATTGGATAGATACCTGATTTATGTTTATTAAATTTAATATGTTAACATTGTGTTTATATGTTGTCCTGTTGACAGATGACCAGATGTCAGATATGTATCAGATTTAGAAAGCGCCCAATTTGGCTGGAAAATAAAATCAATATTTTTACGTGTCAGATGTTGGTGGAAAAAAAAAAACATGAAACTGGTTAAGAGTGTAAATGTGGCCTTTATCTCCTCCACCCATTAACTTTTTTTTTATTTCTTTTTTTTACTTTCTCACATTTTTTGTGGCCAAAATGTCCAAAATGTAATTTCCATAAAAGAAATTGGCCTTAAATACTTGACTAGCAAACATGAAGTTCGCCAGAGCATTTTGGTGCGCTCTAAACTGCAATACATTTTTACAATTAATAAAACAGTGGCTTCCCACGTGGCTGCAACCTCCGTTAAATTTTTTTATTTGTACCAATTTTCCCAGGGGTGTTGATTTTGCCCTCTCGAACACATGGGATGGAAATATGAAAAAAAAATCCTACATTTAGGGGAGAATTGGATGCAAGGGTTAAGATGTTATAAGATGACCATATGTCAGTTTAGGAGTGAGATTTAGTCAGATTTAGAAAGTGGCCAAATTTAGATGCAAAAAAAGAAATCTGTTTACATGCATGCAACACCATCCGATCTATGTCAGACGACAGTGAAAAAATATCAATTGGTTAACATTGTAAATTCGACCTTTATCTCTGCACAATTTCCATTTTTTACTTTTAAAGTTTTTTATTTCTATTTTTGTGATTAAAGCAATTTATAACATTTATTAAAAGAGCCACAGTGGCTTCCACTTCCTATTTTGAGTCTATTTTGTTCTTTTGGACACATTTTACATTTACATTTATGCATTTGGCAGACGCTTTTATCCAAAGCGACTTACAGTGCACTTATTACAGGGACAATCCCCCCGGAGCAACCTGGAGTTAAGTGTCTTACTCAAGGACACAATGGTGGTGGCTGTAGGGATTGAATGGTAAATGGTATGCACTTATATAGCGCTTTTTTAACATTAGCGGTTTTCAAATCGCTTTAAACTGTGACTCATTCACACATTCACACACACATGATGGCAGAGCTGCCATGCAAGGCATTAGCCTGTAATTGGGAGCAACTTGGGGTTCAGTGTCTTACCCAAGGACACTTCAGCATGTGGAGTCGTCCAGGAATCGAACTGCCAACCCTGAGATTAGTGGCCAACACGCTCTACCACCTGAGCCACAGCCGCCCGGTTGAATCGGCAACCTTCTGCTTACCAGTTCTGTGCTTTAGCCCACTACGCCACCACCACTCCACACATGGAATGGAAGCGCTGCTTTATTCGCACTTTGTTGTTGCAATATTCCGATTTTTCACCAATTCGCAACTTGGATGGAAACTTGACTAATGATGAAAAATACTGAAATAAGAGGAGAATCGAATATTATTTTTTCCACACACTCTCAAAACCGCAAGCAATTTATTAAAATTAATAAAAGAACCACACAGGCTTCCACAATGGCTACAACTTCCATTTTCATTTCTATCTTGCATTAATGTCCCTGGAAAATGACAATCTTGTACTCTTGAACACATGGAATGAAAATGGTGCTTTATTCACCAAATGTTTCTGGATGAAAATCCAACTAAATTCGCAACTTGGATAGAAACATGTGTAATGATGAAAAATCCTGAATCAAATACGAATGTTTAGAGGTAGTGAGATGATCATATGTCAGATATGAATTGGATTAAAGTGGCCCAAATTGGATGCTATGCATGCAACAAGCCAGTAAAAAAAAATCTAAACTGGTCAACAGTGTAAATGTGCCCTTTATCTCTACCCGGCAGACAGTTTTGTATGCACAGTCTCAAAATCACAAGTCATTTATTACATTTAATAAAAGAACCACAGAGGCATCCCAACAAAGTGGCTACAACTTTCATTAGAATTTTTCATTTCTATTTTGCAATTTTCCAGGAATAGATTTGTAAATTGGATGAAAAAATCCTGAAATAAGATGAGAATTGGATATGAGTGTTTAGATGTAGGTCAGATGACCTGATACAGAATTAGACCTTTCAGAATTAGAAAATGGCCCAAATTAGTTGCAAAAAAAAAAAAAAACATTTTTGTTGTTAATGTGCATTCAATAAGATTCTGTCTTGGGGGATCCGGCTGTTTAACAGTGTTAATGCCACCTTTATCTCAGTTAACATTTAAAAAAAATTTCTGACTACTTGAAGAACATTATTCTTTACTAAAATCAACACTTGCCTTCCCCATGTTCTTCAATGACTTAGAGTGCTGTTTATGCATTATGCAGAGACTCCATGACTACAGATGTCATCTACAATGGAAATGATAGATTTCTTAATAAGAAATTTCTTAAAGATTTCAAAACACATACACGTGCACACACGCATGCTGCACACATATGTTGGTGCGGCTATCCTTATGAAGACTGTCCATAGACATAATGATCCAGCTGATCTAGAACAAGCTGCTGGATGACAATCAGTCAGGCTTCAAAAGTGGACACTCCACTGAGACTGCCCTGCTGTCTGTCACTGAGTCGCTGAGACAGGCGAAAGCTGAATCCAGATCATCTGTTCTGATTCTGCTGGACCTTTCTGCTGCCTTTGACACAGTCAACCATCAGATCCTACTCTCCACCCTCTCTAAACTCGGTATCACTGGAACTGTTCTTGACTGGTTCAAATCTTATCTCTCAGAAAGGTCCTTTGAGGTAGCCTGGAGAGGGGAGGTATCCAAGCCACATCAGATACTTACTGGGGTACCTCAGGGATCAGTGCTTGGGCCACTTCTCTTCTCCATATACACAACATCACTGGGACCCATCATCCAGTCACATGGTTTCTCTTACCACTGCTACACTGATGACACGCAACTCTACTTGTCTTTCCAGCCCAACGACACCACAGTGACCGCTCAAATCGCTGCCTGTCTGGCAGACATCTCGGCCTGGATGAAGGAACACCACCTTCAACTCAACCCAGCCAAGACCGAACTCCTTGTCTTTCCAGCCAACCCTGCTGTTGAACACAACATCACCGTGCAGCTGGGTCCAACTACAGTTTCACCTTCCAAAACGGTCAGAAATCTAGAGGTAACCATTGATGATGAGATAAATTTCACAGACCACATTTCAAAGACTGCAAGATCATGTAGATTTACACTCTACAATATCAGGAAAATAAGACCCTTCCTCTCTGTACATGCCACACAACTGCTTGTTCAGTCACTTGTCATAACTAGACTGGACTACTGTAATGCTCTCATTGCAGGCCTTCCTGCATGTGCAATTAGACCTCTCCAAATGATCCAGAATGCAGCATACATTACACCACTCTTTGTCTCTCTCCACTGGCTGCCGGTTGATGCACGTAGTAAATTCAAGGCTCTGATGCTAGCATACAAAACAGTCACTGGGTCTACTCCAGCATACCTAAAAACATTTATGCAGAGCTACGTTCCCACCAGAAGCCTGCGGTCGGCTAAGGAACGTCGCCTTGTCGTACCAAAACACTTTCCCGGACTTTCAGTTTCATCATACCACGGTGGTAGAATAACCTTCCCAACTCAATCCGGGAAGCTAACTCACTCTCTATCTTCAAAAAATGGCCAAAAACACATCTTTTCCAAAAGCACTTATCCGGTCACTAAAACAAAAAAAAAAAAATATATTATTTACATTTCTTGTTGCACTTAAATCTGTTTTGTATACTATTCTGATGATAGTGAAACTTTGTAATATGGCACTTTTCATACCACTGTCTCCCTAAGATGATTCGCTGATGTTTTTCCTCTTTTGTAAGTCGCTTTGGATAAAAGCATCTGCCAAATGAATAAATGTAAATGTAAATGATCTTATACTGTATGAACTATATAGATTCTATCCCCTAACCATACCCCTAAACCTAACCCTCATAAAAAACTTGTGATTCAAAGTGATTTGAATTATGGGGACACTAGAAATGTCCTCATAAACCACATTTATAGCATAATACCCTTGTAATTACCAGTTTGTAACCTAAAAAGATGTCCTCGTAAACCAACCAACCCCACCCACCCACACACACACACAACCACACACAACATAATAAATATGATCAAACATATGCTGTAAAACCATGAAGGCAAGCAAAAACATGCAAGCATGCACAGGGAAGAAAAATGCCTCACATTTCTGAGGTTCATTTGATGTTTAAGGGCATAATTTTTCAGAAAGACCTGCAGCATAACATAGTACTGTTGCTTTGAGCACAATATCATGGCCGAGCCATTGTCCTGAGTGTTAAAGATCCAGTAAAACAAAGTGCTGTGACCCTGGATCGCCCTCTGTTGTGCGTTATCTTTCGGCCTTGTTATCTCATTCCATTCTCATTCTACTTGGTTGCACCTGACATTTCCTGAACAATAGGGACGGTGAGTTAAAGGTTTCCTGGTGTGTAAGTATGCCTGATGCATGCTTGCCCTCTCTCTCTCACCCAACGCTGAGCTGTAGGGACACTGCTACATGCTTGGGCTAGTTTTATAAGCCTCATTCAAGAAGAAGAGAAATTCAAAACTGTCCAATTAAATAAAGGATCTGATTTCGTGCCAAGCTACTAGTCCATGGAGGAACATTGTCAATGCCCTTTGATTTTAGCTAACATTACCAGTGAGGTTATTAAGATGTAGGAGCACTTTTAGGGTTTTGTTTTCTTTGTAAATTTCTGTTTTAAAAAAGTTAATTTAATATTTTATCATATATATTAAGACTAGGGCTGTCAATTTAATGCGTTAATTCAGTGCGATTAATTATATAAAAAATAATGCGTTAAAAAAATAATGTCCCCGGACCGTAATTAGAAAGATTCCCATGCAATTCAAGCTTGAAGTACCACCTTTTTTCTCCAGGGGGCAGTAAGCAAAACTTCAGCTGTATAGGCAACACACAGCTTATACAGAAAACATACCAACCCTTCAAAACACTGCTTGATAGAGTGCAAATACAAACTTAGAGATCTCTAGATGTGTTTTTCTAAGTATTAAAGTAAGTTTATCTTGACACAGCTGACCTAAAACTATGTTTATGATACGATGCAACCGAATTGGTGGTGGTGTAGTGGGCTAAAGCACATAACTGTTAATCAGAAGCTTGCTGGTTCGATCCCCACAGCCACCACCATTGTGTCCTTGAGCAAGGCACTTAACTCCAGGTTGCTCCGGGGGGATTGTCCCTGTAATAAGTGCACTGTAAGTCACTTTAGATAAAAGCGTCTGTCAAATGCATAAATGTAAATGTAAGTGAGATGCTCCAAAAGCATCCGACTGATGCAGGTGTACATTGATGGGTCCTTAGACAAGCCCTTAATAAATCTTAATGAATCTCAAATTGATTGACAAAATGAATTGCTGTGAACTGTAGGCCAATGATTGGATTTGTTCAGTAATATAAAAATTAACAATACATTGGATTCTAAAGCCACTTGTTTTATTGTCTTATCAATGCATAACTCCTCTGCCACAATAATGTAATGTAATATATATATATATATATAATAAATAAATATATATATATATAAATAGCATTATTTCCTCAGAAGGGTGGCGGGCTTCTCCCTTAGAGATAGGGTGAGGAGCTCAGTCATCCGTGAGGAGCTCGGAGTAGAGCCGCTGCTCCTTTGAGTCGAAAGGAGCCAGTTGAGGTGGTTTGGGCATCTGGTAAGGATGCTCCCATGGGCGCCACTCTAGGGAGACGTTTCAGGCACGTCCAGCTGGGAGGAGGCCTCGGGGAAGACCCAGGATTAGGTGGAGAGATTGCATCTCCACACTGGCCTGGGAACGCCTCGGGGTCCCCCAGTCAGAGCTGGTTAATGTGGCTCAGGATAGGGAAGTTTGGGGCCCCCTGCTGGTGCTGCTGCCCCCGCGACCCGACTTCGGATAAGCGGTTGAAGATGGATGGAAAGTCAGTACCTGTAATCTGACTACAGGAATCTAAAATGTAATGCATTACACTACTTTTTCGACTAAAGTAATTAGATTACATTAATTACTTTGTAATCGGATTACAAAATCAATCTTTCATTTAAAGAATCAGTATTATTCAAATCAAGAGCGTGATTCATTGGAAAATCTATATTTTTACAGAGGAAGTCATAGGTTCTACAATTAAAGAGAGAGTTCACCCTAAAATGACAACTATGCCATTATTCGTTCAGCCTTATTTAGTTTCAAACACTTAGGAACACGAAAGGAGATGCTAGGCAAAATATTTGTCTAAGTCACCATTCACTTTCATTGTATGGAAAAAAGATGCAATGAAAGTGAATGGTGACTGAGGCTAACATTCTGCCTAACATCATCTTTTGTTTTCCACCGAAGAAAGGAAGTTGTGTGAGTACGGAACAACATGAGGGAGAGCAACTTATGACCGAATTTGTATTTTTGGGTGAGCATGTTAATTTTTTAAAGTTACAGATTTCAGTAGGTGCTACAAAACAGAAATAACCCCTACAACATTTTTTGGGATAGGTAAAAGCAGCACATTTCATATGCCATGTGCTGAACGTGGCAATAAAATGCATAAAGATAATGCAGCACATATAATATTTATATGATTATATGAGTCGACACTAGGCAGCAGGCTCGGAGAGGAGCAATTACTTCATCATGTTGGAGCTCGCAGCCCTCCTGCAGGGATCACATAAATCTCATAGAAGACTTCAGATCAGGGGGGAAAGCAGAGTCATTTGTCTAAAGATCACCCTGAGATTTTCTGTCATGGAGATAATGCTGCCTGAAGCTACTCCTGATGACACTTTCACTATATTGTTGTTTTTAATCCTTTTTTGAAACATTTATTAAGTGACATGACATCCTACAAAGTGTGAAATACAGTGATCAAATTTGGACCATCCGTCTTCAATGAGTTACATAGAAACATGCAGGCATATATACTTGCCGTTGCGGCAGCCCTAGGTGAATATGCCTAGAAATGGCCCTGCTTGAGGTAAATGAACTTGCAGTGGAAGTGAATGGGGCCAATATTTGGAGGGTTTCAAGGCAGAAATGCGAAGCTTATAATTTTATAAAAGCACTTACATGAAGTCTCATGTTAAAACGTGTGCATTATTTGAGCTGTAAATTTGCTTAAATAGTCGTTTTTACAGTCATTGTAGGGTTTTAGTAGTTTTTGGCCCCATTCACTTCCATTGTAAACTTCTTATTTTGTGTTATTTGGCATTATATATCTCTGGGTGTAAAGCTTCGAAAACCTGCTTTTTTGTTCCCAATCATGTCAACTGTATCTAAGAAAACATTAGTGTTGATACGACAAAGCAATCAAAAGTTATAGCATTACAAATATTATTCATTATAGTGTCCAAAAGACCCTTCAAACAAATAAAACATAATAATTGTACATAAGATCTACAGTAATTACACATGCAAACACAACAATGACTAAAGCTATGCCTAGAATGCAGTCATGATTTTAGTAATGAGATTTCACAGAATGAGTTTCATTCTGTGTCATTTGAGTCATCATTGAGTCTGTATCATGTATTTGGCGCCATCTCCTGGTGGCCATATGAAACATTGTGCTTCATGTGGATTATCTAATGATCTATGCATCCGATTACCTTCTATGTGGACTAATTTGTAAGAAAATCACCTCCTGTAAGTAGTGGTATGTGATATTGTATGTGCATTTTTCGTGAAGTTATAAGTGAAAATGCAGCAACATAATTGTCAAAGACATTTACTTAGATATAACTATATTTTTGGCTGTGGGTAAAACTAATCTACTCTTCGAGAGCTTTCCAACAATATATGACACATGGCTGTTTGATGTTTTTACTGATTGCAATAATATGTACAGTGCAATTTTCTGATTTGTCTGCAAATTTCAAAGCGCTTGTTTAGGTTTGGTTATAATACATGCATTGGAAAGTAGAGCTTCTAAACTTTATTTTGTGTTAGTTAACACTGTTATTAATATATTGATGATTAAATTGTATTCTCGCTGGCCCACCGGCACCCTCCGATCTTAAAGGGTTAACATACAGCTGTGCAGTGCATGATTTTATAATGGGTGACTTTCCCGTGCAATGTAATAGAAATAGACACCAAGCAACCAGCTAACAAAAACTGAGATTAACATAAAAGAAATAGGATTTATGTTTGTTGCTCTATTGCATTATACCTGGTTAGGATCAGAGTAAAACATTAGCAGAGAGTTAACGGCCGCAAACCTCTCTGAAAAGACAACATAAGCCTACTGGGAAAAACTCAAACCCCACAATCATCTTAACTAACCACAAAACTGAAGCCTGATAGCGCTCTGGTCTGTATTAAGCTTACATAAGTAGCTTTCATTAGTCAAGTTCCATGAGGCATGTGTTGAACCAAAGACAATATTATATACATTAAGAATAAGCAAGAAGAGACGTGGCACAAACAGGTTCCAGATGTTCGTCTTCACTATATGCGTGAGACCTTGTAAATGCACCATGCTCATTCTTTCCATTTTTAAACAATGTGCTCATGTTCTCTCTAGCATCAGAAACGGCAGTAAGTTGTTATTCTGGTATGAAGCCTTCCCGAAGTCTTCCTCTAAATCGTTTTGCAGAACCAGTGTTGGGGAAGCCACTTTGAAACAGTTGCTTGTCAAATTTCACATAAATAAAGTTACTAAGCGATTTCATATTAACGTGTATCTTGTTTACGTCTTGCGGCTATACTTTTGAAACTATGTGTATTTTATCATATGGACTGACCCCATTCAATTCCAGGCTAATTAAGAGCTTTACTCTATTAGTGGATTCTTTTTTATAAACAGAGTGACAAGTCAAAAATTATGCCTTAAATGCTGTTAATTGAGCTTTACTTGTATTTGACCTGGAATATTCCTTTAAATAACTTTAAATGACAAAAAAGGACCATTAAAGAAAAAAATATTTGGTAACACTTTCTATGAAGCCCATGTTTATAATGCATTGTAAAGTGGTTATATATGCATTATACTGCATTCATAATGTCTCATAATACACCTTATAATGAGTTATATCTTCTTATAAATTATTATAACTACTGTTGTAATACATTATAAGACTTCCCCTATTAATAGTTATACTTTAGAGCAGGCCTATTCAACTGGTGGCCAGTGAGCAAAATCAGGCCCCTTTGAAATTCAGTGGCCTGTGTGAAGTTGTCTCAGGGGCTGTTCACACCGAACGCATTTTGTGTTTTTTAGTTGTTTTACTACGGAAACTTGCGCCAAGTGTCAATGTGTTTACAGTGTCTCGTGCAGAAGCGTGATATATGGTTATTAATTTGAACGCAGCAGAAGCTAATAAAGTTAATAGCAGGCACGTGCACACATAGACAGCAAAGGGGGCTTGAGCACCTGCCCTTATTCTTCCTCGAGAGAAAGTGCCCTTTTTTCTGGGTATATATACATATTCCTGTTTGCGCACAGCTTCCCTTTCAAACAAATCATTTATTCAATAAAAAATCTAAATATCAGGTCGGGAGATGAGACTTTGTCAAGTTCATGTCTAATAACTCCATCACATTCGCCACATTGATATGCAAATTTGCCGTTAACTAATTAAAATGCGCTAATTTGCATACATTTGACAGGGCACTGCAGGTGAATAGGATAAACAAAATAACTAAAGCAAATCACCCATAAAGCATATCTATGGTGTATTCCAATAACACCAAAAGAATTAAAATGATTTATTGCCTTGTGCAAAATAAACAAATTTTTTGTGACTCTATGTCCATCTCCTTGGTGCAGTCACTTATGCTAAATATATACTTGAAACTAATAGCATAGAAAACATGCTCATTGTGGCATAGTTTCCTTTGCTGTTGCCTGCTCTTGTGATAAACCTAGTGAATACTAAAGAAGACCACGATCTCTGTGTGAACTGATTATTTTGTATAAATCTGTTGAGTATGAAACAATTGCGTGAGGGTGAGTGAATTCATATAAATTGTTAAGGAAGTCAGAGTTGTTTTAATATAAATATCTTCTTATAAACACTCATTACATAAATGTGGATTGGTGGTGGCGTAGTGGGCTAAAGCACATAACTGGTAATCAGAAGGTCACTGGTTCGATCCCCACAGCCACCACCATTGTGTCCTTGAGCAAGGCACTTAACTCCAGGTTGCTCTGGGGGGGATTGTCCCTTTAATAAGTGCAAAGTAAGTTGCTTTTGGCCAAATGCATAAATGTAAATAAAAGAGCGACCCGGAGGTGTTCCACTTTAGAAAGTCATACAGGTTTGGAATAAAATGAGTGAAAGTAAATTATGAGAATATACATTTTGAGGGGGAAGGTTTACTCTGAGTTTAGTTAGTTACGCCACAACACTCTGCAGAACACCATTTTTTCTCTTTTCATATCACTTCATATATTTTCTTGCTCATAATACAGTATCTGCCTCCTTGGCACAATTTTTCCCCATGCAACATTTCGCAGGTCAGTCATCAACTACAGATGAATGGAGGAACCTTTTGACTTGACACATGCTGTATTTAAAACATGCACTCACAGAACACCCATAATGGGAAGCACTCCACTATTTATCACACAAACTTGTCAATGCAGCAAGGACTCTCATGAAACGTACCAGCCTATAAACAAAGTAAGTGTGTGTGCATTTTTAAAGGCATGAACATACCGAGTGAATATGCAAAGAAGAGGGCACTAGTGTGTGTAGGGAGGTAGATATCCATCACAGAAGATAAAGGTGTGTTCAAGCATATGGGAGCCATCTGTGACCGAAGGCCAACCAAAATCATCGCTTACACCCACCAGCATGGAAGTGTCAAAGTAAGCCCACCGCATCACTGGTCACAAGGGCACACTAGAGGAGACAAGGAGAGCAATAGAGGAAGTAATATAACTGTAGAGCGGAGGAGGGTGGGGTCGGGCTGGAACGACACATGCCCGGTCCCCAATCAGCCTGATGGTTCGAGAGAGAGAGAATTACGGCTGCTGCCCTGTATGTGTTTGTATGTGTCTTTATTTAATTCAATATTATTTATATTGTAAAGCCAGTTCTCGCCTCCTCTTTTCCCTTTAACCCCCTTATACTGGAGCCGAAACCTGGGAAGGAGGAGGGATGCCCGTCGCAGAGTCCTCGACACTGGCCGTCCACCCAGGGGAGCGCCTCTGCCATCCGCTGGGTGACGGAATAGCCCGACCACCCGGACGCAGAGGAGTGACCCCACAGGTTGCCTTGAATGCAGACGTTCTGTCCACTGGGGGTTGGAGGTTTGACTCCGGTCTGCCCGGGAGAAGCGGTTGTCATCCACCTGAGAGTGTGGAAGAGTGATCGGGGACCACGCGACGGTGCATCATGTGTTGGCCTTTCCCTCACCTATTTAGTTTTTTTTCCCCCTCCTGTCTCCTCCCAGGTCGAGGAAGGTGGGCATGACCAGCCAGCAGACGGGACGCAAGGCACGCTCCACCCACCCGCTAGCAAGGTACTAGCTTGCCACTGGGAGCAACTTGAGGTTTAGTGTCTTGCCCAAGGACACTTCGGCATGTGGAGTCATGTAGGCCAGGAATCGAACCACAATGGGCCATAAATAAACTGTCTTGAGGAAAGGACAGAAATAATCATGTGACCCAGCAAAAGACACATTTGATTGTCTCAAAACACCTTTGGAGTGCGGCCAAACTCAACTCAACAAAACCTCTCATCCTAGGATGAACTCCTTGTTCTATTTCTCCGCACTCTTGCTTCTTCCTCTCTTCTCTTCGGCACTGCTCTGCCCAAGTTCTGCACAGGAAACCTTGGAACGTGAAGTTCAGAACAGTGTTCTCGTCTCTGCGCTACGACTCACACAAGTGATGGAGATTTGCGAGTTTCCCTTCTGGGAGGCCTGACTTCAAAGCACCGTATGTTCATTCCAGCACTGAACACCTGGCATCCACGATCTTAACAGAGGTAAAAAAAAATCTAAGGATCAACAAGAGCTTCCTACTGACCCAGCCAAAGAGCCAAAGCAATGCAAAGAAACATAAACACAAGTACATCTCCAGACTTTTGCTAGAGAGTGCTGATGTTTATTTAAATACTATGGGTAACCCTATTGCAAATTGAGGTATACTAAATGAAGTATCGATGGTCCAGGACATGGTCTATAGATTTTATAAAGTTCAAGTTTCTTAGTACAGATCACTTCCATTCACCTTCTGTTACAGCTCACTCACCAACCTGTTTATGTTTGTCTGTGTGTTAGTTAGTTTTATGTTGTAGATTAGAAATAAAGTCTTGTTTGTATTCAAAGAGAACTTGACTGTGGTATATTTAGATAAATAATCTCGTCAATTGATTTTTAAAAGATCAGCAATCTGCCACAAATGCTGTCAATTGCGCTTAACTTTCATTGAGCCTGGACTATTCCTTTAAAAATTGCCATTAACGTGCGTTTTTAAAAGAAAAAAACTGTTTCAATGTGCCTGATATCAATATATTGTGACACAGATGAGAAGCCTGCATGTCTGAAGCTCAGTTAATAGAGGTACTCCACTAAAATAACAGCATTCTGATCTAAAAAGTGGAGTGGTGGTGGTGTAGTGGTCTAAGCACATAACTGGTAATCTGGTAATCAGAAGGATGCTGGTTCGAGCCCCACAGCCACCACCATTGTGTCCTTGAGCAAGGCACTTAACTCCAGGTTGCTCCGGGGGGATTGTCCCTGTAATAAGGGCTCTGTAAGTCACTTTGGATAAAAGCGTCTGCCAAATGCATAAATGTAAACATCATGTTTTTACTTTTTTTACTAATTATCTAACAGCATTTACACTGACGTAATCATTGATGTATGTCGTCATGAAATCAGAGACCGCCCCTTTAAAATCCGAAGACAAGTGGTCAGAAAAGATGCATATTACGAGCAGCTTCAGTCTGTCCATGTGGATCGCACAAAATGCATCTTAATACCAGTTGTAAACCGGGCCTGATTGACATTAATATCCAAAGCAACAACCAACAGGTTTGCTTGTTTTAATGCAAGATGCCATGCCTAAATCCGCCACTGACTGTGATGATGCATAATAACTATGAACAACTAAAATCCACTTTAACTTTCTTGGCTTGTTTGGGACATGCCCTGCTTTGTATATTTACATAACTCCATGTTTCTTCACATGTAAATAACGCAAAGCAGTCCTGGCCACTGATAGCCACCCAAATATATGTACAATGATAAACAATGTAGAAAATCTCTTGACACTTCTACCACTGCATGGTATATAGCGTCATACCACCCAGCCCAAACCACAGCTCATTAAAAACCACCCAGATACTTATACAGGATTCACAGGATGTACCTGGCCCAGGAGAATGGTACAGAGGTGCAAGGAGAAGAGAGAACAGTGGTGAGTGAGTTAGCGTTCATTACACGCTCCACTACCTCAACACAGTCCCATCTCAAAGCTCCAGCCATCAGTCACGCTGACACTGGCACTGTCCTCACTGCAGTCCTGTAGACACGGACCATCACTCTCACAAAGCTCTGTCCCCTGCAGGCTCACAAATACACACACACATTACTTGATACACACCAGATGAGATATATCTAATCAAAGCATCAACATACGCTTTGTTTTTTTTTTTTTTACAAAAGCACAACAAGAAAGGAAAGGAAAACAAAACAAACACCTTACACGGACGGAAGTAGAGCTACACCTTTGTCTAGCAGGTGCATAGCCTCCTGAAAAACTGCTTGAATGAGCCTGAGATGGATTTAGCTGGTTTTAACTGGTCTTCATCTGGTCTCCCAGTAGGGTTGCCACCTTGGTCCTGTAAAATTCCTGGACACCTGATCAATGACCGAAAAACGTATCGCTGGCCATCGTACAATAAATAAAATATATTATTTTTTTGATTGTTTAGGCTACCTCTTGTTTGATATGGAAATGACGGCATATATTGCATATAATTCAAACTATAACATCAATTCATATAACATTCATAGCCAAATTCCATCAAATTGAACTGTGTAATTTTTAACCAAATTAAATCAACTTTATTATTTTTTTTTATATTTCTCAATTCAATTTCATGGAATTTTGTTGTGAAATTTAAATGTATAAAAAAAAATATATATATATATATTGTGTGTGTGTGTGTGTGTGTGTATGTGTGTGTGCGTGTGTGTGTGTACAGGTTTAACATATTATTTACTTATTCTAGCCCTAAGCAGTTTATGGATATGCAATGTCTTATAATGTATAAATATGTATGTATAAAGTATATATAAAAAATATATTAAAAACTTTACATTTAAACCAAAGTAATTTAAATAAATGTATATAAACATTTAATAAAATTCATTTTCAAGATTTAAAGCACACATTTCAAGATTTACGCATTTCAATTTCAAAACAAATTTCCATCTAATTGAATTGAGAAATCTTTAACCAAATTATGTAAAAACAAATCTTATATTATATTATTATTAGGGATGTCGATTTAACGCGTTAATAACGTGCGATTAATTTGACAAAAATTAACGTGTTAAAAAAATTAACGCACTTTAATCGCAATGCTTAACTGAGAAATGCAAGCTTGTAGTACCACCTGTTTACTCCAGAGGGCAGTAATTGAAATTTCAGCTGTATGAGCAACACACAGTTTATACAGTGAAGAAAAAAATGTCTTGTGTTCAAAACACTTGATGGAGCGCAAATACGATAGAGGAAGTAATATAACTGTAGAGCGGAGGAGGGTGGGGTCGGGATGCGATGGCCTTTAAGGGCACTATTGAGTATTAAACTATATTTAACTTGAAACAGTGACCTAAACATTTTATTTTTATGACGCAACACACCCGAGACGAGACACAAGCATGTCTGACGCAGGTCGTACAGTCTTTAACTCATACATACTTTATTACCAACGAGGTTAAGGAGGTGTCCTTTAAACTGTTACACCATTTTTACCCCGTCAATCTTTATTTAAGAAACATGCTCCCTGAAATAGATCCACTTTGCTCCTTCTGTAATGCTGTGATGAAAAGTTTGTTTGTTTGTATGTACCTCTATTTTAACTAGTTTTTCTTTGCTTTATAAAGACGTTTTATTTGGTTTTCACAGATTTGATAACTTAACCTAAACAAACCCTCATAATGAATCTCAAACTGATTGACAAATTGACTTGTGTAATGGATTGCTGTGAACTATGTGCCAATGATTGACTTATGATCAATAATATGGTAATAAATAATACATTGTATTCTAAAGCCACTTTTATATTGTATTATCAATGATTAACTCTTCTGCTACAAGAATATAATGCATTTTAATTATCTGATAATTTATATTTATATATATATATATATATATATATATATATATATATATATATATATATATATATATATATATATAATTTTAATATTTAAAGTTAACTATGTATGCTTATTTCATCATTATATATTTAATTATTGCTACATGAGGGGCTTTCACAGCAAATATTTGTATATGCGATTAATCGCGATTAATTAATCGGGACACGATGTAATTAATTCGATTAAAAAATTTTAATCGATTGACAGCCCTAATTATTATATATCATATTATATAGATATTTTAAATTTTACTAATTTAATTTAGTTAAAGATCACAAAATTCTATTTGATGGAGAAATGTTATGAAACTAAAATGCGTAAATCTGAAAAAAAAACAGGTCACTAAATCAATCGATGGTCCAGGACATGGTCTATAGATTCATAAAGTTCAATTTTCTTTGTACAGATCACTTCCATTCACCTTCTGTTACAGCTCACTCACCAACCTGTTTATGTTTGTCTGTGTGTTAGTTAGTTTTATGTTGTAGATTAGAAATAAAGTCTTCAATCGAATTGAATTCAATATTCAATGTAAAAAAAATCTTATATTATATTATTATATAACATATTATATAGATATTTAAAATTATACTAATTTAATTTAGTTAAAGATCACAAATATTCAATTTGATGGAGAAATGTTATGAAATTAAAATATGTAAATCTGAAAAAAATCGCAATCATCCGAAAAAAACAAGTCACTAAATCAATTTAACTTTCTTATGATTAAGATAAGAGTGCAAGAGTGCATAGTGTGCTTATAAACAAGGGTTCATATATGTGAAAGCGTTGGGAAAATACTGAAATTCAGGGACATTTCACATCCTGGAATGGAATCAAATTTTTCCAGGACAGACACAAAAATCAGGATGATCCTGTAAAATCCTGGACAGGGGCAACCCTATCTCCCAGCTTGACCAGCTAAAAAGTGCCTAAAAACCACTACAAACACGCTAATACCAGCAAAAAAAGTGAATGCAGACGGTTCTAACTACACAAGCTCAATTTTGTGTATAGTTGCTTTCCAAAATGTGTCAGTTCATAAATCAATACACAACGCAAATCATAGCATAACCCAAGTTATCGTGGCATTCTCAACATTGCCACAAGGGGCGCTATAGCTGATATTAGTGTAAACTGTCGGCTTTTACGACGTGTTTTCTCTTTCAAGACAACTAATATCATAGTAGAGCAACAATTTGAAGATGAAATTGCTGAGCAAGTTAGTAAAAGTCAAAATATTTATTAGGGCTGTCAATCAAAGCATGATTTTTCATATAATTAATCCACTAAATTAACGCATTAAATTAACAGCCTTTATATTTACAGCAATTTACCTGAATAATAACACACCCAGTTTAATGGCACAGAATGCTGAAGATAACTCCATTGCTCCCTTGAGTACTGAGGTTTGTTACCACAACAGTATTGCAAAAATGCACGTTAAGCATGTTAAACCAGATCATGCATTAGTAATGCTTTGGTCAAGTGCTCACATCTGGGTACACGTGCATATTTGTGGAAAGTACAGCATGTTTCTGGCCTTGTGGTGGGAATGTGTTGTTCAGGTGTCACACGTACTTTTGACCATGTCGTAATTCTCTTTGTGAGCCAGCTGGACCCTCAAGCGACATTTTGTCAATAGCTAATATACTGATTTCTGTAATCAATAACAGGCCGTTGTCTGACTTCATCTCACAAGTCAATTTCTAAACTATTGACCACTCAACCTGGCGTTTCATTCAATGCAGTCGCTGTCAGACCGAATTAAATGATGCGGCAGATTTAAGTGAAAGAGCCTGATAAATGGCTGCCAGACTCAATGAAGGCCTTTGGCATAATCACACCCCAATTTTGGATGGGATCCTGTGCAGATAGCATTGCCACTAAGCTCATCATCCTTAATTATGGCTCTGCTATCAATATGCAATTACCTCCACTGTCTTTGGTGCTACTAGGCAGGAGGGGGTGAGAAGAGACTTCATCTCTGAAACTCTGGCTTTCCAAACGGCGGCATTTGCCATAAGAGTTTCATTCAAACAGGGCTCACTGATAGCATATAGAGAATTTGACATCCATAGTTTGGCAAGGAGACCCTGACTGCATTACCATCTTTTCCCAGGTGTGAATAGGGCAGCTGCACTCTTGAACAAAAGCACTTAACCTGAATTGCTTCGGTAAACACCGGTCTGTGTAAATGGATCAAGAGGAAAATGCCGCCTCAGGGTTGCCCAGATGAAAATGCTATTGCACAGAGGTTGTTCTTTCATAGTTCAGGAGACTTAACGGAGCTCCTATTTGTGTTTTACTGAAGTAGTAAAACATTAAAAAAAACACAAATGAGACAGTGTATGAGTATAGACTTATGAAACTGATACTGACCTGCAAAGGGAAAATGCAGTAACTATACATTTTGTCAAAATTGCTCATGACGTCACAACAGTGAAGCTACTGTGCCGCCATCTTGGTATTCCCAAACATTCTGTATTCCTATGGGTCTCATCGGGAAATGTGTGAGCATGTTATCACATTTCCCGAGGTTGAGTAAATAGCTGTGCATAAGGTCTTACTTAAGTTGGGGTATAAAGTTCACACTAAGGGCTTCGTAACTACTAGTTAGTTGTAACTAAGTCGGTGCTTAATTTGGTTGCACCACCTGTTCTTAAGGCAAGTCTTAACTAGTATTCGTAAACTCTCCGTAAAGTGACGCGTACTCGCATAATATGACATTTACCTACGTTGATCAATAAGCAGAATTCATATTTGTACACCGAAGTATTAAAAAGCCGTGAACTTCAATTTGATTTTGTTACGGTTGATGTTCAAACCTTGTTTGCTCGCGTAACTGTCGCTGCGGACGTCCCAAGAGCAGCTCTCTTGAGAGACATATTTTGATAATTAAAATATTTATTTATGCTTTTATATTTGACTGTCTATATTTGATATGTTTTTGAAGCCTGAAAAGGAAATCATACCCTTATTTAAATCTGTATAAATGACTTAGTGAGTTTGTATGGTAATTAATCGTCATATTCGTGAAACACCTAAAACAGGCAATTAATCGTCATAATCGCAATTATTTGTTTGACCATTAATTGTCTGCCAAATTTCACAATCGTGACCCCTAATTTTCATTATTAGGTTCCTACCTTGGGAATTGTTTTGTTAAAAATGTGCATGAAATTTCAAACAGTGACAACAGCTTATATCATTATTAAAAATGCGATTTCATGATGTCATATAAATGGATAAAATGTGAAATTTGTACATTTTTAAAAAGCTAAAGTGATATTAAAAACATAAAGGAAAATCAAAAAAAGTGGGATTCCAGTCCCACTTCGCCATGCCGATGGCGACTGTTCTCCACGTCTGGGCGGTCGGGCTACACTGTCCCCCGGCGGATGGCAGCGGCACTCCCCTAGGTGGATGGCAGTGTCGAGGACTTCTCGACGGGCATCCCTCTTCCTTTCCGGATTTTGGCACCAGTGTAAAGGGATTAATGGAAAGGAGGAGGCGAGAACCGGCTTGGCAATATAATTAATAGTTTAATAATAGATAAAGGCCGCCTTTATCCCTTGCGCGCACCCATCAGGCTGATTGGGGACCAGGCATGCATTGCTCCAGCCCGGCCCGCCCTCCTCCGCTCTACATAGAGTAACGGAATACATGTAACGGGATTACGTATTTAAAAAATTAAATATTAGTAACTGTATTCCACTCCAGTAACAATTAATTAGAATACAGTTACATTCAAAAATTATTTTGATTACTGAAGAGATAACTTTGCATTTTATTGTCTTTTGTTTCGTTTAATATTTCGTTTATTCACTTGGAAATCATTTATCCATATAAATGATTTGATCGAAGAAGCGTTTGAACAACATTGAAACACTTTCTTAAGATGTGTTACATTCATACAAACAGACAGAAAATTAAATTTTAAGTAAATTTGTAGCAGAAGTAAACCTTGTGTAAATTCTCATGTGAACATTTAGCTTTATGCTAAGCTAAAATGCTATTTCAAGCCATTTTAACCTGTTAACAGGCACAATCATATCCAAAAACCCACGTTAGATCATCATTTTTCTTTCTCTAGTAAGACCTTTGATCTTAATCTTATTCTTGATGAGAATTTTTGGATTGTTTTTCTGTAAAAATGTAACAAAATCAGTTGAATTTTTCTTGTTTTAGAAGCTACACTGCACACAATATTTAGGCCTTTTTCAGAGAATGTATTTTTAAGTATATTTTGTCTTATTGTACTGCTATTTTTCTATCTGTGGGTGTTTGAGCGCAAATGTAAGTCTTTCTCTTCCATTTCTTTTTTCATATTTTTCTCATTAAATATCAGTTTTTCCCTGGAAATACAACACATTACAGAGGTAATATGGATTGCAAATAAAGTTTCACATTGATTTTAATCTCATTGCAGTCTAGGAAGAACAACTGAAATATTAAAGAGATCTCATTTGTGATTTTTCTTTCCTACAGGTGGGAGCTATACGGGACCATGTCAGCCAAGTCAAAATACTGTTTATAATTTAAGAGCTGATTTTATAGGTGAAAAAGTGGGAATGGGACATTAGTCATTTACTGAAAGCGTAAAAGGAAAATATTCCAGAGATGGAAGAATTGAGCACAGATGTTCATACCTTCCCAAAAAGAGATCAGGAATAAGACACTTTATCTAGACTATTTGTCTTCTCTGCATGTCTTTTTATATGGATCCAACCATCCCTAATAAAGACGGATTATTTTCTATGAGTCTGGTAAATTATGTTAAGCCAAACCGAAACAATTATGATGATTTGGGAAAACTCAGATGGATAGAGCATCATATTCCTCATGCTTATGGTTAACATACATTCTTCCACAGTTTCCTCCATGAACAAATGCATATATACACTCACCTAAAGGATTATTAGGAACACCATACTAATACTGTGTTTGACCCCCTTTCGCCTTCAGAACTGCCTTAATTCTACGTGGCATTGATTCAACAAGGTGCTGAAAGCATTCTTTAGAAATGTTGGCCCATATTGATAGGATAGCATCTTGCAGTTGATGGAGATTTGTGGGATGCACATCCAGGGCACGAAGCTCCCGTTCCACCACATCTCAAAGATGCTCTATTGGGTTGAGATCTGGTGACTGTGGGGGCCATTTTAGTACAGTGAACTCATTGTCATGTTCAAGAAACCAATTTGAAATGATTCAAGCTTTGTGACATGGTGCATTATCCTGCTGGAAGTAGCCATCAGAGGATGGGTACATGGTGGCCATAAAGGGATGGACATGGTCAGAAACAATGCTCAGGTAGGCCGTGGCATTTAAACGATGCCCAATTGGCACTAAGGGGCCTAAAGTGTGCCAAGAAAACATCCCCACACCATTACACCACCACCACCAGCCTGCACAGTGGTAACAAGGCATGATGGATCCATGTTCTCATTCTGTTTACGCCAAATTCTGACTCTACCATCTGAATGTCTCAACAGAAATCGAGACTCATCAGACCAGGCAACATTTTTCCAGTCTTCAACTGTCCAATTTTGGTGAGCTCTTGCAAATTGTAGCCTCTTTTTCCTATTTGTAGTGGAGATGAGTGGTACCCGGTGGGGTCTTCTGCTGTTGTAGCCCATCCGCCTCCAGGTTGTGCATGTTGTGGCTTCACAAATGCTTTGCTGCATACCTCGGTTGTAACGAGTGGTTATTTCAGGCAAAGTTGCTCTTCTATCAGCTTGAATCAGTCGGCCCATTCTCCTCTGACCTCTAGCATCAACAAGGCATTTTCAGCCCACAGGACTGCCGCATACTGGATGTTTTTCCCTTTTCACACCATTCTTTGTAAACCCTAGAAATGGTTGTGCGTGAAAATCCCAGTAACTGAGCAGATTGTGAAATACTCAGACCGGCCCGTCTGGCACCAACAACCATGCCACGCTCAAAATTGCTTAAATCACCTTTCTTTCCCATTCTGACATTCAGTTTGGAGTTCAGGAGATTGTCTTGACCAGGACCACACCCCTAAATGCATTGAAGCAACTGCCATGTGATTGGTTGATTAGATAATTGCATTAATGAGAAATTGAACAGGTGTTCCTAATAATCCTTTAGGTGAGTGTATATATATATATAGGCTTAAATTATAATATCACTCCATCCTCAGGTTCTTCATATGATGTCATACAAGAACTTTTGTTACTTCTGTATATGATGTCACAGGAGAACCTTTTTATATTCCATATGATGCCATAAGAGACCTTGGCATTTGAGGCCTGCCCTTGTAATAAATGTATGTTGGTTGCTTTGGATAAAACTGTCTGCTTAATGAATATTGCAA
Organism: Xyrauchen texanus; assembly: GCF_025860055.1. Taxonomy (NCBI): domain Eukaryota; kingdom Metazoa; phylum Chordata; class Actinopteri; order Cypriniformes; family Catostomidae; genus Xyrauchen; species Xyrauchen texanus. The sequence goes on along the minus strand of NC_068290.1, from coordinate 3,745,735 downwards.
AAAAATAGAACATTTAAAACAAAAGTATCCTTGAATTGATTGAAAGTCTCATTTAATTGATATCTTTAAAAATAAATAAGCAGAGGATTTGCACTTAAGGCTGTTATTTAGAAATGCAGTTAAGGTACAAATCAATTATTTTTTCATTGTGTATTCCCACTATGCAGAGCTCTAAGCATTCTCGCAAACTGTCCTTCCTTTAAGAGTACAGATGCTCTGAGGTCAATTAGCTGTACACTCCACAATCGGCCAGAGGAAGAGAATGTCTCTTAGATGGGCTCTGGAACAGATAATCTATCCTCCTGTCACCCACTGCTATCTGCAGAACCCAATCAAAAGCTTTAGGGACAAGAATAACTGTCTTTTCCTCTAAGATGATTGCACTGAATCTGCCACACACAAAGCTCAGCTTTTCTTTTCCCTTTCATTCTCACAAAACATCTGCATGACTCAAGGGTGAGGTTGTCTGACCAACACTCCTCTCACCTTGGGAAATAAAGAGTACAGGCAAGAATGTATCTCCAATGCATCTATCAGCTCTAGATTACCTCAAGGTCAAGCTCAGACAGATCTCAATCTGTGATGATAGACATGATGAGGCCCATTGATGCTGTCAGTGCACTTTCTGTCTTCCTATATCTAATATAATCCTGCTGAAAAAACACTCTCAAAAATAAAGATTCCAGTTAGAATCAAAAAGAATTTACAGCCTGAGTCCATAATGGACGTTTTTAGCTCCATGTGATGCTATAGGCGAACCATTATTTGATGCCTCAACATAACCTTTATATAATGTTAAAGGTAAGTTCCATATGATGTCATAGTAGAACAATTACATCTATAATGCCATATGATGAACTTTTTGCCATAGGAGAAGCTTTTCAAATTTTTTAGATGTGATGTTTCATATAATGCCCTAGGAAATCATTTTAAAGTTCCATATGATACAATAGGAGAACCTTTTTATTTAATGCCATATGAGACTCTCTTTGAGTTCCATTTGGTGGCATATAGGAGAAGTTTTATATAATAATTTTGGAGACTTTTTTTAGTTTACATATGATGCCATAGGATAACCTTTATATAATGCCATAGGATACACCTTAAGTTCCATATAATGCCCTCAGACAACAATTCAAGTTCCATATGATGCCATAGGAGAAAGTTTACAAGTTACATATGGTGCCATTGTAGAACCTTTTTAAGTTACATATGATCATAGGAGAGATATTATGTAATGCCATTGGCGACTCTCTTTAAGTTCCATATAATGCCCTATGATAACTTTTTCAAGTTCCATACAATGCTATAAGAGAACCACTCAACTGAAACGGCTGTCTGTGTTTTGGTTGAGAAGGTGAAGTCTTATTTAGAAAAAAACAGTTATGTTGCGGCTGTTTTTGTTGACTTTAAGCGTGCGTTTGATACTGTGAATCATCTTAAGCTCTTGTCTAGACTGTTAACATTTAACTTTAGCAATCAAACTGTTCAATGGATACAGTCTTATCTATCAGATAGAAAACAATGCGTGCAAATAAAGAATAGTAAGTCACCCTATCTTCACTATACGCAAGGTGTCCCTCAGGGATCAATTTTAGGTCCCCTGTTATTTTCACTTTATGTAAATAATTTGCCCAGTGTGTGCAAAAATGTGGACACGATTATGTATGCAGACGATACGGTAATTTTTACACAAGCCAAAAGTGCTGATGATGCAGCCCATCAGCTTTCATTGGCCTTAAATGACTTACAAAGATGGCTGAATGATTCATGCCTGTGCCTTAATGTTAAAAAGACTGTATCAATGTTTTTTAGTAAACCTAAAACAACCGTGGCCACAGTAAAAGTTCGCTTGGGTGGACAAGAATTAATTAATGTTGAGGAATTTAAGTATTTGGGAGTGCTGATAGACTCTAAATTATCCTTTAAAAAACACGTTAAAAAAATTGTGAAAACTGTAAATGTTAATATAAGGAACTTTAGACATCATTAACGGATACAGCAGCGATTACATTCCTGCACTCTATGATACTGGCTCATATTGAGTACTGTATCACAAGTTGGTCCTATACAAGTCATGCTGCTATTGGGCCAATCGAAGTATGCTACAAAAGAGCAATGAAAATATTAGACAAGAAACCTTTGTCATATCACTATTGTCAAATTTTAGGTAAATATAAGCTTTTAAATTTTGCTAATTTCAAATTATTTAAATCAGCCTGTCTAATCTATAAGGTTATACATGGTCTGGCGCCTCCACCATTGAGTGATTATATTAAACAAAAATCTAGTAGTGTTGCCGGGTCTCGAGTGACTAGAGCCACTATGAGAGGTGATTGTGACTTGGCATTTAGGCGGACCGCCTTTTCACAGAACGTCCTGTCATATCAGGGAGTGAGCTTCTGGAATAGTATTCCACTGTTAATGAGGGAAAGCACAAGTCTTCCTACCTTTAGGAGTCGTTTAAAAGTGTGGCTGAGGGACACACAAACATGTGATCATGTTTAGTTAATCATTAGATATCAGATGTAAAACAGAGTTAGTGCATTACAAAAACGGATACAATTATCAGTGTGATATGGGTTGTGCAATAAGAGTCAGTATAATATGGGTTGTGCAACAGGGGTCAGTGTAATGCGGGTCAGTGCAATATGGTGTAATATGGGTCAGTGCAATATCAGGTTAGTCAGGATATGTGCAAAATTGTGGTTTGTGCAATATAGTCGATGCTTTCCAATTTTCTGTATGTCTTTTGTTGTCCACTCTTGTTGTTACTGTCTGTTCTAACATGTTGTGATCACTGCTCTTGTCCTTGTTTCTCTGTATATAGTCTGTGTATAGTGTATTGGTATGTATTTATTAATTTCTGTGTGTAACATCAACCTGCCAGAGGGTCTGCAGATGGAAATTAGCCTAAGGCTATAATCTGACATATTTACATTTGTGAAAATGTTCATTAATATGTATTGTCCCTTTTAAGAAATTAAATTAAATTAAATTAAATTAAACCTTTCTATAAAGCCAAAGGAGACTCTCTTTAAGTTCCATATGATGCCATAGGAGAACCTTTTTAAGTTACATATGATCATAGGAGAGATATTATGTAATGCCATTGGCGACTCTCTTTAAGTTCCATATAATGCCCTATGATAACTTTTTCAAGTTCCATACAATGCTATAAGAGAACCTTTCTTTAAAGCCAAAGGAGACTCTCTTTAAGTTCCATATGATGCCATCAGAGAATCTTTTAAGTACCATATGATGAATTTTCCTAATCCCCAAAGAACAATATCACCACACCAAGAACCCTACAGAGAAATATGCATCTTCATGGGACTTTTTGTTAACTATTCTTGATTATTATCAAGAGCGAATGCTCTATACAGAAATGAAACCAAACAACTGCCGAATCTCAGAGCAATCTCTGTTCCTACCCTTTGGCAATCTAGATTTGGGGAGAGTCCTGCCAGGACTAGATTAGCTGACCCTGCAGGCCCGGATCTCTTAGGACTCGGCCTAAACTCTTCTGGGTGCAAAAGATTCTCTTAATTCATCTTAAACCCCCGACATCTAAACTTGGCACAGAATTTGGAAAAGCTGTCTACAGTTTCGCAGAGGAAATGGAGTTGAACTTGGGGTAAAGCAAACACAATAGTTACTGCAGAAGTCAATAAGGAGAAATTGGCAAAGTTGTTCTAAAAATCTCAGATTGAAAACCTCATGCTTGCTCATTTACTGGATAAGAAATGAGTTTCTTGCTGTAAATACACCCTGAATTAATTGCAAGAGCAAATGCTCTTAGACAAAAATGAAATTAATTTGTAAGATTATAATTACCAAACATGGCAACAAATCTTTTTATTTATACAATATAATTTCACTAATCTTGCTAGAGTCTAATGATGCTAATTTATGGACTGCATTAACTGACTGCTACTCATTTAACACACTAGAGGAGAAAACTCTTAATATAAAAATTTGATTTATGAACCTGACTGCAATATGTTTGACAAGGTAATAAAGACAAAAGACCTCATAAAATGTCCTGACCAGCTAAAGGGCAGCTCCACTTACAAAAACAGCACATTTGCATGCAATTTGTCTTGAATAGCCAGGCTAGTCTATTACGATGAACAGAAAGATTGTTATACACTAAAAACACACAGTTCATGAGATATTTGTATATGTACTAATTATGGCCCTTTTGCTAATGGGCCCTGATTACACACAGTGATTGAAAACAAACATTAATGTAGAGTGGATGACGCTCAAATGTAAAATTTATATCAGGGTGTGATGAACATTCATCGAGATTCTCCCCAGAGGCATGTAAAGGGCCAATGACTGCAATCGTCGCCACAGAACAAATTCAAAAACTCATACAGACATATGCATTAATTATTTACAGCCGCAAGACCCTGTCTGAGCCAGATAAATGTGTCTTTGAAGTTCCACAGTGCTCTCCAAGCCATTTAGCTAGAGTAAAGAGCACCATCGCCAAAGCTATCATCTACTTTATCTCCCAATGTGTTATCCGTCTGTCTCTGAAAACAAACCTGATCCACTCTACTGATGTAGAAAGATGTCCTCTATGTGCTGCAAGATAGGGATATTAGATTGAATATCAGACAGTTGGGAAATTCGTTTAGACTTGTTTAAAAAAAAAAAGATTTTTTAGATTTGGTTAGACCAACACTAATTTCTGTGCTAAACTTTCCGGAAAAAACAAACAGAAATAGAAACAGAAACCATATTCAACCAGCCTAAGATAGTTTGCTCACCTTTGGCAGGGCCCTGTGATTTCCACGATGCGCAAAACATCAACGGAATCGTGAAATCCAGTCACAGGGCCGGGGCCGGGTTGTGATTTTACTTATCAGGCTAATCAAGCCTCCAAGAGGAATAAAGGCCATGTAGAATTCTAGCCACTACCATCCACCCCAACGTAGCCCAGCCACCTGGAAGCAGAGGAACGGCCACCGACCTTGAGGGGAGAAGTGGCCCCTAACCGACCGCCTGGAGCCGGAGGGAGGAGCGGAGGAGTCCCCTACCAGCTGCTGAAATGCGGAAGGGTCTGAGACCGGCAATCGCGAGCGTGGAAGGGGATCACTACCGACCGTCTGGAGTGTGAGAACCACTGCAGCTCTGTGTTGGCCTTTTCCCTCTCTTTTAAAATTTTACAGTTTTTTTGGTTGGGGGGTACTGTACTGTTACAGGGAGTACCCCCCTATTTTTCATTATTGTTTCCCTCCCCCGTCCCCTCCCAGATTCAGGAAGGCAGGGATGACCTGCTGGCAGTGGGTGGGGGGGTGTACGTCATGCCGCGGGCTCCCCGGCCTGAGAGAACGAGGGAGGAATGTGACAAGGTGGAGGGCGGGGCTGGGTCGTGATTTTACACACCCAGTCCCTTATCAGGCTAATCAACCCTCCAAGCCGACTGCGGATGGTGGTGCGACAGAGAGAGAATGTTTATGGACAGCTGTCTGTCCTATGTGTGTGTTTGTGTCTTTTTCTTCATTTAACTATTTTTCATTTATACTGTCAAGCCGGTTCTCGCCTCCTTTCCATTGAACTGCTTTTCACAGTCATAAAAAACCTTAATTAACAAAAAAATGCGGTATGTCACAGAATTTTACATATTTGGGATAAAATGAATGTACACATGCACAATAAATCAAACTGAAATTGGGGTATGTCCTAGACCTAGTCTGATGATTTAACTACAAAAGGCTGGGACTTAATTAAACAAATATACAGTCTGCATGAGCTTTAACAGCAATTGAATGTGAGAAGCCGCTGCTTATATGCTAATGGCATCATTAACATCACATGTGCTCTGTGTGCGTATAAATGACAAAGAGCAGATCACTTTATTCACTGTGAAGTGTGCAGCACATGCAGACTATATATTTATATATAAACCCCATTTCCAGAAAAGTTGTGACATTTGTAAAATAAAAACAAGAATCTGTGATTTGTTAATTCTTTTGAAACTTTATTTAACTGACAAAAGTACAAGGAAAAGATTTCCAGGGTTTTCACTGACCAACTTAATTGTATTATGTAAATATAAACTAATTTAGAATTTAAAAAATAATGGTGGGACAGGGGCACTGTGTTACATCAGCTTTTCTTTTAATTACACCTTTTAATCATTTGGGTACTGAGGATATTAGTTGTTGCAGAATTCTGGCCCATTCTTGCTTGATACAAGAATCAGCTGCTCAACAGTCCGTGGTTGTCTTTGTCCGATTCTCCTTTTCTTGATGTGCCATACATTTTCAAAAGGAGACAGATCTGGACTGCAGACAGGCCAGTCAAGCACGCACTCTGTGTCTACGAAGCCACGCTGTTGTAACACATGCAGAATTAGGCCTGGCATTGTTATGCTAAAATAACCATGGACTTCTCTGGAAAATAATCATCTGGATGGCAGCATATGTCTCTCTAAAATCTCATTATACACCTCCGCATCTATGGTACATTCACACATATCCAAGTCACTCATGCCGTTGGCACTGATGCACCCCTGTACCATGACAGATGTTGGCTTTTGCACCTTTCACTGATAAAAGTCTGGATGGTCCCTTTCGTTTTTGGCACAGAGAACTCAACGTCCATTTTCCCAAAACCAAGCTGAAACATGGACTCATCTGACCACAGCACACATTTCCACTGTCTGTCAGACCATCTGAGATGAGCTCGGGCCCAGAAAACTCGGTGGCATTTCTGCATAGCATTGATGTGTGGCTTTCTCCTTGCGTAATAGAGTTTCAAGTTGCATTTATTGACGCAGCGGTGGACTGTGTTAAGTGACAACTGTTTTCCAAAGTACTCCCGAGCCCATTATTTAACAGAGTAGCATGATGGTTTCTCATGCAGTGACGTAAGTCAATGCCAAAGGGTTCGAAGGTCACACACATTCAACAGTGGTTTCTGGCCTTGCCCTACACGGACTGAGATTTCTCTGAATCTTTTCACACAATATTATGTACGGTAGATGGTGAAACACCTACATTCTTTGCAATCTTGTATTGAGAAATACACATTTTTAACTGTTTAACAAAAAAGTTTGGCACAAATTGGTGAGCCACGACCCATCTTTGCTTGCAAATTCTGAGCCTTTGTTGGATACTTTTGTACTTTTGTCAGTTAAATAAGGGTTCAAGAGAATGAACAAATCACAGATTCTTGTTTTTATTGCATTTTACAAAATGTCCCAACTTTGCTGGAAATGGGGTTTGTAATTACATCATAGCCTTCTGTGGTTTAATAAGCATATAAGCCCTAAAGCCATAAAGCAAACTGCTTTTCCGGAGGTGAGAAGTGAAGTCGTCAAAAACATCTGGCTTTCCGGCAAAATGTCAAAATAAAAGCTCAATTTAACTAGATACGTCAAATTTGAAAAATGGGACAGAAATATATTACTTCTGGATAGAAAAACGAATATTCAATAAAGCAGTAGTGGTAATATCAATAATAATCATATTTAAGCAATATCTCAAAAGCAAGAGTTTCATCCCCTCCACCTTCTAATGGACGACAGCCACTCCTCCCCGGGCAGATCGGAGGCATTCCTCCAGCCCCTGGCAGATGGAACGCCCCGCCGCATTTTTGGTGGACGGTAGGGGTCTCTCCCGCCCCTGGCAGCAGTAACCGCTCCAGGCGGTTGGTTGGGAGCCCCTCCTCCCCTCGCAGTCGATAGCCGTTCTTCCGCTTCCAGGCAGCCGATTTCCTCCGTCCTCCGGCGGATGGCCGCGGCTGCTCCGTTGGGGTGGATGGTAGTGGCGAGGACTTTACTATGGCGCATCCCTCCTCCTTCACGGGTTTCAGCACCAGTGTAAAGATATTACTGGAAAGGAGGAGGCAAGAACTGGCTTGACGATATAAATAATTTTTTTATTATAAACTGAACCAAAAAGACAAACACACAAATTTGTCAGACAGCTGTCCGTAAATCTCTCTCTCTCTCACTGCAGCTTCCAGTCGGCCTTTTTTGGATTGTGCTGTGAGGATCAGTGTACAAGCACTTATTTTGATAAAAAAATAATGCAATGGTATGTTAAAAATAAAATGGATTTCATAAGGCCCTAGTTTTAGGTTATGTCCAAATTAATTCAGATATATTTGAAAATAGCGTTTTCGAAACACTGTCCATCCACACTGACATTATCAATTGTTTTCTACACTGAAACGCATAAAAACTCTTATATCCCCTTACAGCATGTGCAAAAAATCGCCGTTCCATGTACGGACTGATATATAATTGTCCTCATGCTAAACTTCCCGTCGCCTTTGAAGGAATGCATTGTGAAGGTTGTAAAAAGTAACATTTATCTTAAACAAAGCTATCAATTCAAATATCAGGCACAACAATGCCACAACAACATGGGCCGCCATCTTGATTTTTTTGGTTGAATGGATCACAGAGTAAGCAAAGTGGAAATGGAAATGTATTGTCTAAGATGGTTAGCTCTAGTTTACCCCAGTTAAACTAATTAAGTTCATCAGACATTGTATTTTTCATGTCTTATAGTGAACCCCATAAAGAGACCATATCCCGACAACTGGCCCTCTAAACTTTAAGATCCCTATCTTAAATTGTTATTCATGGTACTTCAAAGAAGCTGAAACACTGTTTAAGCACTTGAAACCCACTGATGCAGAGATTTTTAATTATTTATTTCTATTAAGCACTCTCAAGTCTCTTTGTTGGAAAAACTGCACACACAAATGTCTGGCATTGCTTATAACAAACGTAAAACTAAAGTGCTTTACATATAAGATAAGCTATGCTATGCAAGTTGGATACCATGAGTCATCTAATCAATACAGTAATGGAGGTCAGGGCCTAATAGAAATATTGCAAACTATATAATAAAATATGAGCTCTGCAATGCAAAGGAAATTAATTCATGTGCTTTTTTGGAACAATCGTTGCATCAGGAGTACACCAATGTTGCCTTAAAATGGTTTCATACTCACTGGGTCTTTTCTCCACCTATACGATGCAATGCTATACCACGGATTTAATTTGTGGAAACATGTTAAATGAGAATGAGCTTTTTGCAACATCGATAAATACTGCAGTAAAATGTCAGCAGACTGCAGCTTGCTCTGGTGTAAAACTGTCTTGACCCCATCAGCAAACCGTTCTCACATTATTGGAACTGTACTAGACTGCAAAATAAATGCCTCCATTCTTTTTGAAAATCTATTTTTCACTTGACCACAGGCCTGCTTATGGTGTACTGAGCTGTTCCCTTGGTGGAGAAGAAAATAACTGTTGCCGATAAGTTGCCACTCACAAAAGCCTTGAAAATATAAATAGGCTGTGCTTTTGTGGTTCTTGAGCTTCGATTCAACCATTTAAGAAGTCAGCCAAGCCTAGCGTAAATAAACACGCAAAACACATTGAGCACCGCATAGGAACACCTTGCCAACCACCCACAATACCCTGGCAATGTGGAGGCCACTTTTGCATGGGCAGAAACCACTCACATTTTCTTCATAAAAAGATATCATCTAGTTTTTTATTACATTTCCTTTGTATTCCAAATGTATTTCCGGTTGGGGCACTTTGGTTATATATTCGAATTCAACAGGCAAGACAGATGGATTATAGCAGGAGCTCTACTAATTACTTCAATCTAAAAGGTCAAACAGAGGCAAATAATTACATTTTAGAAGTGTTTCAGTTTTAATACACTTCAGGAAACTCGTGACGATTGGCTCCAATACTGCTACTGCTCTCTGCTGGATAAGCATCAAATTGAAGCCCTCTCCCCTTTTATATGACAAACCAATGATATAGTAGCCCCAAAAAGTATTTGAGTATAAAGTCATTGAGCAATAATGGCTCAGGTAGTTAGTTCTTAGAAAAGCTCTGGCATCATTTGTGTTCAGATGCCACCTGGTTTGATATTTTGCTATCTACTGCAATACAAATCCTAGATTTTAAGTTTCTGTGAGGGCGGAGGTTGGGGCTGGGTCGTGATTTTACACACCCGGTCCCTTATTAGGCTAATCAAGCCTCAGAGAGGGATAAAGGCCGACTGTGGATGGTGGTACAACAGAGAGAGAACGTTTATGGGCAGCTGACCGTCCTATGTGTGTTTTTGTGTCTTTTGGTTTTAGTACTTTGTTAAAAATATTATTTATATTGTCAAGCCGGTTCTCGCCTCCTCCTTTCTATTGAACTGCTTTACACTGGTGCCCAAACCCAGGAAGGAGGAGGGATATGCCGTAGTGGAGTTCTCGCCGCTACCATCTACCCCAATTGTGCAGCCACGGCCATCTTCCGGGGGGACGGAGGAGCCCGGGCGCCTGGAAGCGGAGGAACAGCAGCCAACCACAAGGGCTGAAGGGGGCTCCTAACCGACCGCCTGGTGCAGTCAGGGCCGCTGCCAGGGGCGGAGGAGACCCCTACCAGCCGCTGAAACGTGGCGGGGTCTGAGACCGCTGACCGCGAGCTTGGAGGGGCTCACTGCCAACCGCCTGGAGCCGTCCTATGTGTGTGTGTGTTTGTGTCTTTTGGTTTTAGTTCTTTATTAAAAATATTATTTATATTGTCAAGCCGATTCTCGCCTCCTCCTTTCGATTGAACTACCAAAAACCTTTTAACCTCATCAACTCTGGAGTATTTTTGGGCTGACGCCTGCAGTTTTTCACACTCAAATTTAAAAGCTCACAATTTACACATACTGTGGACTAATTGGCCAAATTTGGTCTAAATGTTATCAGAAACCCCCCTAAATTGTCTTATTTTATTCCAATAGATTGCAGCAAGTACTAGAAAAGGAACTTTTCCTTCATCACCTTCCTCCACAAAATGCCGATCTGAAATGTAGGTGGTGCTCTAACGGATTTTAGCTCTCAGAGATGTGCTCAACCAGAGGACAAAACGAGTAGTCTTGATAAATTTTATTTTTACTTTCACTACAAAAGTATTGGATTTACATTTGTAAGTAGCCAAGTGTTTGAATTCACATAATGCAAATTTGCCTACAACACAGGAGCTGTCAACCATCAACCCATACGTCAAAATTAAAAAGATTAAAAAAAGATTCAATTGGAATGATATATTTATTTCACACTCATCAGAGCAGCCGGGAGCAGCCGATTAGATGCTGCATCACACCAACAGAACATATAAGCAATTTCAAAGCAAACAAAACTTCTGCTTTGGATAAAATAGCAACTTCACTCAAGAGGCTTTTCATGAACAATCCTAAATCAGATCCACTTTCATGACTGAAGTACAAAAAAAGCTCAGAGTCACGCTGTTTTACATTTTAATTAATATAATTTATTATGGAGGCAACTTTAAACTGAAGGCTTTACATCATGCCCCTAAAATAAAACTGATTAATTTACTAAAATTGCATATTTTCTTTTATTTTGTTTTAAATAAGTTTATTTTTCTTATCCCCCATTGGCAAATTGTCTTTAGTGTTTTACTTGTTACTTAAAAAAAAAAAGATAAAACAAATCTTACGCAATTTTGTATCCCAGGTAAATGTATCATGTTTTAAAGTTATTTTACTACAATAAGGCTAAAATATTAAGAAAAATACATATTTTTGATTCAAACAAACAATTCAAAAAGAGTGTGTTTGTGTGTGTGTGTGTGTGTGTGTGTGTGTGTGTGTGTGTGTGTGTGTGTGAGAGAGAGAGAGTGTGTGTGTGTGAGAGAGAGAGAGAGTGTGTTTGTGTGTGTGTGTGTGTGTGTGTGTGTGTGTGTGTGTGTGTGTGTGAGAGAGAGAGAGTGTGTTGTGTGTGTGTGTGTGTGTGTCTGTGTGTGTGAGAGAAAGAGAGTGTGTTTGTGTGTGTGTGTGTGTGTGTGTGTGTGCACGCACATTCCTGCAGTACACATAATCTTCAAGCCGTCTTCACCTCCCGGAGCAGAGGTGACATCACACTGACAGTGTTGTCATCACAGTGGCAGAAGGGTGTGTAACACACTGACACGGGGCAGACCTTCAGAGTGTGTGTTGGCTCAACTAGGCTGTCTAAACATTTTATGAGAGAACACAGGCAATGACAGTGTCAGAGCACCATCTTGTGTTCAAATCACATATGATTAAAGCATTTACATTAGATTTACTGTATAGACCATAAAATTAATCCAGTCATATACATCTGATGATTTACATATCATCTATAGTGCCATTAAACTTTTGTTCTAGTGAATACATTTACAAAAACTATCATTACATTAATAAAGACAATATACTATTTATTTAAGTAAATACCATGTTTTTTGACATGTACCATGTTAATACCATGTTTTTGGACATGTACCATGTTAATACCATGTTTTTGGACATGTACCATGGTAACACCATGTTTTTGGACATGTACCATGTTAATACCATGTTTTTGGACATGTACCATGGTAACACCATGTTTTTGGACATGTACCATGTTAATACCATGTTTTTGGACATGTACCATGGTAACACCATGTTTTTGGACATGTACCATGTTAACACCATGTTTTTGGACATGTACCATGGTAACACCATGTTTTTGAACATGTACCATGGTAATAACATGTTTTTGGACATATGCAATGTTAAAGCTATGGAAAAACATTTTGGCATTTACCACGGTAATACCATGCCTCCCTAACGAGATATACCATGGCGATACCATGTACCATGGTAATACCATGTGTTTGGACATGTACCATGGTAATACCATGTGTTTGGACATGTACCATGGTAATACCATGTGTTTGGACATGTACCATGGTAACACCATGTTTTTGGACATGTACCATGGTAACACCATGTTTTTGGACATGTACCATGGTTACACCATGTTTTTGGACATGTACCATGTTAATACCATGTTTTTGGACATGTACCATGTTAATACCATGTTTTTGGACATGTACCATGGTAACACCATGTTTTTGGACATGTACCATGGTAACACCATGTTTTTGGACATGTACCATGTTAATACCATGTTTTTGGACATGTACCATGGTAACACCATGTTTTTGGACATGTACCATGTTAATACCATGTTTTTGGACATGTACCATGGTAACACCATGTTTTTGGACATGTACCATGTTAATACCATGTTTTTGGACATGTACTATGGTAACACCATGTTTTTGGACATGTACCATGTTAATACCATGTTTTTGGACATGTACCATGGTAACACCATGTGTTTGAACATGTACCATGGTAATACCATGTTTTTGGACATTGCATTACACGGTAATACCATGCTCCTACGAGATATACCATGGCATACCATGGTAATACCATGTGTTTGGACATGTACCATGGTAATACCATGTGTTTGGACATGTACCATGGGAATACAATGATGTTTTTTTTTTTTTTAATAGGGTGCTATGGAAATGCCATGATTTCTTTTTTGGAAATGTACCATGAGAATGTCCCTATAGAGATGCACTATGGTAATACTATGCTTTGTACATGCACCATGGTAACACCATGTTTTTGGACATGTTCCATGGTAATACCATGCTTCCCTAAAGAGATGTACCATGGTAATACTATGTTTTTGTTTAAACGGGGTACTATGTACAGTAAATGCCATGAAATGCCATGATTTGTATTTATTTCTTTAATTATTTCTTTATTTTTATGTACTGTATATGGTACCATTTTACCACCATGTTATTTGAACATGAACATTAATAATACTATGGTTTTGGCATTTACCATGGTAATACCATGTTTTTCTATACATGTACCACAGTGATACTATGTTTTTAGACCGTGGTAGATCATATTTTTGGAAAGATAGCATGGTAATACTATGATTTTGTATTTTATTTTCCAAACAGGGTACCATGTAAATGGCATGTTTTTTTCCCTTTTTAATGCACAGCAGTAATACCATAGTTTTTGGCATATGGTGCCATTTTACCACCATGTTTTTAGGACATGTACCATGTTGATAATGTTTTTACATGTCCCATGGTAATATAATGGTTTTTGGCATATAGTACCATGATAATGCCATGTTTTTGGACATGATGCACTATGGTAATATCATGCTATTTTTGGACATGGTACCATGTTAACACCAGCATACCTACTTTCACAATAATGTTCCTGAACAGGCGTATTTGTTATTCCAAAAAACACTGACTCAGGTATATGTCACTGGCCACTGATCACAAACAAAACCCTTCAAGATTATTTTAATACTCATTAACATACTCTTTATGGCTTTGTTCAGTCATCAGACAAAGTAAACATTGTGTTTTTACACTGTAAAGCCCCAGTGTTGTGAAAGGCAGGCGTTTTCTGTTGTACGTTGGTTCTAGAACCATCTCAAATGTGCACATTACCCTCAAAATGCCCCAGGAGACTTCCTTAATACAGGTCTCTTTGTACATGACTGAACACATAAGCCGCATGAAATTCATTCTTCGGTATGTTTTAATAGAAGCATGGGTGTTTTTTGTTTTGAGGTTTCTTTTCGTGGTTGAGGGAGCCTGTAAAAAATACATATCAATCTTTGCGCATGACTTTGAGAGGAATAAAAGACGTTATCCATTAAAGCAAAAATCCATTTGTGAGTGAATAACTGGGGGTTTGCAAACAGCAAATGGCTGTTAGGGGCCATTTTCAAACTACAAGAGTTTAACACGTCCTGTTCTCACCCCCGATGTCCAGCAGCACCGATTTGAAGCCTTCATCACAAAAAAATGTATGTCTGTATAAAATCTCATAGTTTGGCAGGTATCACTGAATCAATGGTGTTGATGAAGCTAAACAGTCCAATGAGTTTCACTTTCCCCAAAACTGAATATACACTCACCTAAAGGATTATTAGGAACACCTGTTCAATTTCTCATTAATGCAATTATCTATTTGTGAAGCCACAACACGCACAACCTTGAGGCGGATGGGCTACAACAGCAGAAGACCCCACCGGGTACCACTCATCTCCACTACAAATAGGAAAAAGAGGCTACAATTTGCAAGAGCTCACCAAAATTGGACAGTTGAAGACTGGAAAAATGTTGCCTGGTCTGATGAGTCTCGATTTCTGTTGAGACATTCAGATGGTAGAGTCAGAATTTGGCGTAAACAGAATGAGAACATGGATCCATCATGCCTTGTTACCACTGTGCAGGCTGGTGGTGGTAGTGTAATGGTGTGGGGGATGTTTTCTTGGCACACTTTAGGCCCCTTAGTGCCAATTGGGCATCGTTTAAATGCCACGGCCTACCTGAGCATTGTTTCTGACCATGTCCATCCCTTTATGGCCACCATGTACCCATCCTCTGATGGCTACTTCCAGCAGGATAATACACCATGTCACAAAGCTCGAATCATTTCAAATTGGTTTCTTGAACATGACAATGAGTTCACTGTACTAAAATGGCCCCCACAGTCACCAGATCTCAACCCAATAGAGCATCTTTGGGATGTGGTGGAACGGGAGCTTCGTGCCCTGGATGTGCATCCCACAAATCTCCATCAACTGCAAGATGCTATCCTATCAATATGGGCCAACATTTCTAAAGAATGCTTTCAGCACCTTGTTGAATCAATGCCACGTAGAATTAAGGCAGTTCTGAAGGCGAAAGGGGGTCAAACACAGTATTAGTATGGTGTTCCTAATAATCCTTTAGGTGAGTGTATGTTTGTCCATAGCTTCATACATTTTTGAAAAACATTCATCGATTTAACGGCTTTTAAAACGTCAACCAATTAAAAGGCATTAAAATACTTACCTTGCACCTTGAATACATGTGAGTGTACACAACATAATCAATAATCAATAATTTTTCAAGGTTTGCAAACAGATATTAAGGTGAAAATGAGTCAGGAATAACAAGCAGTTTTTATAGAGGGTTACTCCATTTGAACTGAACAAAATGGGCCTTTTCATAACAATTAAAAAAATATTTGATATTAAAGAAATTGTTATATTATGTTAAAATTAAATGATATTACATTTATGATTTTCTCCTGAAATGACAACATAAATGCAACCTGCATGTTGGCTGTACCACCCGATTTTGATTGATTTCACAACAGCTTTTATATTCTGCTTATTAGTGCATTTTAAATAAATAATAATAAAAAAGTGATGTACATTTGAATAACTTAATAGATCTAATACGTTTTGCATCATGTCATCAACTTATTATGTAATAAATATTATCCCCTCCACATAATTCACACACATATTCAAATTTGCCGCATCATTAATTGCTTACAAGACATGTTAGAACTAGTTACGTTTTGCATCGCGAACAGCAAGTCTGACACGACACATCTTTAGTGTGTTAGCGTAATTGATATTTGAGCACTACAGCAGAACAATTGTCAGTCAATAACAACACCATAAATTTCATTCTTGCATTATGACCAAAATGGTATCTCACAATAGGATGAATTTGATATCTGAGTAATGGCATGCAGTACCGCCGCTCTCTATAAACAGACTACCAACTTCCTAGGGGGGCACCATCTTACCCTAGGAGGGCACCAGAATGTCCACCGCTGCCCTTACGCGCATGATATATGTTATTCAAGGACTGGGAAGCAGTCACGGAAAACAGATGATCGCTTCTCGCTCATATCATGTGATCATATCACCCAACTCCCCGAACTCTGCGTAGGGCATCAATTTGGCCAGCGCCGGCCCTGATGGCAATTTCGTTCAAAAAAGGTGTTTGGAGTTTGATGGATGCGAAACAAATGAGTCAATTATTCATAACCAGTGTTGGATGTATCCGATTACAAAGTACTTAGTTACTGTAATCGAATTACTTTTAAGTAAAATAAATAGTGTAGCACATTACATTTTAAATTCTAGTAATCCGATTACAATTACTGACTTTCAATTCAAGTAATTCCTTTTAAGTACATTACTTGTGCTAATACGAATTCATATGTACATCTGTCAGCATTTCTGTGGCAGCTGAAGGGAGTGCGACAAATGAACGAGGAAATATAGCCACTTTGAATATGAGTGGAAAACAAAACACTTTTCAAGGATAGTGAGATAGAACATTTACATTTATGCATTTGGCAGACGCTTTTATCCAAAGCGACTTACAGTGCCCTTATTACAGGGACAATCCCCCCGGAGCAACCTGGATTTAAGTGTCTTGCTCAAGGACACAATGGTGGTGGCTGTGGGGATCGAACCAGCGACCTTCTGATTGCCAGTTATGTGGTTTAGACCACTACACCACCACCACTCCAGGTAACTTTCTAACTAAGTTAGAAGGTAACTTAAAAGTAAAATAATGAGTAATGTGATTACTTTTAGATAAAGCAATCTGTGAAGTAATCTGATTACATTTTTAGACAAGTAGTTAGTAATTTGCTTTGGATAACTTATTTTGAGTAAGTTACCCAAAACTGTTTATAACAAATTAATGATATGCCTGAAATTACACATTTTAGCATCAGTGCAAAAACAGCTTTATGGCAACACTGGAATTAAAAACCAAAGATTAAAAAGACTACATTTAATTCTATAAAACAAATAGATATGATTCCATGAGCTGTTTTCAAAGTGTTAGTAAAACAGTTGATATATGCACACCTCATTGCACCCAAATTGCACAACTGCAAACTATTAACTACCACCCCTGGAGTCGCGAGTTCGAATTCAGGGCATGCTGAGTGACTCCAGCCAGGTCTCCTAAGCAACCAAATTGTCCCGGTTGCTAGGGAGGGTAGAGTCACATGGGATAACCACCTCGTGGTCACAATTAGTGGTTCTCGCTCTCAATGGGGCGTGTGGTAAGTTGTTCGTGGATCACGGAGAGTAGCATGAGCCTCCACATGCTGTGAGTCTCCGCGGCGTCATCCAGAGCGAGCCACATGATAAGATGCGCTGATTAACGGTCTCAGAAGTGGAGGCAACTGAGACTTGTCCTCCACCACCCGGACTGGAGTTAGTAACCGCACCACCATGAGGACTTAGTAAGTAGAGGGAATTGGGCATTCCAAAATTGGGAATTTAAAAGAAAGTAAACACCCCTTCGCATTGTAATGATGTACTGTTAGTAACGTAAAGCAGTTCGACCCACCTTGATAGCTGCATGAACATATCTACGATATAAACGGCATTGCAACATTTTGAAACATTTCTTCTACCATCATATCGGCAATTCATACAGCGGAGCTATATAGCCCATGTAGGTATTGGTTTCTTTATTTAGAAGAACAATTATGCATCCCAAAAGGTTACCACTATAACAGCAAAGATTTGTAGAATATAAAGTGCAATGAGATGTCTTTTTGGGGTATATGTTTGCAGTGGGGGAGACCCACTTGTGACAAACGATAGGGGGACAGAAGGAGGGGGAGCAAGAGGGGAGTCGCTGCGGGTAGTGTTTACACCCTCTATTACCATGACAAAGGCACTCGGCAGAGTCTGGCCCTGACCTTCAGCCCTGACGGGGTGTGAGAGAGGAAGTACTGACACTGAAGCCTCCTCCATTCTCACAGACACACAGTCTCTGGCTGCCCTTCGCCGCCTGCCAGCCATATTATCATGCTGATCTGATGGCCGCCCCTGAAAAGACAAAGCCAGACAGCATCAAAGCGATACACAATTTTATTACTCAACAGCCCTCATGGGGCTAGAGAGAAAAAAGGATACTGTAAATTAGTGATTTCACAAACTGGTGGTCATTACTATGCAATTGTTTGGAAATCCAGGCTTTTAAAATGTATTTGTATAGGGGCTTTCCACAACATGTTGATCCAAAGCAGCTTTACTATGACTAGTGCTAAATAAACCACACAGTGTGCAAGCAAAAGGCAACCGTGACAAGGAAAAACTTCCTAATATGAGGAAGAAACCTTCAGAGGAACCAGTCAGCTGCGGAAGCCATCCGCCTCAGGCTGGCACATATTCAATTTATGCAAAGCATACAAACATATACAGTGTGTGTGTGTATGTTAATTTCAACAGCAGTAATCCAGTCACAAAATGACAGCATTGACTAATCTGTTGTTAAATTGGTTAGAATTAATATAATAGTCTCTAATGGAATATGAATCCATGAAATATGCAAACAGTAGCAATACAGGCAGTGTATAAAATGATACAAAATTGCATAATTCATTATATTTTGTTGTTTGCCAAAATAGTTTGTATAACTGAGTGGTCATAGTCTACCGCCGCATTGTATTTGTTATAATTTTTATAATAAACAATGCTGTAAATAAAGCGTTTTGAAAGACAGTGATGCTGTAAACTGAGGAAGAAATATTTAAAGAGACAGTTCACCCAAAAATTCAAACTCTCATCATTTACTCACCCTCATGCCATCCCACCTTTCTTCTACTGAAGATTTTTAGAGGAATATCTCAGCTCTGTAGGTCCATACAATGCTAGTGAATGGTGACCAAAAAGCTACAAAAAGCGCATAAAAGTAATCCATCAGGCTCCAGTTTTGTGTGAGGACAGACCAAAATATAACTCCATAAATCTTGGATGTCTCTTTGACGATCATGATTTTAAGCTCGATTACACTTCCTAGGGCCATCTATTGCTCTGTGCATGCATCAAGCACAAGGAAGAGTAATCGAGTTTGAAATCATGATCATGCCTAGCAATGGCAAGATATACAGTAAAGAAAATGGGTTACATTTTGGTTTGTTCTCACCCACAACCGATTAGATTGCTTCAGATACATGGATTAAACCACTGGAGTCATATGGATTACTTTTATGCTGCCTTTATGTGCTTTTTGAAGTTTTGAAGTTTGGGTTAATGTTCACTTGCATTGTATGGACCTACAGAGCTGAGATATTCCTCTAAAAATCTTTGTTTGTGTTCAGCAGAAGAAAGTCAGTCTTTAAGTTTGGTGAACTATCCCTTTAACTGTTAGATTTGCTTGCACAGAAGCACACAAGATGGTCTCTGGGACGTTCTCAAATCATGCTGGATAACATGATCAATAGGTTTTGCACAAACCTGAGAGGGGGTAAAATCTTGTGGCAGTAAGAAAAACGTGCATATACCAAATAATAAGAAATTCGTACAAAATCAACTTTTTACTCAAATTGTAATTCTTAATTTTTTAAGTTTTTGTTGACTTGCATTGTTTGAATCACAACAATGTTGGGTGCAATGCAATGCAATGTAATTTGGAATGCCCAATTCCCAATGCACTCTAAGTCCTCATGGTGGCGTAGTGACTCGCCTCAATCCGGGAGGCGGAGGATGAATCTCAGTTGCCTCCGCGTCTGAGAACATCAATCCACGCATCTTATCACTCTCTATCTTCAAAAAACGGCTAAAAACACATCTTTTCCAAAAGCACTTAACCGGTCACTAAAATTTTTTTACAAATAATAATAAAAATAATAATAATTATTTACATTTCTTGTTGCACTTAAATCTGTTTTGTATACTATTATGATGATAGTGAAACTTTGTAATATGGCACTTTTTGTACCACTGTCTCCCTAAGATGATTCACTGATGTTCCTCCTCTTTTGTAAGTCGCTTTGGATAAAAGCGTCTGCCAAATGAATAAATGTAAATGTTATCACGTAGCTTGTTAAGTGCGTTACCGTGGAGACCTAGTGCATGTGGAGGCTTCACGCAATTCTCTGCGGCATCCACGCACAACTCAACATGCGCCCCACGAGAGCAAGAACCAAATTATAGCGACCACGAGGAGGTTACCCCATGTGACTCTACCCACCGGGACAATTTGGTTGCTTAGGAGACCTAGAGTCACTCAACGCACACTGGATTCGAACTTGTAGCTCCAGGGGTGGTAGTCGGCATCTTTACTCGCTATGCTACCCAGGCCCCCCTGACTGAACAATTCTATATAAAACAATAGTTTTACCTTTAACTTTAATGTTAAAATGTCTGTTTTAAAATGTAACGCTGCCCCCTTAAATTCTAAGTTCATGAATAATTAATTTTATTTTATATTTTTTATTTGAAATAATTAAGTGAACAGTTTCATGTCTATCCTTGTATTTTTATCTGGTTGAGGTTGATAAGGGTTTTAGAAAGGAATTAGTAATAAGTAATGTGACAGAGTAGAGTAAATAGTACAGTAATCTAATTACACTGTAGAAGATGTAATTAGTAGTTAGTAATTAATTACTTTTTTTAGAGTAATTTACCCAACACTGTTTTTTACGAATCATTTGAATCAATAAATCACTCGTAACACAAAACCGCTAATTTTCCGCTACCTAATGGGATGCTAATGTAATTTCTAGAAATGAATTGAATCAAAAGACTCACTGAGATGAAACTAAATCACAACTACAACCAGAAACAATCTCGTGCCCCCATGCCTGTCTTTTAAACCGTGTAAAAAGCATTAAGAGACTTTCTTTCATTTTGTTTACGATCGTTGACAGTTTGGGCTAATGCAAACCAGTTTTGTATTTTAATTCAATCTTTTGGCCCATTTATAAACCAGCCTTTTAATTACAATTTTTTTTTTACTCCTTCACAGGTCACATTTTGAAGCGGCTTCAGTATATTTGAGAGGAAATGTGATTAAAATCTGCCCTCACATGTTTAGCAAATCATTTCACACACACACACACACACACACACACACACGCGCGCGCTGCCGCGAACGCGCTGCGCGATCACAGCCAGAGCGTGAGCGCGCGCAGAGGCGGTCCGGCTGCTTCAGTTTGTGTAATCGCTTTTTTTTCTGCTGCCTTCAGTTAAATATCGAGGAGACGAGAACGAGCGGACGGCCCGACTCTGGCTACAAAGTATCATCCAAGAAAAGCGTATCGGGACTCTTCATCGACGGCCGCTCGGCAGGTAAATACCTTCGCGTGTGCGTGAGAAGTCGCTAAAAATCCCAAGAAAGAGGTTGTTTTTGTTCATCTGTGTGCGGGGATGTGCGGGACGAGCCCTGTCCTTTGTGCCGAGCCAGTTTGCTCATCGTGGGTGAATGATTGTGTGATGTTTATCCTCACGTGTTTTTCCCTGGCTTTGGACCAAAATAACAGTTGAAGCTCGACGCGCCTCGACGGGTGCGTTTTATCCGCATATTTTCTGCGGGATTGCGAAGCGCTCGCGGCCTCCCGCATAAATAGACGCTCGTCTATAAGCGCATCGCGTGTGCAGCTGCGGCAGCAGGACAATTTTTTGCGTTTACAGCGCAATCTGACAGCACTGGATCCAGGTGCTTCAGTGATTTCATTAAAATACCCTCCATAATATGATGTATACAAATAAGATACCTCTGTGTATTGTAGTGGCACGCTTCTGGATGGTTGCTATAGAGCAAATATGCACTTTTGACAACAAGTATTTACTCCACAAATGTGCCTCTATGTTCTCAAAATGGCACAAACCATTGACATTGTGGTGGAACCCTTTGATGTAGTAAATATGTACTTTGGGGTAAAATATATACACCAAAGAGCCATATCTGTGTACTTAAAATGGCACAAACCTGTATCGGTACCCTTTTAAGTACAAAATTGTTCTTATACAACAAATATGCACTTTGGAACACTATATATGACCCAAAACAGCACATCCGTTCACTGTGGTGTACCCAAAACAATACAAATGGTACAAACCATTGACATTGTGGTTTGTGGTATATATATACCACAAAAGGTTACTTTTGTTTACTTAAAATGATGCAAACCAATTTAATAGTACTTTTATGGTGTCCTTTTAGGGTATATTATTGTTCCTTTTAGAGCAAATATGTACTTTGGGATTCTATTATATACCCAAAAGAGGTAGGCTACTTATGTATACTTGGAATGGTGAAATACGGCCCAAAAAGATGCCTAATTTATTTAAAATGGTAAAATCTACACAACTTTAACTGTACTTCTATATGCACATTGGAGGGCAAAAGTCACTTATTTGTAATTTAGTATGCAATTTTACCCAAGGCCACTTATAATAAGTACAGTATCTCTTGGGCAGCCTAACTTACAACCTTTTAAATGTTCTAAAAAGTTCACCGAAAAATGAAATTTCTCTCATTCACTCACCCTCGTGCCGTCCCATATGTGTTTGACTTTCCTTCTTCAAACAAACGAAGATTTTTAGAAGAATATCTCAGCTCTGTAGGTCCATACAATGCAAGTGAATGGTGAACAAAACTTGGAAGCTCTGAAAAAAAGCACACAAAGTCAGCATAAAATGAATGCATATGACTCCAGTGGTTTAATCCATGTCTTCTGAAACGATGCAATCCATTTTGAGAGAGAACAGACCAAAATATATAAAATGCTTCACTATAAATCTTGACATCTGAAGTGTTCTTGGCGATCATGATCTCAAGCTCGATCACACAGATGTACAGTGAGAAAGGAGAATATTTTGGTCTGTTCTCAACCAAAAACCGATTGGATCACTTCAGAAGACATGGATTGAACCACTGGAGTCATATGTATTTCTTTTATGCTGCCTTTATGTGCTTTTTTGGAGCTTAAACTTTTTGGTCACCATTCACTTCCATTGTATGGACCTAAAAAAACTGAGATATTTTAAAAAAAAAAAAATCTTCATTTGTGTTCAGCAGAAGAAAGCAAGTCTTACGCATCTGGGATATCATGATCATGATTTTCGGCAGTCAGCGAACTATTTCGGCGAACTATTCCTTTTAAGTCACCAACCCATATTTTTAAGCACTAGGACACACTACCCCTGAATAAGTGAACCAGGGACTAAATGTGGCTAAACAGAATCTGAAACTCGCACGTTGAGGTGATTTATCAGTGGCTGGAATGAGCCACTATCCTCTATTTAAAAGGAGATAACACCAGCAGAACTGCCAGCAGGATTGTGTCTAACACTTAAAAACACTGAATGCATTTGAACTCTGCTTTGAGCCATTACCTCTTTGGCCTGACTTCATGCAAGCTGCAATTTAAATGTTTTATGATTCATTTCCCACATTATCGCAAAACGAGTTGACCCATAAAAATGCACTCTTCAGAAGGGTTAATGCTTTCACTTTGGTGTATCTGTGATCATATGAGACCTGCAATCTTAAAAAGGTGACCTAACTGCAAGTTTATCCAGTGAACACCCTGCTCGGCAACTCGAGGAACATTTCTTTTATCTCCGTTTAAGTGCTGAGCTGAGTGTGAAGTTCCATAGGTATTTATTAGCTGGACTCATGTGGCTTTTAAAGCCTGTGATGAGAGGGTTTTCCATGCCGCCACATCTTCTGATAACATCAGAGACAATTCCTCACGATCGTTTGAAAAGAGCACTGTCACCCTCCGAGATTAGATAAACGTCTAAATCAAGATCTAACTGTGATCAAATGTCTGGGAGAACATAAGAGTACTATTTCATATCAGTGTACCTCCTGTGGCGCACAGGAAATGCATGCCTTAAATTCTTCTTGAATGAAAAGTGTGGCGGCGTTGTCGACATGCTCCTAATTTAACTGTCAACATATTTTATGAACATGGTCTGATGGTGTGTCGGAGTGAAATGGGATATATTTAACAAGACCGAATCTAGCGTGGGACTTGATTTTATCCATTGAGGATTTATTGCGTTGTGAAAAACAGGAGTTCCTGAATGGTGGCAAGTCGTTTCAGAGGTGGAGCAAGTTCTTACGCCCTGTCAACACCGGGTGTGTCCGTTGGAAAACACATTTAAACGTGTGACATTTAGTAAGGAAAATCCTTTTATTTCAGACGGACAGGATGATGGAGTGGCTCAAGTAGCTCTGCAGAATGTCAGCAGTAGAACTGGATATATGTTTATTGTCGGTCCTATGCAATGCAATGCAACGGATGACTTCAATGTAGACCGCTTCATTGATTACAATGTGATCAGTTTCGCTTTTGCACAACGTGATGCGCCGCTCACGTCCAATGTAGACAGGGTGTTACATTTTGATAAAGTTCATGATATGGGATATAACATGCACAGAAGTCTCTTGGACTCTTGGACATGCACTGGAACGTGCATTACGAAAGGAAGCAGGCGTCAATTTTGATTTCATCATGGGTTTGAAACGGCAACTTATAGGTTCTTATAGGTACCATTTAATGGGGAAAAGAGAGATGCTATTTTTTTTCATGCAAGAGAATGAACCGTATTGTTATATCAGTAGAGCGCAAAAGTGCCCGCCCACTTTTTCCACCATGTCAGTTACGTAAGTATTTTTCCCATTAATTTTTCCCAATTACTTTTCAAAAAATCCTTCATTAAATAGTTCTAAACCATGAACCAAACCAACCAGAAAAAGTATTTGAATATTGGATAAAAACCAAGGTACTAGGATGTATACTTGTTATCTTTCTCGAGGGCATGAACTACAATCCCATGAAGCATTGCGAATGATGTAATTGGATAAAAAACAATGGAAATATATAAAACTATTGATTTTAGGTTGTTGGCTATAAGTACAGAAACTATATATTTTACGTTTACTGCAAAATATTCAGATATATGCAAATACATAAGTAGTTTGAGGGTGAAGGAAGACTAACTGTAACGCATCACTCGGAGTGCGACATGGGAGTGGGCGGTATTTTCTGGGCTTTTTACGCAGGCTTGCTTGGCCGTAGTTTTCTGATTGGTGGATCTTTCGTTGCTGTACCACGGGTAGTGTAGTTGTTTACCAGGAATACCACTGTGAAACACTATTTTTTAAACAATGAAATTGAAATAACGCTGACTGATGCATATATCATGGATGAACAACCTCTGAGCTCACAGTAGGAAGCTGTCTTTAAAAATGAATGGGATTTTTAATTCGGGAACCTGAGTGTTGCGCTCAATTGCATCTTGATTTTGGCCCTTAAAAATCAACAACTTAGTATTATGGAACAAAAGTGTTCAGGCAGTCATTGAGTGCATTTACACCAAAACAATCAGCATATTCGAAAATTCTGACAGCGTAAGAAAAAACTATTTTGCTTTTGACGTTAAAATGTAAACAGTCATGCACGCAAGACTTGTGCACATTTAAAATGCCAGTAAAGGTGTTTACATGCAATGCAAAATCAGGGTAAATGGGCAAAAATCTTCCTAGTTTTTGCTTGCAACATTTATGTCCATACCCTGATCAATGAAGCTGTTTACACTGGAAGCATCCGTTCCAGCCAGAGATCTTCTAATACTAAGATTACAGCCTCAATGGCCAGAATGGTCTTGTAACAGTCAACTAGTGTGTTATGACAGTAAGGAAAACCATTTAAGATATTTACATGACCACAAACATTGTTTGCCTATAAGCATAACCGGACAAAAAACGCACTCGTAATCTGCTGCTTGCGTTGTATTGATGCATTATTTGTTTTAAAATCGCTTTTTCATTTGTCACTTCTATACGCAGCACAGCTGTAATCAAGACAGCCAATGACTTCAGCCGAGAGTCTGCTAGTGTAATCGTGTAAAATCCTGTCTTTCCAGGGCCAAGATGTCCAGTGAGGTGCAGAGACCAGACGATAGCCCCAGCACAAGTGGAGGGAGTTCAGATATCGAGCAGCGGGAGACGGCACCTCCTCAGCAGGAGCGCGATCTGGTTGCGCCCAAGAAGAAGGAGACCAAGATCTCCAGTAAAACCGCCGCCAAACTCTCCACCAGTGCCAAGAGGTAACTTTCTGTAATTTTGCGTTAAGCAAAGCTGGTCTACGTCAGTGGTTCTCAACTGGTTTTGCTGCAGGACCCAGATTTTACATTGGGCGATATACTGGTAGAAATGTGAAGAATGAGTATCATCTATATCACAGTTATGCAAAATTTACTTCAGAATCAAAGCAAATGCATATATGGTCAAATATGAGGAGCTGAATTTTTGCTTGGATTGAAATATTTTGTAGAGGAGATAACATAGATAAAATATTATTTGTAATAATTAGTACTTTACTGACAAAGGAGCTTCATTGCAATGTACAAGGACACCAATGGATATCATACTGATATATCAGGTTTTAAAGCATTTTGAATAGTTCCCTCTACATGCTATATTTCACAACATGGTAAATGGTCTGCACTTATATTGTGCTTTTTTTTTTAACCTTCGCGGTTTTCAAAATGCTTTACACTGTGACTCATTCACCCATTCACGCACACACACACGCACATCAATGGTGGCAGAGCTGCTATGCAAGGCGCTAGCCTGCCATTGGGAGCAACTTGGTGTTCAGTGTCTTGCCCAAGGACACTTCGGCATGTGGAGTCGGGTGGGCCGTCAATTGAACCACCAACCCTGCGATTAGTGGCCGACCCGCTCCACCACCTGAGCCACAGCCACCCCAATAACTTGAGAAAATTAAATGGTACATTTTATTAGAATGCCAACCCTTCTACATATTGTGGCTGTAATTAGTTGTGCATTTAATTGTGTTATAGTGTAATACTAATTAATTATAAATTAACCATTGGTTTTTCATATCAGCGTTTTCATGCTTCTTACCACTATGTTGATGGTTTTAATTTAGTCAATAATTTGCAGGAACATTGGTGCATTTCTATTTAAACTGCCTTAGCGCAATAATATGGAACATTTATAACATGAGCTGAACCAGAAAATCTACCAAATTTATTTTCAACTGTCTCATGATGGTTTCATGCTCTTGGCAGCTAAATATTAACCTCTCAACACGCAGTGTGGTTGGCACAGTACGTGTGTATCCTTGCTGCAAGTGAACCAGTATTTAATGTAGTCTAGGATGTGTTTTCATTTACCTTGAGGAGTTTTGTTCATGGCATATTTGACGATGAGAGCATGTCATGCATCCTGTCCATGTTGACATGTGACAAATTTGCATCAAAATAGCGTAGAGTTTGATTGGACACACTGCATTTTTATGTCAACAACAAAAGCTGTGAGAAGCATCTTCTCCATTTTAAAAGTTGGGAAGCGTATCCATAATTATATGCTTAGTTGCAGTTTATTATTTACATGTAACCTGATCAGAACAGACCTGCGACCATTTTTTGTAAACCGCTCCATCAAAACTTTCAACTTCAATCCAAACTCAAATAAGATGTTGTAATGCATTGGATGCGTTTACACTTGAAGGATCTCTTTATTACCTGTAAAGATAGAAGGTGAACTGCTCTCAGTTGATTGGAGCTGGTGATTGTAGCGCGCTTCACTGCGCTTCTGTTGTTCTGCGTGCTGTGAAACAGCCCTCGCTGCCAATGTTGGAGGTTTTCTGAAGGCCTGGCTGCAGTACGATTGAATTATGCAATCCGTGCATTGAGCAAAGCTTTGGTGCCTTTTATAACAGTGACTGCAGCACCCTGTTTCCTCTGTTAATACGTATCAAGATCCAGACATTCAAACTTGAGGGTTTTCCGTGCATTACGCAATACTAGAAGCCTCAGGTGACCGGATTAGATCGTCAACATCAAAGCTGTTAGTTCCTGTTTTGGAATAGAAAAAAAACATTGATGTGTTGGGCACCAATATAAATATAATCAAGTGGATTAAAGGAATTTAGTGATTCTGATTAAACTGTTCCTTTAATGGCCCTGTTCGGAAGGAAGAATGGACATTAAGTCAATTCTTAAAGTAATGTTCCAGGTCCATGAACTGGCCCCAATGTAAGTGCACTGTAAGCCACTGGAGTGGTGGTGGTGGTGTAGTGGTCTAAGCACATAACTGGTAATCTGGTAATCAGAAGGACGCTGGTTCGATCCCCACAGCCACCACCATTGTGTCCTTGAGCAAGGCACTTAACTCCAGGTTGCTCCGGGGTTGTCCCTGTAATAAGGGCTCTGTAAGACGCTTTGGATAAAAGCGTCTGCCAAATGCGTAAATGTAAGCATGAGAATTTATTTGTATTTTTGGTAATCAACATTATGCCACAAATGCTGTCGATTGAACCCAGAATATTCCTTTAATGCATTCACTACCCTTAGAAGTCTGTTTAATGTCTGTTTAATGCTTTTAGTAGAACTGAGAATTTTTAGAGAATTCATAAATTGTATAAAATTGCAAACAAAAAGGTGACATTTAATGTTCAGCAGCTTTGCTGTCTTTGTCTCTCTTAAACACATACTTTGGATTTAGTTTGTCTTTGAGGCATGTCACGTGTGACACATATCACAATGTCTTTTTAATCCTAGAAACGATTCACTACCACATGCCAGAAAACAAGACGTGCTAATAGTCATGACAATAACTCGTTTTTGTATTTTTTAGAAAACAAAAACCCCCACTGAGACAGTTCTGAATATGAACCAGTTCTTGAATCCCAAGCCTTATTTTAACCAGAACCACAATTGGATAATGACTTCAATGGTAAGCATCATAAATAAACTTACAGTCTGAACGACTTTAGCTTTTATTGTAGCTTGCATCTGAGTAACCTGCTACTCTAGGTCGATGTTTTGTTTATGCATGGTTTCCTGTCGTAGCTGACTGTCAAAGGAAACATGTGGCTAAATAACAGGTATCATCAGAGTCTCTCTCTCTCTCTCTCTCTCTCTCTCTCTCTCTCTGTGTGTGTGTGTGAGTCACTTTATAATGGAAATGAAAAACCGCCTGATTTCACACGCCTTCGCTCGCTTTGGCATTTGAGAAAGCAACAGGTATCACTCGCAAGAGATGCCAGCATTGTTAAGACTTGAAATGTTGCAACAGATGGATCCTGAATGTGCATTTTGAAAATTGTAAAATGTAATCGTTATCAAAGAGAGACTATTAGGAGTGAATCATCTAAATTGCCGTCCTGTGTGTGTATGACATGCAGAAGTGTCCTA
Source organism: Xyrauchen texanus (assembly GCF_025860055.1). Taxonomy (NCBI): domain Eukaryota; kingdom Metazoa; phylum Chordata; class Actinopteri; order Cypriniformes; family Catostomidae; genus Xyrauchen; species Xyrauchen texanus. The sequence continues at coordinate 3,716,047 of NC_068290.1, read as the reverse complement.
ATGAGAGAGTTGATTGAAAAATAACAGTTCTGTCATTTACTCTCACTCAAACCTGTATGACGTTCTTCTCTTGGGACACAAAGGAGATTCGGAGGACAATAGTGATTGACAGCTCAGTCACGATTCACGTACATTGTATGGAAAAGAGCAGCATCCACGTTATTAAAAATGTCTCTTGTTTTACACAGAAGAAAGTCATACAAGTTTGTAAGGACGCGAAATGAGTAAATGACGAAATAATTTTTGTGAGCTAACTAGGTTTGGGATTGATGCTTGATTATCGATGGTATTTTCCAAAAAAGAAATTCAGAAACAGGGCTGCTTTTATCTTTTCAAATATACTCCTCAACACAACTTTGGTAAAGTGTGAGCGGCATGGTAACTTAAAGGGATACCAGACATATTTGGCAGACGACGTGGCACGTTCAAAAATTTGAAACTATTATTTTCTAGGAAGGTAAGCTCAAACCGCTATAGGTTCCCATTAAATTCGACCCAAATCATTATCAAAGGATAAATATTATGTACTCTAGCCATCACTGGATGTACACAATGTATGTTCAGTTACAAGTTTGTTGTTTTGTGATCTACACTCACCTGTAAACTCCTCAACATCACTTTATTCTTGAAGTACAAAAACCTTCAACTTTGAACTGCCATCGGCTGCACCACATCAGCTCGTTGTGTGCGTACGTGCGCGCGCGTGCGTGCGTGTGTGCATCTCTGTGTGTGTGTGTGTGTGTTTGTGCATCTGTGTGTGTCTGTGATTGTGACCGGCTTCAGTAAATGTTATATCACCCTCTTGTGGTTTCCCAACGTTATTACGCCAGATTGTTGAACAGAAGCCAACAGCGTGAATTGGAAAGCATGCAAATTAGGCTTCTAATATAAATGATGGCTAATTGTAATATATATAAAAAATAACACGCCGATCAATAATCGATATATATATATAGATATTTTCGACATCCCTAGATCTAACCCTTTAACAACTCTTTTTTTTTTTTCCGTACACACCTCAAAGAGTGCATGTAAATTTTGTTTTAACTACACATTTATTGGGAGTTAAATTCAGAAACCGTGTTTTCGCAAACGTGCATTTTTCTTGCATTTTTTGAATTTGTGTTGATTACCAAAAAAATTCATTTTGACCTTTCCGTCCTTTTCTTAAAAAAACAAAACCACCAAATCTGTGTTGCAGTGAGACACTTGCAATGGAAGTGAATGGGGCTAATCCGTAAACGTTAAAATACTCACTGTTTCAAAGTATAGCCACAAGATAGATGGGGGAGTTTTAGTGTGATTTAAAAACTCAACCTTTTCTGTATAAAGTTATATCCAATTTTTCAACTTCGTTGCCATGACGACATAACCCTGTAAAGCCTATAATGACCATAAAAATTATGATTTAAAAAAAGTTTAGCTCAGTAATGCAGTTTTAACAGAAGAATGAATGTAAATGCTTTGGAATTGTTAAAAGGAATCAGAATCGTTAAATTCCCATCCATAGGACAGAATGTGTTTAAAGATGAGCGACGAATATGTTCAGCTGCAGTGTAACTGAGGCCTTGGTGAATGAATGATTTGTATTGAATGAACTCATAAATGATTTTTCCATTGCAGGATTCAAAAGGAACTTGCAGAAATCACACTCGACCCTCCACCGAACTGCAGGTAAGCGCATGTTTCTAAACGCGCTGCTTTTTTGTGCCGGTTTCTGTTGAGAGATGGCGAGGGGTGGGTGGTGTGGATGATGGCAGAGAGAGGATAATGGTTATTGTGTGTTGATGAGGCTGTCAGGCAGGCGATTGAGAAGAGAGCCGCCACATGTGCTGCAGTGGGGGTGAGTGACTGGGGCTCCCCAGGGGCCGTAGAGAAAAAGCTAGACTTGATAAAGCACATAACTGGAACTGACACTGTCATTGTTTGCCCTCATGTTTGTATCAAAAAATAATTGCCCACAAGAAATTTCAGAGCAATCATGAAGGGCCTCACATAAGCTTAAATGACACCTCTATTGAGAATAAATTGCAAACAAAGTTGGATAACTAGATTAAGTGTTTACCCGGGCAAAACATGCCATCCTTTCCATCCAGATGACTGATGAACAAGATACCAGTGTAATACAGTATGTGTATGTGTGTGTGTGTGTGTATATATATATATATATATATATATATATATATATATATATATATATATATATATATATATATATATATATATATATATATATATGATCATTGTTACTGTGTAAGACATTCACTAGAAGGCTGTAGAAATAATTGAGTTGTGTGTTTTGTGTTCAGAGCTTTCTTTTCAACCCTTTTCATATCAATTAGTGTCTCCAAATTGATTTTGAGTTTATGCCACCTGCACACGAGAGCTGTGGGTGTTCTTTCGATATTTGTGCACAGGCAGTTTTTGTGTCTGTATACTGAAGCGACAGTAGTAGGATTTCGTCAACAAAGAAAACAAGAGGCACTGTTTGAGACTGGATGCTGAGGTCTAGGAATAAATTCTGTTTCGCTTTATTCCAGCTGTTTTATGTGGTCAGTAGGCTGTCGTGAAACCAGCTGCGATTTTATATGAAGTTAATTACGCCGCCAGAGTCGAAGCAACCAAACCAGAATCTCACCGGTTGGCTAAACCCAGACTGATGTGATGTACGGTCGGATGGTTCATGGTGATCTTCGTTTTATGCATTGTTAGGGCAGTGCAGCATAACCGTAACCATGCAACAGGACAAATGTGTTAACCAGTAGTGTTTCAGCTATACTGTTTATACTAGAAATAGTCTGATATATTGGTTTTTAAAGATAAATTGGTGCCAATATTTTTTTTATTATTGTTATTCCTCTGTGTTCCTCCTAATTACGTTTTTTTTATTGAAGCGAGGGCATGCATGAGAGAAATGCGACTACATGAAAATGTCCCTCGCCAGCACATACATTGTGTCATATATATATATATTTGTTAATAATAATAATAGTAAAATAGGCTCTGAAAAGCTTATTTCTGTCAATATTAAAAAATATAATATTTTGGGGTCTGGGTAGCTCAGAGTATTGATGCTCTCTGCCACCCCTGGAGTCGCGAGATCAAATCCAGGGCGTGCTGAGTGACTCCAGCCAGGTCTCCTAAGCAACCAAATTGGCCCGGTTGCTAGGGAAGGTAGTCACATGGGGTAACCTCCTTGTGGTCGCTATAATGTGGTTCACGCTCTCGGTGGGGTGTGTGGTGAGTTGTGTGTGGATGCCGCGGAGAATAGCGTGAAGCCTCCGCGGTAACACACTCAACAAGCCACGTGATAAGATACGCAGATTGACTGTCTCCGACGCAGAGGCAACTGAGATTTGTCCTCCGTAACCCGAATTGAGGCGAGTCACTACACCACCATGAGGACTTGGAGTGCATTGGGAATTGGGCATGCAAAATTGGGGAGAAAATCAAAAAGAAATAATATAAAATGCATATTTTAACGGAGCCAATGTTTGCTTTTTTAATTATTGGTGATCAGCAAAAATCTGCCTATTATTTAAAAATACATTTTTGCCTCCGTTTTGTTTGTTTTTTATTCCTCTGTGTTCCTCTGATAATTATTTGTATTTTTTATTCAAGCGAGGGCATGCAAAGAAAAATGCGACTACATGGAAATGTCCCTCGTCTGCACATACATTGTGTCTCCAACTTCATACATCTTTAATAATAATATATAGGCTATAATAAGCTTAATTTTGTAAATATTATAAATAGAGCATAGCAACAGAGCCAAGTCGCCATCATTTCAAAATAAGAGTCCCCGATGTGTTTCAGGCTTATTTAGTGTTAAAAGTCCCACATTATGCACCTAATCTTCTTTTTCTGATTATTATTGGGATTTTGGTTAAAAAAAAAAATCAACTACACAAAGTATACCTAGCCTTAAGAAAACACCTTACCTGTGGTAAACTCTAGAGGCTTATGCTTACTACATAGTGATAAGCGTTAGCTAAAATACTGTCCACCCTGATACCTTGCTCCGTTGCATCTACCTCTAGCTGAACACCTGCAGTGCATGCGACTGTTTCTCCATTTTTACATTTCTCCTCTGTAAGGTGCCGCATCAGCAGCCAATCAGAATGTCAGCTCTCTTTCCTTGGAATGGCGCTGGCTGTTGATTAGCATTACGATCCTCGGGGAATTGGCACGAGTCATTTTTCACCTTCTGACCATTAGCTGCAGCAGGGAGGATATGAATATTCATGAGGGGGGAGGGGCAGGGCGGACTCTGAGAAATCGTCTTGATCATCAATGTGCAAAGCCTCCATCTTAAACCCAGGAAATCAAACGGGATAAAGAAACCATTAGCGTAGGTGTCACATGTGTTGTAAATCTATGTAGAAATGTTAGGTAAACTTATCTTTTATAAAATTAACCTTGCATGGATGGTTCTCACACACCCACCCCCCCACCCACACCAATTGTGGCAGAGCTGCCATGTGGCAAGGCACTAGCCTGCCATTGGGAGCAACTTGGGGTTCAGTGTCTTGCCCAAGGACACTTCGGAATGTGGAGTCATGAGTGCCGGGAATCGAACCACCAACCCTGCGATTAGCAGCCGACCCGCTCTACCACCTGAGCCACAGCCGCACTCAAATCCCAGGGCACTTCTCGTAAAGAGTAGGAGTATAACCCTGGTGTCCTGGCCAATTTCCCTCCATTGGCCCCTATCTATCCCCTATCATGGCCTCCTAATTATCTCCATCCCTGAATTGGCTACATCATTCTACGTTCCTCTCCACCAATAGCTGGTGTGTGGTGAGCGTTCTGGTGCACTATGGCTGCCGTCGCTGCTGGTGGTTGAGGAGGTTCCCCCTATACTATGTGGAGCGCTTTGAGTGCGTAGAAAAGAGCTATAAAAAATGTAAGTCATTATTATAACTGTCGACAAAAATTCAAATCATACTACACAATTTAATGTTTAATTTTGGCATTATCCGCTGAATTAATATTCAATTTATTGTAATAGTTATTTACGTAATTATGTTTTTATGCTTTGTCGTATCGACACAAAATCTTTCTCAGATACAGTTGACATGATTGGGAACAAAACAAAAGCAATTTTTTGGAGCCACCTTATTTACACCTTAATGTATTTAATGTAAAATCAGAAAAATAAGAAAATTGCTTTGTTTTTTTTTGTTTTTTTTCAGCAGTTTCATAGGCTGAGATTCACAATTTATCATAATTTATATCATATAAAATGTGAAAAATTATTTAAAATGATACCAATCACTTGACCTCTCCTTTTTTTTTTTTTTTTTTTTGGAGTAATAAGCCTTTAATTTGGGTATGCCACGGAAACCGGAAATCTTTTAAAACACCCTCGGAGTTTAAAGGGTTAAGCATGAATAGAGTAAGGCTACCATAGGCATAATGTACAACTTATTAAACATTGTCTTTGTGTTTTGCGTAAAAAGCCATTGGAACCCATTCAATTTAAATATTATAATTTGTAAACCAATAATAATAGATTATAATAGTTATATGTAGCTGCACGTGCATTTTATATATTTACTTATTAAACACAGCCTTTTGTGATACATGGAGCTATCGCACATCTTCAAGTGGCTTTGAATAACATGCACGAGTCATATTAACTACTTAAATTGTGTTTTTATGGTTCTTTTATATATTGGAATCATCACAATAATTTTAAGATTATTATGTGCATGTTTTCCATGAGTGTGGGACCCTGTTAATGTGTTTTTAAAGAGTTTCAGGCCCTATTTTTACACCCAATTTGTGGAGACATTTGTACCTATGTGTTCAGGTCCTGTTTTTATTCCCAGTATTGAGCATTGGGAAAAGCAGAATGTCATTTGATCTGGATTCTTTGTCAATACTTTGTCTTTAAGGCAGGAAATGTATGCCATATCCTGCTGCGCTACTTACCCAGATCATGTTATAACTCACGAACAAACAGGAAGGAGGGATTTGCCTCTGTGATCTTCAGAACAGCAGCATTCGCTGCATGACCCTTAAAATATTTCATTAGGTGCCTGTTTACTTACAGAAAGTGTTATCCAAACGCCACATCTTTTGGGCATGTTTGCATAACTGTGGTAGAGGTGTTTATTATTTAACACATTGTGCAATGTTTATCCCAACACCATCTATTGTTCCAAAAAAAAAAAAAAAAAAGAAGACATTTGCACATGAAAGGCTTCACAACAGTAGTGCTTTATTTTCATCTTGATTTCTGTATAGCATGGCCTACCTTTTTTTTAATTTTTTTTTATTATTTATTATTTTACACCAAAATACAAGTTTTGGCACTCTAATATGGATAAGTATCTTTAACTAATTTTGTCAGTGCTTACACAACACTGTACCATTTTGTCACTTTTCCACTGCACGTAAGCGGTTCGACTACTCTCTTTACTTTTCTGAGCTTGATTTTCCACTGCTGTTTAGTGCCGCCTCAACGTGGGTGGGATTATAGGCTGATCGTCATAGTTGCGCCGTCTCTACTGCCGTGACGTCATCTTAAACGCGACACAAAACAATAACATGACCGCTAACTGTTAGCTACTAGCTCATTGTGCTGCATAAAGCAGTTGTTGCATGGTGATTTTACAAAAGTGTCACAGTTAAACTAGCCTGGTTGTTTTGGAAGCTTCCAGTAGCTGGTCAACTAAATAAAGTGAAGCTTTCAAGCCGAATATAGAGTTAACGCAACAACGTACCATCCTCCATTGTGGACCCCAACAACGCCGAGTCCAGGACACTCTCCCTCCCATTGCTCGCAGGTTTATTGCCATAGATATAGCGTCCATTTGGTCGAACCACTTTCTTCTGCTTGAACCACTCCGGCTGTTGTAGTCCTTGATGGTTCTGTAGTCACTTTTCCCTACACTGTTGGCAGGTCCGGTGGTAGCTGTGTGCGGTCAGCAGCTCAGACACATCGCTGTAGCTAACTTTAAAACTAGCGGGTTGATGTCCCGTGTCGCAAATCCAGTGACGCCGGTAGTGACTATTCTCTCTGACCAATCAGTGATCTACAGGGTTTTGACGTCACATTTAGTATCCACAGAGGTGGTACTAAAAAAAGTATCAGGTACTATCCACAATGGAAAACCCCCAAAAAGCAGAGTCGACTTGAGCTGTACCGTGCAGTGGAAAAGCCCCATTTCTCCATACTGTTTCTTGTCACATTTTGTATCTGACACTGGCTAATCTGAGCAATGTTAGACATCTGATCCGTTTCAGGTTGTGAATGTCTAACTGATTTGGCTAGAGCTTATTTAGGGCAGTTAATGTTATCGAATTAATGACCTGATCTGCCGATTATTTCGTTTGATCTGGATTTTTTTGTCAATACTTTGTCTTTAAGGCAGGAAAAGTATGCTATAACATAATTATAAATGTAAGGAGTTATAAATATTATTTTTCAGATTATTTAAATATTATGCAATAGAAATTGTTGATAATTTATTGTTAATAGGGCTATCAATTTTAATCCCATCAGTTTTAATGATTTGCCGATTAATTCATAGAATATATCAGTATTTACTAAAAAAGGCCCCCAAATAAAGGCGATTTGGTTGTCCCCCCATTGCTCATATTTAATCAAACTTAACCATTTAAGAAATACAAATAATTGTCAAAATATTAATAAATACAGTCTTGACCAAAACAAAATTGGTATCATTTGAAAACTTAAAAGCTCTACTTTCCAATGTATGTAGGCATTATGACTAAAACTGAACAAATGCTTTGAAATTTGCATACAAAGTGTTCCAATTTGATAATTTATTAAAATACATATTATTCCAATCATTAAAAATATCAAACTTGTCAAATAGCCATGTGTTATATGTTGTTAGAAAGCTCTCAAAGAGTGTTTTACTCAGACAAAAATATAGCGAGTACCGTAATTTCCGGACTATTGAGCGCACCTGAATATAAGCCGCACCCACTGATTTTTAAATAAAATATTATTTTGAACATAAATAAGCCGCACCTGTCTATAAGCCGCAGGTGCCTACCGGTACATTGAAACAAATGAACTTTACACAGGCTTTAACGAAACACGGTGTGGCAGCGGGGGCGTGGTCAAGCACCCGTCCGGGAGAGAAAAGCGGTAAGGGCGCTTACACCTGAGCTAAATTATGTCTAACACCGGTGTCTAATTTCAGTAAGCATGGGGAGAGCGGCATAAAAAGGCAGCAGCCACAGAGCTGAGAGAGTGACACACGTCAGTCTAGTGTTGGCGCATAGAAGAATTGAGAAACTTTATAAAATTGATTGTAAACATTGCTGTAGCCATTAAAAGCCTTACCTGGAACGTCAAGTGCCCTGCTGAAAACTGTCACGTGCCCGTGTGACAGTTTTCCCAAGAAGGACACATGAAGCAGGGCACTTGAAATTAGACACCGGTGTTAGACATAATCTAGCGCAGGTGTAAGCGCCTACAGCTTTTCTCTCCCAGACGGGCTTGACCACGCCCCGCTGCCACACACGGCTTGTAATAAAACATTTGCAGTAAACAGTAGCCTACCAAGAAAGTCATTGGTCACTATCTTCCTCCTCTTGTGCACTGAAACCACTGAAGTCATCTCCTTCGGTGTCGGAGTTGAATAGCCTCAGATTTAGTTGTCTTTTTGCACTGAGTCAATTCCTCACGCTGCTGTTTCCAACGTCTTATCATCGACTCATTAAGACCAAGCTCCCGTGCAGCAGCCAGATCAATCGCCTTCAACTTGAAAGCTGCAACATATGCGTTTCTCCATGTCTTTGCCATGGTGAGGGTGACAAAATTACTACCGTAATCAGAATGATGGGAAGTTTGAGCCTTCGATTTAATCTAAACAGTAAACAAAAAAAGTTGTTTTGACCTTAACCCGTTCGGCAATTTCATTGGTCTAATGAAAGCTTCACGCGCAAAAAACTGAGCACGTCACAGAATGTTTTTTTTTTATTTTTTTTTTTTATAAAATTTGAAAGCGGGAAAAATCAATATATTAGCCGCGTCATTGTATAAGCCGTGAGGTTCAAAGCGTGGGAAAAAAGTTGCGGCTTATAGTCCGGAAATTACGGTAATAGTCAAGTATATGTCTTTGACATTGTTGGTGTTGCTTATATGCCACATTTTTGATTAGAACTTAACGAAAAATAAACGGAACATAAAATATCACATACCATAAAACATCATATACCATACCAGGCGGTGATTTATCAATCTAATGAGTCCACACGCAAGGTAATCAGACTTCTAGATCATTAGATAATCCACATGAAGCACAGTGTTACATGTGGCCACCATGAGATGGCGCCAAATACACGACACCGACTCAATGATGACTCTAATGGCACAGAATGAAACCCATTCTGTGAAATCTCATTACTAAAATCATGTGTGCATGCTAGGCATAGCTTTAGTCATTGTTGTGTTTGCATGTGTAATTATTTCTACAATTGTTATGTTTTATTTGTTTGGAGACACAGACACGTTTTTGGACAGGATGATAAAAATAATTTGTAATGGTACAACTTTTGATTGCTTTGACGTATCAACATATACACACACATATACAGTTGACATGATTGGGAATAAAACAAAAGCAGTTTTTTCAGAGCCACCTTATTTACACCCAGAGATATATAATGACAAATAAGAAAAAACGTTTTAACAGTAACAATTGTAACTCAGGATGTGGATGTGTTAAAAATGTGAAGAGGTGAATGATCGTTTCTTTGGGTATCTGTTACCTGTGTGAGCTAAGAAGCTCTCTCAGGTTTATAGACTGATCTTTTCTTTGAAAGCAATCCTTTCCTTGTTCCTTTTATTTCGGTTTACATTTATAATCCAATTGTCTCTTTTAAACATCAGAGCTAAATAGCTACCATATTCTTGAGTTTAAAGGCCTTTTAGTGATGTTTTAATTCAGAAAGAATTAAAGTCAATTTGCTCCTCGTACATGGCTGAGTGTATTTTTATGCTTCAGAGGTAATATCACTCATGCACACGGTGCAAAGCCTGTTTATTATTATAATTATCTGTGATGCATTATTCATGAACGGCCCAAGGCTATCATTTGAGTTTGACTGTTCGGGTGGCTTAAGGCAGATTTGCTAGAATTTTGGCATGTAGCGTAACTCCTAAATTCTCTAATTTTAATATTTAAAATGTAATATCGACCCCATGGCATTTCTAATATTCACTTGAGCATCAGATTAAAAGAACAACCGCTACGCTAAAACGGTTTCATCTTGGTACATTCTGAAATAGAATTTCACAGCCAGGCGGAATAAAAATAAAGTTAACATGGAAGATTCTATTTATATCAACATAATATCAACAAATTCCTTGCAATACAATATTCACTTGGGTCCTGATAGAGCAAATATTTCACTCTTAAGTTCTTGTTTCAACACTAATATAATCGTGACATTTGTACATGAGATGAGCTATTGGATGGTGTTATTAAAAGAACCCACATCATCTGTGAAAATACAAGGCGAATGAAAAGACCGTCTCGACTCCGCACTGCAGCTGTAATTGGTACCAGGAGATTTCACGGTCAAAGAAAATTAAGTTCCTCTTCCTATAAACACTGCTCCTGCTCTGCATAATAGAAGATATTGCCTGAATAAATACACAATTACACAAGAGTTCTGCACAGAGATGAACTGGAATGGTAAAATAAAGCAAGTAATGTTTCTTTAGAGAGTTGCTGCATATACACACAAAATAAAATCTATTTAAAAGGATTGTTCACCCAAAAAAAGAACATTTTGTCATCATTCTCTCACCTTCGTGTTGTTCCAGACCTATATCTATCTTCAATGGAACACAATGAATTTTTGAAAATAATCCCAACTGCTTTTTTTCCCTTGTAATTAAATCTTTTGGTTTCTATGACGCTAATATTTATAATGCATTATACTGAATTCATGTCTCATAATACACCTTATATTACTTCTCATAAATAATTGTAACCACAATTATAATACATTAAGGTATAACTATGAACAGGTAATTATTAAGAGTATAATGCATTACAACACAAGCAACTTCCAATTTTAACGTGGCAGAAGTTAATAAAGTTCATTGTATAAGTGCTGTATAGTTTAAACCGTCAAAAGACTTTGACATGATCATATTATAAGTGCTCTTTGTCTGCTTTAAGTTACCAAATGCAATATCTTCTTATAAACACATACTTGTAACATACAATACAAGTCAAACGTGTGTATATAATTGAAGTTATTTATAAAATTAGTCTCCAAATAAAATGCACAAACTTTAAAGTTTATTGAATAGAGTCCAATATAGAATCAATTAGATTATTTTTTGTGTTTACACCCAAGAAGATTGGCTTCATGTGATCAAAATCCTTTTTTTTTTTTCCAAGAGAGACCGAGAGCGAGTTTCTTATATATTTGAACCTTGTAGCTTTTAAAATAGTTTTTCGTAAAATCTCAACATTTACACTGAATGTTATTTTGTTAATTTCTGGGTGAAGCTATCCTTTTAATGACATGCTTAAGTATTTGATTTGCCAAGAAAATCAATGTAAATGGAAGTTGGTACATGATTGTATCACGTGTTGCTGGAAATGAAGTGACTGAATAAGAATTTTGATGAGAATATTGCTTCTGAAAAGGTGAAAAAAATCGAATTGTGAAGTGAATGACCAATTTACTTGTCGTCCAAGTACATGACAATCCTTAAAGTCAAGCCTTGCATTGTTTATATGGGCTTCATAGAAAGTGTCACCTAGTCCATATGACTTTGTATAGCACACTCTTTGTATACGTGCTTTTGTTGGCTATTTTGGAGATTGAAAGGCCCAAAAATGTACCTGCTGTTTTCAACAGAACAAAACAAACAAAAAAGTACTCTAGCACAGCATTGTCTGTTTTTATCGATTGGGGTGTTACTGTAAACGAGGGACATATTTAATAACATTTGTTGTCTGCAAACATTTCTGTTCATTTAAAATCTGCACTAAGTTATAGTTGATTACGACTCTGCCTGCAGCTTATTTTTAGTTCCGCTTGGACCCTGTGGCAGAGTGTGTGTGTGTTTGCTAATTAGTTTTGCACATTGACAGATCACGCAAACCTGCCTTCACCCCACACATTATTAATCACACATTTTCATTACGTAGCATTTTCTTTTTGCAGCAGTTGGAGGCTCTGTAAAGCAGAGGTTCAAAAGCAAACCGGATGATGGTATGTTTGTTGTAGCAAACAATTCAACTTTAGGCTATTCAAGTGAAAAGAGTGTTTGTTTGAATGCGTAAACGTCCCAAATAGTGGGCTAAAGTACATAACTGTTACTCAGAAGGTTGCTGGTTCGATCCCCACAGCCACCACCATTGTGTCCTTGAGCAAGACACTTAACTCCAGGTTGCTCCGGGGGGATTGTCCCTGTAATATGTGCACTGTAAGTCGCCTTGGATAAAAGTGTCCGCCAAATCCATAAATGTAAAATGATTGGATGGTAAGCGAACAATTAGTTCTTGTAGTCAACTTGTGAAAAGACCTGAGTGACTTTGACAAAGGACAAATTGTTATGGCCAGACGACTGGGTCAGAGCATCTCTGAAATGGCAAGGCTTGTGGGGTGCTCCCGGTCAGCAGTGTTCAGGTCCTACCGACAGTGGTCCGATGAGGGACAAACCACAAACTGGCGAAAGGGTGTTGGGCGCCCAAGTTTCATCGATGCACCAGGGCAACTAAGGCTATACCATCTGGTCCAAACCGACAGAATGTCTACTGTGTCTCAAGTCACAGAAAATTGCAATGATGGTTGCAGAAGGAATGTGTCACAACACACAGTGCATTGCACCCTGCTGCGTATGGGGCTGCGTAGCTGCAGACCGGTAACAGTGCCCATGGTGACTCCTGTCCACTATCGAAAGCACCTACAATAGGCACCCGAGCATCGGATCTGGACCTTGGAGCGGTGAAAGAAGGTCACCTGGTCCGATGAGTCCCATTTTCTTTTACATCATGTGGACAGCCATGTACGTGTGTGCCGTTAGCTGGGGAAGTGATGGCACCAGGATGCACTGTGGGAAGCCAGTGGAGTGAGTGTGATGCTCTAAGCAATGTTCTGCTGGGAAACCCTGGGTCCAGCAATTTATGTGGACGTCAATATGACACGTGCCACTTACCTATACATCGTTGCCTACCAGGTACACCCCTTCATGGCAATGGCCTCTTTCAGCAGGATAATGAGCCCTGCCACACCATACACATTGTTCTGGAATGGTTTGAGGAACATAGTTCAATGTGTTGCTCTGCCCTCCAAATTCCCCAGATCTCAATCCGATTGAGCATCTGTGGGATGTGCAGGACCAACGAGTCCGATCCACGGCGGTTCCACCTCACTGATAATGTCTTGGTGCCAGATTCCACAGGGCACTTTCAGGGGTCTTGTAGAGTCCATGCCTCGGCGGTCGGCACTGTTTTGGCGGCACGCGGAGGATCAACAACATATTAGGCAGGTAGTCATAATGTTTGTCTTATCGGTGTATGCTGCAACAATGCTTGTTAATGTTATCATTCAAGTGATAAGTTCCTATGACGTACTATAGCACACATAAAATACCTCACTTTCTTAATTGAAGATGCATGTTTTTGTGTTCGTATATGCCGTTTTGTAATTGTTTGTATATGTAATATGTCTATTATTTAGACGGATTAAAAAAAGCAAGAAACTCCACTTAAATCTTCTTTACGTGATTAACTGCCTATGCTGCTTCACTCTCTTTCGGTCTCTGCATGCACGTGTATATAATGTTATATGCGTTAGGGAGTTTTTTTATTCTGATGGTACTATAGAAGTTATATACAAGTTCATAAATTCAGATCACTCGAACCGTTGCGGACAAATAATTTTCCACATTCACACGTAGTAATTTTGACGTGAAATGCGAGTGAAATGCTTACACTGTAGAGCCCGGTGTCAATGAAAAGAATGTATCACCGACTTATTACACTGGATTATAGTGAGTCGTTTATATTCAGTGCTAAATTAAGTGGTCCGTATGTGCCTGCAGAGAAAGAGTTCTGTCCTTACAAGCCTTAATTGACATATGATTGCAGCTTGTATTCAGAGGTGACTTGTTTTATCTAGTCTTTAAAGCTTGAAAGAGCCGCATGGAAAGAGATTTTGGACTGATTTCCCTTTAGAGATTATTAATTTTCTGTTCCAATTTAACTGCATTATTTTCTTTCCAAAAGCTCACTGGTTGTCCTAGCAAAGATGAGATTTCCATGCACAAGTGATATGATTTGGTTTTTTATTTTAATGCACTTTAAAGGAAATTGTTCATTTAGTTTTTGGCGGTCCCTCTTGTTTTTTTGCACAGAGTGACGTCAGTCCTTAGACGTTCTTTTTATCGCATGATTAATATTAAGATCTTTTTCTGTGTGCAAGAACATCACACTTTGAAGAGCTTTATTCAAATGCTTGTACCTCTACCATTTTAGGTTTGGAGTGGGAGGTATGACCAAAATTGTACATCAGGGCATGAGTAATTTTATATCATGGTATCACTATACATAACAATATTCTAGTTATTCACAACAGTGCCTGTACATTTATTTTCTGTCAGATGTCCGGAAGTATTTTTTCCCATTCAGTTTTTCCAAAGGGAATTCTTAAAATCCTTCATAAAAAATGTTGTACGCCATGAACCAAACCAACCAGCTCCGATGTGAATCACAATGTTAAAAGCATTGATTAGAAGCAAAGATTATTTGAAGATCGGACAAAAAAACAAAGACTGTGTGATTAATGTCTTTAATGAGGGAATAAACTACAATGCCATGAAAATCCCTGGTATAGTAGGAGGTCACTCCTGTGTTTCTTCGTCACTCATGTGTAAATCATTTATGCAATACTGGCCAATCCAAGTATAACTACCATGGTATAAACGGTATTTACATACATTTCTTTCATTGCACCTGTATTTGTTGTCGTACTGCTCCGCTGTTTCTGTTATGTGGATTCAGAAATAAGTAGGTTGTGATTTACAAATGTATTTATTTTTTCCTCTGTGTTGGATGAACATTTGTTTGGGAAAAGAGCAGCAATAGTGTATTGGCTTGGGTGGAAGTGAGATCTCGACAGAATAAGTTTGGCAGTGGATGCGGTTGGCACGGTAACTGTATCTCATTGAGTCGGTTGTCAGTGATGGCATTTCTTTTGGTTTTCATATGGGTTTGAGTTTGAAAAGGCACTCCGTGTAAGCTACTTAACCACTGATCAAAATCCCACTCCACAATGCAATTTATGGAATTAATAAATACACCATCACAAACCTCTGGACACGTCGGAGAAACAATCGGAATTGGCTAGAAGGTTTTACTCACCAAACTTTTGATGAAATGTAAGCATAATGCAACTTAAAAAGCAAATCAAGAAGGGGCATCTTCACTTATACTGTATATAGCATTTATTTATATATCACATCTATACACACTGGTGGACAAAAGTTTGGAATAATTTACAGATTTTGCTGTTTCGGAAGGAAATTGTTACTTTAATTCACCAAAGTGGCATTCAACTGATCACAAAGTACAGTCAGGACATTACTGATGTAAAAAACAGCACCATCACTATTTGAAAAATGTCATTTTTGATCAAATCTAGACAGCATCCATCACTCCGACACCTTAGCCAACACTAATCATGATATATTGCTAATATGGTGCTAGAATATCACTTGCCATTATATCAAAACTAGTTGAAAGATATTTGGTTTGTTAAATGAAGCTTAACTTTGTCTTTTGTGTTTGTTTTTGAGTTGCCACAGTATGCAATAGACTGGCATGTCTTAAGGTCAATATTGGGTCAAAAATGGCAAAAAAGAAACAGCTTTCTCTAGAAACTCATCAGTCAATCATTGTTATGAGGAATGAAGGCGATACAATGCTTGAAATTGCCAAAAAAAACTGAAGGGTGTCACTACAGTCTTCAAAGACAAAGAACAACTGTCTCTAACAAGGACAGAAAGAGATGTGGAAGACCAGATGTGCAACTAAACAAGAGGATAAGTACATCAGAATCTCTAGTTTGAGAAATAGACGCCTCACATGTCCTCCGCTGACAGCTTCATTGAATTCTACCCGCTCAACACCAGTTTCATGTACAACAGTAAAGAGAAGACTCAGGAGGACTTATGGGAAGAATTGCAAAGAAAAAGCCACTTTTGAAAGCCACTAAAGAAAAGGTTCGAGTAGGCAAAGAAACACAAACATTGGACAACAGATCATTGGAAAAGAGTGTTACTGATCTTAACCCCATTGAGCTTTTGTGGGATCAGCTAGACTGTAAGGTGCGTGAGAAGTGCCCGACAAGACAGTCACATCTATGGCAAGTGCTACAGGAAGTGTGGGGTGAAAGGTCACCTGAGTATCTGGACAAACTGACAGCTGGAATAACAAGGATCTGCAAAGCTGTCATTGCTGCACACGGAGGATTTTTTGATGAGAACTCTTTGAAGTAGTTTAAGAAGTTCTGAACATTTATTTCAGATTGTAATAGTAATTATTCACATTATAAATGTCCTGACTGTACATGGTGATCAGTTGAATGCCTCTTTGGTGAATAAAAGTACCAATTTCCTTCCATTAGAGCAAAATCTGGACATTATTACAAACATTTGGCCACCATTGTGTGTGTGTATGAGATATATATATATACATATCACATTTTAGTTTTATTTCACATTCTATCAATTTATATGATGTCATGAAATTGCACTTAAAATGATGATACAAGCTGTTGTCACTGAATTCAACATATAACTTTTAAGTGCTACTATATCAAAAGTAATGTGTAAAAAAACATTAGGTTTATGGGGCAGGGCTTTGCACAGGTTTTTACCAAATCCCTAAATAGCCGTTAGGAGCCCCTTGAAATATCTTTTATATTTACACATTTATTACGCTTACTACATTACTACATTTTGTTGCATGCTCTTAGGCCACGTCCATACTAATATGTTTTTGTTTTGAAAACGAATTGATTTCCCTGTTTATGCGCCCCATCAACACTGGACTGGTGTTTTTTTTCCTCCACTGAAAACATCATTTTAAGAACACTTTACTGCATACTTTGGGAAATGATGATGTTTGGAAATGGGGAAGAGTTTTCAATCGAAAATGTATTGCTGTGGATGTGGTCTTTTAATGTAAGCAGTAGGCATAATGGGGGGGCGGGGGGAGCCCCTTGACATACCACACTCCAGTACACCAGTGCATACTGAAGTGTGTTTGTGTGTTTGTGTGTCCGCTGCTGTTAAACCGAGAACAAATCTAATGATTGTGTATCATCATGGGCTTTCAGAGCCGAGTGTCATCCCAGTCTGTGTTTCTGGCACAGATACAGCAATAGACCGATCGGCCCATAAATCTTAAATATGACACACATCAGGGGAATCTAGCAGATGTGACGACCCTTTGGACAAACCATTGCAAGTATGCTACCATGTTTGTCTAGGCTGTCAACAACATTTTAGCAGATGTTGGAGTGAATTTACACTTATGCATTAATAATGTCACTGTCAGCTAGAGGAATAGAAACGCCTTTGTAAGATAAATGCCAATTACTGATTCTATGTTTTAAGTATCTAGTTTGCCTTTAAAAGGATCCTTCGTGTTTCTGAATGAATTTAACCTGAAAGTGCAGTGTTAAGGTGTCTTGTGAAGCAGTGTGTCATATTGTTGCGAATTCTGGATAAAAAGGCCACATTTACACTGCAAGACATGTTCAGTCCCAACAGGGTCATACAACGTTTTGTTTTATGTAAGGCTTTTCTCATAAAGTGCGACACCATTTGGGAGATTTTATTTTTTTTTATTTTTTTGGATTCGGCCTCACCAATAAATTATCTAGTGCATAATAGCTAAATATTCAATATGCATACAATCTGTAGGCTTAAGATAAAAATAACAATATATTTGTGCCATCTGTAATCAGTGTTGAACACACAGTAAACATTTTTACAGTCATTTAACTAAATCTTTGCCTTTTTATGCAGAAATATTGCCGATGGCTAAAACAAGCAGATAAAATCAGTAAAAAAAAATTCTCACAATATTGCATCAGTGCTTGAAATCCTTGCATTGATATTTTATTAATGCGTGATTTCATATAATTTCCTAGAGTGATTCTCTCAATATACAAAATATATATATATATATATTAACTTGTAGAAAATGAAGGAATTGGCTAGAAAAATTATTTTTTACGCACATTTACCCCCTCCCTGGGGGAGGGCGTGCTTTAAGCCTGGTCTGCAGGCAGGTCATCCCCATCTACCGAGGGAGGGGACAAGGGGAGGGAAACAGAAATAATAAAAATGGGGGGGTACTTCCTGTGACAGTGTTGTACCCCCCAAAAAAAACACTGTACAATTTAAACGAGAGGGAAAAGGCCAACGCCGAGTGGCAGTGAGAGAAAGAGAGATGAGGGAAAAAAAACCTACTCGCCGGTTCTCCGATACACCGTCGCATGGGTCCTCGATCATTCCTCCACCCTCTCAGTCAGACTCTTGACCGCCGGTGGAAAGAACACCCCTCCGCGTTCTCGGCAACTCGTGGGGACACTCCTCCGCCCCTGGCAGCGGCCCTACTGCTCCAGGCGGTCGGGGAGTCCAGTCCCCACTCGCCTCGCGGACGGAGGCCGTTCACCGCGTCCGGGCAGTCGGTCTACTCCCTCCCCCGGTGGATGGCAGCGGTGCTCCCCTGGGTGGACGGCAGTACCGTAAACTTTATCAGTTCAAACCAGTCTGGCCATACTCTGTTGACCTCTCTCATCAACAAGTTTCCATTCACAGAACTGCCGCTCACTGGATGTTTTTTGTTTTTGGCACCATTTGGAGTAAATTCTAGAGACAGTTGTGTGTGAAATCCCAGAAATACTCAAACCAGCCCATCTGGCACCAACGATTATATAATTAGCCAATTGTGTGGCTGCAGTGCAGTGCATAAAATCATGCAGATATGGGTCAGGAGCTTCAGTTAATGTTCACATCAACCATCAGAATTGGGAAAAATGTTCCTGTAAACGTTGCGTATGGCAAAGCCAAAATATGACGTCCATGCACGTGGACGCAGCGTCGCACGAAAGGCTATTGGTGCAATAACAGGTCGAAATTTGAAAGCCTTTGCAAACAATTCTTTTGTTTTTTTTGTATGGTATTTTGGGTAAATATTTGCAACCGTAACAGCCCGGCTGAGGAGGAAGCTTCCTAGATCAAACTTTGATTTTATTTTAATATAAAATGAGTAAATAAAATACTGTTTGCCACGATATGCCATGAGGCTGATGAGTTTTTCCGTTGGCACCAATGTCTTCTAATGTCTTGTTCCCTCTTGGCTTTTCATTCATGAATTAATGATGATTCATCTTCCTGTAATGACTGGTCACTTGCTGTTCCTCTTCTCATATCTCTTATTTGTTTCATCAACAGTGCTGGTCCCAAAGGAGATAACATCTATGAATGGAGGTCGACTATTTTAGGACCGCCGGGGTCTGTGTATGAAGGTGGGGTCTTTTTCCTCGACATCGCCTTTACACCTGACTACCCGTTTAAACCCCCCAAGGTAAGTGCAAAAAATGATAATATCTGACACATAGATGTGTTTTTAAATTAGTCACATTTGGCCATTTTATTTTCGAATTTGGTTGATTACATTTTTTTATTTTATTTTCATATATATATATATATATTTTAATGTCGGCATTATGTTGGCCATCCAATTACGATCTTATCACTGAAATGCATGTTAATGCCAGGTGTAATAGTCTTTTCAGAATCAGGAGTCGTCATCACCCCTTTTCCATTCTTGATCAGTGAGTGTGACAGACTTCTGACAGTACAGGGTGAGACTTTAGTGAAATTGGTTGTTTGGCTTATTTGTGTTATCCCGGTGATTTTCTAGTGTGAGAGAATTCTTTGGTAATGGAGGGTGCACTAGTCTGATCATAGGGCCTCTTGTTCTCTCTTTGTGCCTCAAGGGACAGTTCTCGCTGTCTCTCTTCCCAGCCCCCCACCGACAGGACCCATGCTGACAGCAGCAGACACCACAGCATGTCTCAGTGGCATGTGGCCCTGGGGCCCCTTGTGTCTTCCATTGTCCTGTTACAGCACTTTCAATCGCTCTCTTAAACCCCTTGTAAAATAAGATGGTTGTTTGCACGAGGGCCACATTATATCATATAATGCTTTTGTTCTTCCAGCTCTTGTGGGTTTGTAGGGAGGCAGGATGGAGGAAGTTCTAGTGGCAATTAAACTGTCATGAATCTCAGGCATGGAATGTCAGGGTCCATTAAAGGTTTGCCCTGAAAGCCCTGGGCACTTACACAGATGTCTCCCACACGCAGAACTTGATGCTTTTTTATTCTTCCTGTAGCTCGTTCAGATGCAAGCCTCCTGCATGTTAGGCAGGGACATAAATTAATGGGGACCAAAAGTGAAAAAAATGCCCCTGAAATTGGTGGCAAAACAATGCCCCTTTAAAGGGCTGTTCTGAACAAACATATTCTTGCTATAAAAAGAAGTGAGACGCTGTGCGATGAATGGAACAGAGTGCAGGTGTCTCAAGACACACTTTTAAAAGTGATTTTAAACTCTTAAATGCGTCTTAAAGATGCGGTGCAGCGGACAAAGATGTCCAAGTAGTGCATGTTTGCATATAAAACCTTTTTTTTTAAATAGTGCAAACAGACGCAAAAACGTCTTTGATGTGAACGAAACTATTGTTTGTTTTTAAACATCTGATATAGTTTTTAACCAATCAATTCTAGGCCTAGTTATACAGATAATGGCTTATAATATAAGTTCATCCATCCATCTTCAACCGCTTATCTGAAGTGGGGTCGCGGGGGCAGCAGCTCCAGCAGGGGGCCCCAAACTTCCCTATCCCGAGCCACAATAACCAGCTCTGACTGGGGGAGCCCTGAGGCGGCATCCAGGGGGCATCCTTACCAGAATATAAGTTGATATTGATTTTAAAGTTATAAACTATAATCCAATTTGTCAGACTGAGAATTTCAAATTAGTTGAATTATTTGGCATAATTTTTTTTTTTTGCGTAAAATGTACTTTTTATTTTTCGCAAGTATATCTTAATGGACAGTATTGATCAAGTGAGCGAGTGAGTGAATTCAACCTAAACATTTTGTACATTTAGTAACTTCTTACAAAATGATATCATATCTACTTAGAAAACGTGGTGACGATCAGCAGATTGTTTTTTTGATCATGGGTATTTTTAAGGAGAAAATTAACTTAAAGGTCTGTTCACTCCAAATCCGTGGTGATTCCGCGAGACGAGCCTCAGACGGAAGGTCTATTCACACAGGCTGCGTCACGTTTGGAAGGCTGCGTCCTCCGGAGGTCGCATTTGTCGGCCGCATACATCCATCAAGGCTGTCTTTTTTGTCTTTCTTATTTTTTTTATCCATTGTCAATCCCTTTTCTGTATATGCACTTACATTTATACAATTGTTAACCTTTTTTGCATTCCCAATAAAAAAAAAATATATTTTTTTTAAAATGAAACAAGACAGCTTCGATGACGAATGCGGCCGACAAACGCGACCTCCGGAGGATGCATCCTTCCAAATGAGACACAGCAACAGAGTCCATAAAAACATGAAATTAAAAACGATTTCACCCCTGTACAGTAGGTGGCGCCAGGGCTGGACTGGGAAGAGAAATTGGCCCCGGCTTTTACGTAGCAACTGGCCCACATTTTGTTGAGCATCAGGGGGGTTCGCTGTCCTTTTCTACATATCACTGGCGGCATTTTGTGGTCCGTTCTGCATAACGCGGCGGCGCGTTTTAGCTTGGCACGTTTCGCGGCCGACCCACCGGCCCGCTCGGTTCTCCCGATGACCAGTCCGCCCCTGATCAGCCCCAAAGTGCGGTCGGCCCACCGGGAAAATGCCCGGTATGCCAGATTACTAGTCCAGCCGTGGGTGGTGCTGTTGTTATACCGGTCTCCTCACTGCACACTCAGCTGTTAGATATTAATATAATGAACGCTGTTAAAGCCTTTATTTACCTAATTCACCATAACGGTTTCATTCTGTTCTTTTAATGGTGTTATAATGTGTGTTTTTAATATGAGTGTGAGTAAAGAGCGTTGTCACCTCAGAGTGAATATTATAACAGAAATATACCCAAATGAATAATAATTTATCAAATTGTATCAAAATTAAGATCGGTGTCAATACCCATCCATAGTTATGTCCTCTATCTGGGCCTGACAAATAAATAAAGAAATGAAGACTTGGGGAATTCTCTAAGAATGAATTGTACCTGTTCATAGTAGTTTATTTGCAGGTGTTGTGTTGGTGCTTGATGCAGTTTTCCAAATAGATGCTGATTACATACAGCTAAACCTAATCCTCAAAGCAATTTCATATCGAACGCAACTTGAAAAGGTGGGACAAATTGCTGACAAATGGCCTCTTTACACTAAAAGCAACATGAATACTCGCCACTTGCACATTTATGCCTTAGCAAAAGATGGTGCTGATCTAGTCCCGTCCTAGCCTACTTAAAAGGTTTGTAAATCAACCATAAAAACACTTTAAGAAAGACGAGTCTCTAGCAATCCGATGGAAAAAAGAAAATCTTCCTTTTAGTCTTCCAATGAATTTGGTATGTTTTTCCAGGTAACCTTTCGAACGAGGATCTACCACTGTAACATCAACAGTCAGGGTGTGATCTGTCTGGACATTCTGAAGGACAACTGGAGTCCAGCGCTCACCATCTCAAAGGTGCTGCTGTCCATCTGCTCTCTACTCACAGACTGTAACCCAGGTGAGACTCAAAACCTTCAGCTTCAAATTAAAATGTAATTGCATTAACGTTTTCTGGTACAATGGTAAATGATCTGCACTTATATAGCGCCTTTTTTAACCTTAGATGTTACCAAAGCGCTTTACACTGTGACTCATTCACCCATTAACACACATTCATACACCAATGGTGGCAGAGCTGCTATGTAAGGTGCTAGCCTGCCATTGGGAGCAACTTGGGGTTCAGTGTCTTGCCCAAGGACACTTCAGCATGTGGAGTCATGTGGGCCGTGAATCGAACCGCCAACCCTGCGATTAGCGGCCGACCCACTCCACCACCTGAGCATTTAGTTACATTTAGTATACACCACCGGGTTTTCTTGTAGTTGCAGTTCTATGGAGGACGAAGACTGCCATTATTAAAAATATATTTGCAAACAAATATTAAAAAAAAGAAAGAATTGTGCATATAAAAACATAAATAAATGTTAAAATCTGCCATGCATAATCATTTATACTTATGTTTAATTGCATTAATTTATTTCTACATTTATTTATTCATGATCATATTTCCATATTTGTACATTTCCACATTTATTTATTTCTACATTTCTTTGTCCGTATGGTAATGAGGGGGTGTGCTTTATCCCTGAGGCATAGCAGTCGAACTCTGAGTGCTCCAGAGGGTAGTTTAGAGGCCACAGTGACATCTTGTGGTTGACAAAATTAAATACAATTAAAACAGATGTCACAGATGGGTGTGGGCGTGCATTAAGCGAGTGTAAAATGTACCTGGCTGTGAGTTGAGCGAGTTTAATGGGAAATTAATATCTGTAATATCTCAAAATCTTATATCACTACTGTTTAACAAAATGTATAATTATGATAATTTCAAGGAGAACGTGGGAGCGTGCTCGGAGGAGCAAGGCGAGCGCTTCCATCAGGATATACTGGACTTTGAACGCCGCTACCAAGAGAACATGATCACTTCTAAACCTTTTGTGGTCATGTTAATTTGGATTCATATGTTGGTTTCTTTTTTTACTTTAAAAAAAGACACACATTTGCCTGTTTTCTCATTGGAAATGGGTTAGTTTCAAAATATCACTGTCCTGGTCACAAAAGCAAAGTTTGTGGGGAATAATAGCCATTTACTATAATTTTGAGGCATAAGCAATTAGGAAATAACACTTACAACCCAAAAAAAAAATTGTTACATAGTGTAAAAGAGTCTGTACAGAGATATACATTTTGTTAAACAGTAGTGATATAAGATTTTGAGATATTACAGATATTAATTTCCCATTAAACTCGCTCAACTCACAGCTAGGGACATTTTACACTCTCTTAATGCACGCCCACAACCATCTGTGACATGTTTCAATTGTATTTAATTTTGTCAACCACAAGACGTCACTGTGGCCTCTAAGCTCCCCTCTGGATTTCGACCAAGTGTGCCACACAAGCCCTCAAAAGTGCAGCCAAAACGTCTCGTTCGCCCCCCGGTGACTGGTCCTAGTATAGGTCATAAACCCCGCCTCCCCATGTTATTCAATGGTACGTGAGACCAAATAAACAATTAAATTACACTTCACATATCTTTTTTCCAAAGATAGTTTCTGTCATTTGCTGTCGTTTCTATCACGTTGATGTAATTTCAAGTGTTTGTTTTCAAAATACATTTGTTTTTAGTTATTTGATGCTATAAAAACGGTGCTGTGACATCATGATTGACAGCTGTGATTGACAGGTTCTCTGAGCGAAGTAGTCACTGAAGCACCAACTGACTTTTTTCGGGATCTTCGGAGGACTGAGGAGATTGGAGCTTTAAATTTAATATCTAAATTTCTATAATTCATTATTTCACACAGTCAAAAGTCAAAAGTGCAGGGGCGTGTGCTTGCGATTGATTCAGCGAGAGTGAGGGCGGGGCCTGGATTTCACGACTTTACTTCCTGCTCACTACTGTGCAGGTCTGGTCCCGAAATCGCAACTGCGCAGACTCAAGTCCCAAGATGTCAGCGCCATATCGGGACACTGGCGGCTTCAGTTCTCACCAATGGAAAAGAGCGAAGGGGCGTCGTCCATCTTTTTTTACAGTCTATGATTTTGACTGATATTCCTCAGGGATAAAGCACACCCCCCTCATTACCATACGGAAAAAGAAATGTAGAAATCAATAAATGTCGAAATTTATAAATATGGAAATATGATCATAAATAAATATTTGTAAAAATACATAAATGTAGAAATAAATAATTAAGGGAATAAATACATGTGGAAATAAATTAATACAGTTATACATAAATAAGGAAATAAAATTAGAAATGCTTTTGTATGTCAGATTTTAACATTTATGTATTTTTATGTACTTTTTTCATTTATTTGCATTTATTTTTAATAACGGCAGTCCTCGTCCTCCATACAGTTCTGTGATATTTTACAACAAGTGTTGTGGTGAATCTGGACTTGGGTTGATAATAATCACAGTCTGTAAGGCCTCATCCACACTAATGTGTTTTTGTTTGAAAGCGCATTGATTTTTGCTATGTTTACGCCCCTCATCCATACTAGAATGGCATTTTCCTTCACTTAAAACTCCCTTCATGCATATTTGGAAAATTATGTTGTGTTTTCTGACAAAATGGTTTAGTGTGGATATGTCCTTTAGTGTCAAGGAAAACTTTATCCCCAGAAAACTGATCCGCACACACACAAAAGCAAATATCTCCACTGAAGTTATTGTGTTTATAAAGGTCTCTGGCCTTTCTTTGCTCGATTAATCAGGCTTCGATATTCTATCTAGAGGAAGAAATAAATTATAGTTTCATAATCTTTCAGAAAACTGGAATAACTTTTGTTAATACAACCAAGGCTCTTGAAAATGGAGATTTTGATGTTGTTTTTTATGTGAATAAGTAAAGGTATGTTTCTAGTTTCAACATTAATTGTACTCGAGAACTTTGTTTTGTTGGCCAAGAAATCCTAGCTTCATACCATGTGACTCGTTTGGATTCGCCCATTGAAAACCGGCCAAATTTACACACGAAGCCACATTGAGAGCCCCATATCTCTGGGATTTAACCATATAGGGCCTTTAAAATGAAAATACAAAAATAAATATTTGTTTTGAACCAGAATCTAAAAGGATATTAATATATCTTTAATACTTCTGGAGATATAGGCACTCCAACTTATGGAAAAACAACACAAAAAAGGGCTTTTTCCCCATTTTTGGACTCGCACCATTGGCTTGTAATCTAACAAGGGGTGCTGAAGTCAACCGATTTTGGTAATAGACCTACTTATCTGTGTGTAAAATTAAAATTATGCTAAGGTTTTTTTTTTTTTACCTTTAGTTTTGCCCCAAAATCATAGGTGAAAATTGTCATTTTGAGCGCCCACTCTACACTATAATGGATTACTTTGTAAATATTGATCCATGGCATTTAATCATTTGGCTTTCATCATCATTTAGGTAGGAAAAAGTGTGAACAAAACAACACATTTAAGTCTGGGAATGTGTTTGTTTACTCTAGTGGCACAAAATGACACTTCACCTTTAAATTACCACGTCATTTACTCCTTACATAGAAAAATGTGGTTGGTATTTGTGCGCTAGATTATCTGGCTCATTAATGTGCTGATGTTCTTGTGTCTGCAGCTGATCCTCTGGTTGGGAGCATCGCCACACAGTACTTGACCAACAGAACGGAACATGACAGAATAGCCAAACAGTGGACGAAGAGATATGCCACATAAATCACCCTTACAGTATTACCACATTATACACACACT
Source organism: Xyrauchen texanus (assembly GCF_025860055.1). Lineage (NCBI taxonomy): Eukaryota > Metazoa > Chordata > Actinopteri > Cypriniformes > Catostomidae > Xyrauchen > Xyrauchen texanus. The sequence goes on along the minus strand of NC_068290.1, from coordinate 3,689,425 downwards.
ATATCCCCTCCGTCCCGCCCCTTCCGTGCCTCTCTACCTCTCCCCATTTGCTTAAAGCACACTCACCAAGTGCAACAATACATCTGGCCCTTCTTCCTTCAACTTTCTGTAGCCATTTCTGTGAAGACGACTGTCCTTTTTGTTCCTTGTTGACTTGAAAGCTTCTTTTTATACAAAGAATAGATTGGGACTTTATTTTTCAATTATCTGAATGTTTGAATTACCTTAGGAGAAAAGGAATACTGTTGTTGTTGTTGTTGTTGTTGTTATTGTTATTATTATTATTATTATTGTCCTTCAACTTAATGTATGTATATCCTTTCTTTTTAAGTGGCATCAGGAACAAGTACAACTTATAAATAACTTTTTTTTCATCACCATATTCCGGTATTTCTTTTCGTTTCCACTCCTTTTGTTAGACGTCAGTAAAGTTATGTGCATGTATCAGGATGACAGATTGCATCCATCAAACTCTAATCTCGGCCCACCTGGTTTTGTTTATATTTTTTAAACTCAAAGTCATGGCAGCCACTTGAAAATAGACTTGCTTGTGAATTAAAAAAAAATTAAAATTAAAAAAAATATATATATATATATATAATGAGTACATATTGATACATGCCACCTCTGGCCAGAATGGACTGTTGTGCACTTGCTTCATGGAAAAACACCATAAATAAACACTGTGGCTGAATTGTCATTTACTGTATAAATTGTCTTATGTTCAAGTCCAATTTTGTTGTTGCCGCAAACTTAAAATCACTATAATGCACGGCCTCTATCACAAGCCCTTTTGGCTTTTAATCACTGGATATGAATTATAGATATCGGTACCATCATTTACATTTTTACTAATTAAAATGCTCATTCATGATATCAGACATGGGGTTACTATTAATGTAAGTGCAAAATTGTTTTGCACTAGTAAAAATGTTAACAGTGTCATTACTTGCAGGAATACCAATTCTTGATACCGAAAATGTAATTTCAGCTAGTAAAATACATATTTATTTCATGCAATTAAAGGGTTCTATAATTAATGTATTACTAGTTGAAAATGTTAAAATGTAGCCAATAAGCGGTGCACTTCTTACTAGTAAAAATTATATTTTTTCATATCGATTATTACATTGTTTCTAGTGCAAATGTCCATTTCATTCCTGACATAAAATACTGATATCTAGTAACTAGTGAAAAAGACTTTTAATATAACTTTAATTACTCTCCAGTTTCTTGATATATGAAATCCATTTCCAGACATCAGGAATTGGCATTTTCTCTAGTTGTAATTCAAGTGTTTGAGGAACGTTTATTTGTTATAGGAAAAATATATATTTTATTTACTAAAAAAGGGGGGGTGTTCGCTGTCCTTCTCTGCATATCGCGGCGCCATTTTTGGTCCATTCTGCATAACACGTGGCTCATTTTTCATTATCGCGGCCCATTCAGCACATTTCGCGGCCAAACCACCAGCCGCTCTGTTCTCTCGATGGCCAGTCCACCCCTCATCAAAGTGTGTCGGCCCACCGCGAAAATGCCCAGATTGCCAGTCCAGCCCTGATGGCAAGCCCTTTTGACTTTGAATAATTTGCAGGATAGGAATTGCTGATATCAACAATACATTTTTCACTCACTAAAATGCTATTTCTTGATATCAGGAATGTATGTCATTTCTACTAGTGAAAATGGCAATTCTTGATATCTGTAATTGCATTTGCACTAGTAGAACTGCACATTGATCTCTCATTCACTCCCATTCAAAATGCAAGATTACAGATATCTACAGTTAATTTCTGACTAGTTGAAATGTGAGTACACAAATCAGCTACAAAATTCTTACTAGTAAAACAATCATTTTTATAGCATTAATTACATTGTTACTAGTACAAATATACATTCCTGATATCAACGATTGAATTGTTATATTTTTAAATGTATTTCAACATGTTAAATGTGGTATTTGAGATATCTGGAAAGGGATTTCAGATATCAATAAACTGGAGAGTAGATAAATATATCTAAAAAGGCTTTCTTATTAGTAACAGTCACATTAGAGATATCTGCAATTAACATTGTATAAACAGTAGTGAAAACCAAATTACTGAAACATTTGCAATTTAGTTATTGATTTCAACTAGTTAGAAATGTAATGTTATATCTGTAATTGAGGTTGAGAGATCATTGTGAAATTGTACAGATATGAAGAATTTGTTTTTACTAGTTTAAATTCGATTTTTGATATCAAGAATATGTGTTCTGCAAGTGATGACATTTTTCTATCTAATGCAAATGTAATTACTGAAAATGTAATTTTAGATTTATATGATTAATATCCTGCATTTAATTAAGTGTTGAAAGGGCTCATTGCTTTACTGAACAATAACCCACTTTGCATTGTCTGATTTCTGCTTGGGCCAAATTGTGTTTGTTAGCTGGTAAATGATGTCACTATATCCCATTCACAGAGATGAGATGCTTGTGGAAACTGTCCATTTGATATTTTATCAGTTAGTTATTCATATTTCACATGATACAATAAATTCCACAGGACATACTTATAAACAATATCATGTCATGTACACCTTATTCCGGTTCAAACAACACACTGAATCACTGATGTAAGGATGGTTGTATGTGGTGCGTGAACCCTTCGCAATAACCTGCATTTATGTATAAATTTGCCTTAAAGTGTGGTTTGTATTTTCATCCAAGTTACAATAATTAATGTCCTTGTACATATTGAATACATCATTCAAACATTCACTGTGTAGGTTGGAAAAAGTATGTGAACCCCTTGGCTAATGATGTCAACACAAGCTAACTAGAGTTGGCAAACCTGGCATCCAATTAATGAAAAGAGATTGGAGGTGTGGGTTAGAGCTACTTTGACTTGTAAAAAGCACTCAAACATTTTGAGTTTGCTATTCACAAGAAGCATCTGCTTACTTGGACCATGCCTCCCAAAAAGAAGACCTATGATCAGAAGACCTACGATCAAGAATGGTTGCTTTGCATAAAGCTGGAAAGAGTTGCAAAGTTATATTGAAGAGTTTAGATATTCATCTGTCCACAGTTAGACAAATTGTCTATAAATGAAGAGCTGATTTAGTACTATAGGTACTCTCACTAGAAGTGGCCGTCCAGCCAAGATGACTCAAAGGGCACCACACAGAATGCTCGATGAGGTAAAAAGTACCCTAGAGAGACAGATAAAGACTTGAAGGAATCACTGCAATTGGTTAATATCTCTGTTCATGAGTCTACTATATGAAAAACATGATATAGGTATGGTGTCCTGAAGGATGTAGCTGCTTTCCAACAAAAACTTTGCTGAGTGCCTGCTTGAAGTTTGCCAAAGACCACCTTGACAGTCCACGATGCTCCTGGGAACATTTTTGTGGATTGATGAAACTTAGGTTGATTTGTTTGGGAAGAACGCGCAGCACTACGTATTGTGAAAAAAAAAAAAGTGCACCGCATACCAACATAAAAACATCATTCCAGCGGTGAAGTGTGGTGTAGGGAGCATCATGATTTGGAGCTGCTTTGCTGCTTCTTGGCCTGGACCACTTGCCATCATTGAGTGAAAAATGAATTCCCAAGTTTATCAGGATATCCTACAGGATAATGTCAGGGTGTCTGTGTTCCAGCTGAAGCTCAGTAGAAGTTGAGTGATGCAGCAGGACAATGACCCTAAACATATAAGTAAATCCACTACAGAACGGCTTCAAAAAAAGAAAATCCACCTTCTGGAGTGTCCCAGTCAGAGCGCAGGCCTTAACCCAATAGAGATGCTGTGGAATGATGTCAAGAGAGCCGTTCACACCAGACATCCTAAGAATATGGCTGAGCTGGAGCACTTCTTTTAGGAAGAATGCTCCAAAACATCTCCTGAACGTTGTGCAGGTCTAATCCGGAAATGCTTGTTTGAAGTTATTGCTGCCAAAGCAGGATCAACCAGTTAATACATCCAAGGGTTAAATTACTTTTTCCACAGCAATGTGAAGTGTTTCATGGGATGTGTTCAATAAAAACATGAACGGTTATAATTGTTTGTGTTGTCAGCTTAAGCACATTGTGTTTGTCTATACATTAATGCAGAAAACCAGCTAAATCCAAAGGGTTCACATACTTTTTCTTGTCTTTGTATGTGGCTAGTAATTCCACTAGATGTCAGTAGTTGACTGCTGACTGTGTTTGGTAAGGAATATCAACAGCTTCAGTTACACTCACCATCTCAAAGGTGCTCCATTTGCGCACTATTCATATATATATATATATATAACCATACTAAAAGAATTAAAAGAGAAGAATATTTAAACCTAAGGTTCAAGTCCAGCAATCTGAGAGACTTCAATTAAATATGTTAAGTAACTAAGTGAGAGATGATGATCTGGTTAATGATTCATAGATTGTGGTTTCAATGTGATAGACCTATTAAACTATATGGCTATTTTGGTATTTCACCTGGTACATTTAACCACACCCCTTTTGTTGTCCCAGAGTTCTCTGCTGTGGAGACCTAATTACTGGAAAATGTCAGTGTTGCACATTATTTTATTTGACCCCATAAAAACATTGCTAGAGTCACGTATAAGTAATCTTACTGCCTTGAAAATAGCCAAATCATATTTATGGCAACAGTTATTATGTGGGCCATTCTTTAACTGCAGACACTTTGCAGTCCAATCGCCCTAGTAATGCCTTTTCTACTACCCAAAACTTTCAAATGTTACTACTACAGTAAATCACTTTTTGAGGATATCATACAAATCAATGGGGAGAGCTGTAAACTGACCTGAATTTTATCGTAGTAAACTCCAAATACACTCACCTAAAGGATTATTAGGAACACCTGTTCAATTTCTCATTAATGCAATTATCTAATCAACCAATCACATGGCAGTTGCTTCAATGCATTTAGGGGTGTGGTCCTGGTCAAGACAATCTCCTGAACTCCAAACTGAATGTCAGAATGGGAAAGAAAGGTGATTTAAGCAATTTTGAGCGTGGCATGGTTGTTGGTGCCAGACGGGCCGGTCTGAGTATTTCACAATCTGCTCAGTTACTGGGATTTTCACGCACAACCATTTCTAGGGTTTACAAAGAATGGTGTGAAAAGGGAAAAACATCCAGTATGCGGCAGTCCTGTGGGCTGAAAATGCCTTGTTGATGCTAGAGGTCAGAGGAGAATGGGCCGACTCATTCAAGCTGATAGAAGAGCAACTTTGCCTGAAATAACCACTCGTTACAACCGAGGTATGCAGCAAAGCATTTGTGAAGCCACAACACGCACAACCTTGAGACGGATGGGCTACAACAGCAGAAGACCCAACCGGGTACCACTCATCTCCACTACAAATAGGAAAAAGAGGCTACAATTTGCAAGAGCTCACCAAAATTGGACAGTTGAAGACTGGAAAAATGTTGCCTGGTCTGATGAGTCTCAATTTCTGTTGAGACATTCAGATGGTAGAGTCAGAATTTGGCGTAAACAGAATGAGAACATGGATCCATCATGCCTTGTTACCACTGTGCAGGCTGGTGGTGGTGGTGTAATGGTGTGGGGGATGTTTTCTTGGCACACTTTAGGCCCCTTAGTGCCAATTGGGCATCGTTTAAATGCCACGGCCTACCTGAGCATTGTTTCTGACCATGTCCATCCCTTTATGGCCACCATGTACCCATCCTCTGATGGCTACTTCCAGCAGGATAATGCACCATGTCACAAAGCTCGAATCATTTCAAATTGGTTTCTTGAACATGACAATGAGTTCACTGTACTAAAATGGCCCCCACAGTCACCAGATCTCAACCCAATAGAGCATCTTTGGGATGTGGTGGAACGGGAGCTTCGTGCCCTGGATGTGCATCCCACAAATCTCCATCAACTGCAAGATGCTATCCTATCAATATGGGCCAACATTTCTAAAGAATGCTTTCAGCACCTTGTTGAATCAATGCCACGTAGAATTAAGGCAGTTCTGAAGGCGAAAGGGGGTCAAACACAGTATTAGTATGGTGTTCCTAATAATCCTTTAGTTGAGTGTATAGTTCACTTTAAAGGGATTGATTCATGTAAAGCATGTTGAAGAGTAGCATGATGAAGTGAGTTTATTCAGCATACTGAAGCATCTCCTCCATTGACACCCATTCAAAAAGAATGACCTCTGGTCTCCTTACAAATATACCGCCATGTTACACTTTGTTTTGCTAACCTTGAAGGCTTCCCCTGGTGGAGGGGTTCTGGGGCTGCTCACAATTTTTTCTGGAAAGTAGTTTAACGATACCTGATTAGACGATTCAGTAATATTCCTCAGAAAACTATAACCTAACCCTAACAAGTCAGCTAGAGCTTTCCTCATAAATATGAATGAATCTTCCCCTTCTGTGGCCGCTCAAACAAACAGAGCAATTTGGAAAGTGCGACAGAGCCACAGTGTTTACACTTTTCAGGTAAAATCTAATGCAACACATTTTACTACTTCCTAAAACATATGAATTCAACAAGTGTCGATGAGCTATCTCACTGGTCTCTGTGACCGCTCTAGACTCTAAGCAAACAAAAATGTGTCCGCAGGCCGTGGACAATGACGATTTCTGCCTGTCAATCATTTTGTGCGTTTGTGTTGTAGTTGCAGCAAATTATTGAGGCTTAATGCCATTTTTATGGCATGTTGCTCATAACAGTTGTCAGTTTAGGGTGCTGTTGTTTTTGACAGCCATTTCTGCTCGTGTCATCTCAAAAGCTCATTTGGTATCTTTGGAGTGTGGCGTTTTGGAAAGAGGGGGCGTGGCTAATCCATTGGCTCAGCTTGTGGAAATTGTAGAACGGCTTAAATCGCTCATAGCTCCTTTAAGTAAAGAAAACCTTAGTGAAAATGTCTTAAGAGTTTTTTTTTTAATTTAGGGGGTTGTTGCAACAGTGTGCTCAACTCTGAAATAAAGTATGTTCCATATAAAATATTTTCTTTTAAAGCTGCTGGGGCCGGTTGCATAAACATAGCCATTAACTAAAGACTGCATCTAACAATTAGTTTGACTAGCTAAAGACGCCATAGAAAGCCTGTTGCATAAAACAAGCTCACAGTTGTCTTTAGTAAGACAGTCTAATTTGCATTGCATTGTGGGAAAAATAAGACACTGAACAGCTTAAAAAAAATGGCCAACAGTGGACGCTCAATACATTTTTTATTCGCTGAGAATATTTGCTTATTAGAGGACTACAATGTCTCAAAATGTATTTTAATGAACACATTTAGTGATTTAACCCAAATAATTAAAAACACAACATTTTGTTTCCATTTTTGAAGTCAAAGTCTTCAACCAAGTCTCAACTCAAGCCCCTTTCAGCCCCACTGGCTCAGCTGACAGTTATTTTCAATGGCAAAATGGAATGTAAACAAAAGTTAGCCTGAGGTGTGCTGTCTTACATTTTGGTTTTTTAATTTGACTGATCTAAGTTTTTATGCAACTGACTGAAAAAATTAAGACCAACATTTTAGACGACTAACTAGTAAGACTAGTCTAAAACAGTTTTATGCAAGGCTTAAGCTTAAATGCTTAAAATGTGTTTTGTTGACAAATATAAATGTTACTTTTTTTTTAACAAAGCTAAAATGTCTTTTTAAAATAAAGTTTCAATTGATAAGTTGAAGGAAAAGCATCCAACAAGTGTTCAGTACACATCCTAGGATGCACCTCATGAAGTTGAGGGGAAAATATTGAAATATATACATACATGCATACATACAGTACTGTGCAAAGCTTTTATGCACTTGTGAAAATGTTGCATAGTGAGGATGTCTTCAAAAATAATGATATGAATAGTACTGTACGTATGTGTATATATATATATATATATATATATATATATATATATATATATATATATATATAATTCAGCTAAAACCTACAAGTACCTAAGTTCTATAATGTATCATGTCTAATCTGATTTCGTAGGAGTGATCGCCCAAATTCCGTGAAATGTTCTCTCTTTTCATGAGGTTTCCTCCCCCTATTATCCTCCGCTGGCGTTTGTTGCTATTTTGGCTGCGTGTGGCGGAGTAATGAGCTACACGATGTTCCCAAAACCGTCGGACTCACGTTGCAGCAGTGAGACAGTAGAGACACGAGCTCTTGCTTTGACTCCGCCTCTGAAGCGCTGAAAGTGTGTCACTAGGTTAATAAAATGAGTCCAGCCCGCTCATAGAGACAGAAACAGACGGAGAAGAACATTCAGTTCTAGCTGAACAAGCGCGCGAGTCTGACGGAATAATACATTCAGTGATACATTCAGTGATCTGAGGATACATTGTTACATTGTTGCCTCTGAGCTGCTCTAGAACTGCGAGTTACACATAAAGCTGTCAACCTGGAATTATTGTTACTGGGTGAACTGTAAATATCAGGATCTATTTGCAATTCTGAAGAGTTCAAATATGGACGCAGCAAAACAAGGTAAGGCATCTGATTAAAAACAAATGATTATTTTACCATTTTTATGTGTTCAATGTAGATATACAGACTCCTTTTATTTGAAGAATTGTGTTCTGATCCAGATCTGATTTACCCAATGATGTATGTGTGAAACTATATTATTTACTCTAGTTAATGTGTTCCTCTGACCAAATTAAAGTCCATTTAAGACCCATTATTGAAGCTTAAAGCTGATCACAAAACATTACTTTTGTGAAATGTGAAAATACATTGCATTTAAACATGTTTATCCCTATAGATTTATTTTAAACATAAGTAATGTAACATTTCCCAAGGAGGACGTTTGATCGCTGTTAACAAGTTGAATAAATGTGTCAGTTCTCATCAGATTAGGAAAAGTTAACCCATTTATATATATATATATATATATATGTATGTATGTATGTATGTATGTATGTATGTATGTATGTATGTATTTAAAGCACTCGGGCTCTTTTAGTCCCCAAACAGAGCATACGCGTTGAAAGTATGCGATAATAAATATATATATATATATATTTTTAGTTAATTAAAATGCTGTTTTTAACATCTTTGCATATGGCGCATGAAATGACATATTTTCAATGGTTTGCACAACACAGCTGCAGCGCAGTGTGTAAGTAGGTTAGGAGTGCCCTTGACGTCACGAGCGGTTAGTACGCCGAGTACTAGAACTGGCGACCTCACATGTCTCGCGTTGCCTAGCCATGTGCATGTGTGTACTAGAAGTCATGTGCTGCGTTCTGATTGGTCGACGCTGTACGGGCGGGGTGTAAACGAGGAGTTTGCATAATTTAGCACACTGCCCAGGCTTCAGACTCGCTGCAGTAAAACGTGAGGGCAGCTGTACATATGTAGTGACCTAGATTCTGTACCGTACTAAACATGCTAGTTCCACGTGTGGGTGGGTCTGAGAAACTGATGGTTATTCCTGGTTAAGTAACCTACATTAAAAAAAGAAAGAAAGAAGGGGATGTATGTGTAAAAATAATAGTAGTCATTTTTAAATAAATCTTTGTTTTCCCTTTAAGTTTTTTATTACGATACTTCCTCCAAATCAAAATAATATGCAATAAAACATATCCAAATACAAATGTGCATTAACCTCATACTCAAATAGCAAGTACTGCACGCTTTTTGAGCCATTTAAAAAGCGTTTTAAGCGTTTAAATATCTATTTCTACCATTTTGGTAAAGGCACAATAAAAGAGATTTTCAGCAGTTTTGTGTAGTTAATGTAGAATAAATCAATGTATGCACTAATTGTAAGTTACTATAATGGTGTAAAACTATAAATGCATGGAAAAAAGCTCTTTGGCAGTACCATGGTACAGTGTGATGTTTCAGATGGCAATACCGTGGTATTGTTTGATATGTACCACAGTATTTATATAGTATTCAAGGTACATATGTAAAACCCATTGCAATATCTTGGAACTTTTTTCTGTAATTAGTCTGTATTATTAGTCACTCATTTCACGACAACAAAAGGCCATTTTTAAGCACTTTTATTTCTAATTTCCTCATGCAAGCTTATTTGCAGGACATACTTGTATGATGCTGATGACCAACGATTGGAGCACACCAGTTGGCATGAGAATACTTGAGATGCAATGAAGCAGGTCAGACTGTATCATGATGCACTTTGTCCTGCTTCATTGCATCTCAAGTATTGGTGATAGGGTTTGGTTAGTTTAGGGTTATGATGATTAGGGTTATGATGATTCATAAGGTTGTGCTGAAATTCTCAGACTTGAAGATTAAAAATCAGACCAGCAGATAAAACAAGGGGTCAGAAGATAATGTCTTTCCATCAAGAATTAATACATTTATTTTCATAAATAGCCTGTAATATAAATGGTGAAATTCAAATAAATTAGTGAATAATTCCTCTAACGTTCTTTGCCAAAGTCTACATTTTCACAAATTCCTCTTTTACTTATTTCCAAGGAGGCGTCATAGCGTACGTTTGCTCCGCAAGGTCCGCCCCCAGCCCTGAGTCATGCATGAGTGACAGCTCAAACAGCCGCTCCCCTTCATCCTCTCCGCCTCTGCTCATCAATCCGAGCCGTAATACAGACCTGCTCACCGTTGGACAACTCTCCAAGCACTCTCACCCGCGCAGCTATACCTCTGACAAGACCGGGACGACACTTTCCGGCAAGAGCAGCATCACAAGTGAGTGTCAATTCTAAAGTTTTTTGTACACTAGCAACATCTTTTTGTCTAACCAGGGTGAGTTTCAGTTACTGGATAAAATGTCCACATGGTGGCACCTAAAGAGAGTTTTATTTTTAGTTGTAAATGATGTAATACAGTCAACAGAGTTGCATATTTGATTAACCCTATGGCCTAACTTAAACCCCAACCTTAAACATAACTGTCAGTGGAGTAAATATGTCATTTTAGAGCTTAATCGTGCCCATCATTGTTTATGTGAACGCAATTACTTCCTAGTTTGTACAGGATCAGAACCCGTGTCTAGAGTGCATTGAGCAAAATGCGTTGGGGGGTTGGGGCTTGTCCGTAATTCAGTTGAATAGGGTTGAATCAGGGTACATGAACATTCGGAAGCAAAATAGCAATTTCCCTTGTGATCATGTTGAATATTTGGTACCAATATTGATCAATCATTAATCCAAATGGCCTAACCCATAAATGATGTTTATTTTCCAGAGCTCAGTGGAATGGTGCTACTGTGTAAGGTGTGTGGAGACGTGGCCTCGGGCTTCCACTATGGTGTGCATGCCTGCGAAGGTTGCAAGGTAAGAAAACCCTTCCTCGCCCAGTTTTCATCTCCAGGTATGATATATGCCAAGGTATAATTCCATTGATTCATGTTTTATAGGGTTTCTTCAGAAGAAGCATCCAACAGAATATTCAGTACAAGAAATGTCTGAAAATGGAGAGCTGCACTATTGTGCGAATTAACCGTAATCGCTGCCAGCAGTGCCGCTTCAGGAAGTGTTTATCAGTCGGGATGTCAAGAGATGGTGAGTTTGGTCCTTCACGATTCAACTTCCTGATGTGCTTAAGCTTGTGAGCTTGACACTAGGGTTGGGAACCATCGGTCACCTTGTTAATCACTTATTTAGTATTTTGGTGGTGTGGATGTGGCCTTACATACCCTATGTTGTTCCAAACCTGTATGACTTTCTTCCGTGCAACACAAAAGGAGATGTTGGGCAAAATGATGGCGACTGATGCTGTCATTCAGTCTAACATCTTTTGTATCATACAGGTTTGGAGTGACATTAAATAATGCAAGTAAACAATAACAGAACTCTAATTTTAGGGAAGCATTTTGAGGTTGCCGTAGTTCTTAATAAACACAATATTTTTCAGCTGTTCGATTCGGACGCATCCCCAAACGGGAAAAACAGCGCATGCTTCTGGAGATGCAGTCGACCATGGACAGCATGATGAACAACAATCAACTCCAGTGTATGCTTCACAGCACACAGGTCACACCGTGCGCTATCGAGACCAACCAGAGTGACTCCAGCTTTTCCTCATCATCGCCGCCGGATTCACCGCAGTCCTCTTCGGATCCTTGCCGGGACTCCGAATCAGTCATTCCCATGGATACATCCATGAGTTCTGCGTCCTCCTGTTCGTCGGACAGTGGCGAGGAAGATGCAGTGAGCAACAGAGCTGTTCGGAGTGAGGACCTGTTCACGTACATCAGTTCAGTCTCACCTGCCAGCTCAGAAACCCTGAGCTGTAGTATCAAGGACGAGAAGCAACAGCGAGAATGCTGGATGCAATGTTTGAATGGAAGTGGTGTCGTCGACATCCAGCGACGCTCCGACTGTGAGAACGGCCTGCAAGTCACAACTGCATCTTACAGGGAATATGTTACTGAGTACCAAGCGACCCAACAGTGCAGTCGAAACCTTAGTGGAGGTGTGCAAGAAAACTTTCCTTACCACGCATACAACGGGAACAGCATCAACGAACTCCAAAGAGGAGGAAACAGAGGGCATCTGGTAAGTGACCTTTTTCTGTTTTAGTCCTAAAGGGATAGTACACCCGAATATGAAGGAATATGCATCAGTTGCAATATACCTTAGTGTAAGAGTTACTGGCTCTGTTTCAAAACAAAGTAAGCTGCTTTGCTGTCTACTGTGTTCATTTTTAATTGTTGAATTTCTTGTCTGCCATCTTGTTCCACTAAGCAATGCTGAATAGGTATGCATGTGTATCTTTTTAAATTGTAGTTTTCACCACCTTTGTATGTACTGTTGTCTCTCAGGTATGTCCCATGAATTTTTCTCCCTTCGTGGACCCCTGCAAGCCCGGTCATGAAATCTGGGAGGAGTTTTCCAGAGGTTTCATCCCTGCTGTCAGAGAAGTCGTGGAGTTTGCAAAGCGGATCCCCGGCTTTCAGGATCTCTCCCAAAATGACCAAGTCAACCTTCTGAAGGCTGGAACATTTGAGGTAATGCAACACAAGTCCTGACATGAAAACATTTGTAAAGCCTACCAACAACTGACCCTTTGCTTGGCCCCACCTAAAAAAATATTACCCTTATCAAAGGGTCCATTTTTCAGATAAGAATAGTCAATGTTTGCAGTCATTTACGGTGTCTTGATTACCTCTGTTAATTGCTGTGCTTCTTAAATTTCGGATAGGAAAGGCTGTTCACTAGACTCATGTTTCCTCCTCTCTTTCATCTGTGCAGGTGTTGATGGTGCGGTTTGTGTCTTTGTTTGATGTGAAAGAGCGGACTGTGAGCTTCCTCAGCGGCAGGAAGTACAACATGGACTTATTGCACTCTTTGGGTGCTGGAGAGCTGCTCAACTGTATGTTTGAGTTCAGTGAGAAACTGACCACCCTGCAACTTAACGAGGAGGAGATGAGTCTCTTCACCGCTGTGGTTCTGGTGTCTGCAGGTAAGACAATGCGAGCTGCCAACCTAGGCAACATTTTAAGGCATCATAGGCATGCTCCCAATGCAAAGGCTGTTCCTAGTCACAGGCAGCCAAATTATGCTGGCATAATGTTCCACTTATAGAAAAAACTAAATCTAAGTTTAAAAAAAATGTCCATCTAAAATGGAAATTGTAAGGCCCCTAGAGTTCTGTTCAACCATAAACAGATTATTCAATATGGCTGATAGGTCCGGTTTAAGATAGGTCCTCCTCACATACATGCAAAATGTTCCTGAAATATTTTGTGGAAAAAATGTATGAGATTAGATCTGTTTTTCCTGCACAAGTTATCGATTCTGTGGTGACAACTAGTAATAGTAAGATTTTTGACCAGTTTGACCCTGTTTCTCCATTATATGTTAAAGATAGTTTTGTTTGCTGGAAGCCCACTTCTTGTTTATGTGATGCTGTACCCTCACGTCTGCTCAGGGAGATGGTTGATGTTATTAGTCCTAGTATTACTTCCGTGATTAATAGCAGTCTCTATACTGGGAGTGTTTCACTATGCTTAAGCAAGCGGTGGTTCAGTCGCTTCTTAAGAAGCCAAGTTTAGACCCTTTAGAGTTGAAGAACTATCGGCCTATTTCTACGATACCTTTATCTAAAATTTTAGAAAAAGTAGTTCTTTAGGGAGAAATTATGTTTTAGATAAATTTCAATCAGGTTTTAGGGCGGGTCACAGCACAGAGTCTGCCTAATTAAAGAGTTGTGAATGACCTTCTCTTAATCAGAGATTCGGGTAATTATGCTGCCTTAATTTTATTGGACCTGAGTGCAGCATATGACAAAATAGACCATGCGATTCTTATAATTCGCTTATCGCAGGTGGCTGGGATTCGCGGGACAGTCCTAAAATGGTTCTCTGATCTTGAGAGCGATAATTTTCAGTGAGGTTTGGTGACTTTTCGTCATCCTCACCACCTATTACTTGTGGGGTCCCTCAGGGATCTGTTATAGGACCCATGTAATTTCCTTTGTATATGCTTGCTCTGGGATTGATTTTTATTTATTTTTTTAAATGTGGTATTTCTTACCACTTTTACGCTGATGATACACACATTTATCTCCCTTTGAAACCAGGTAATAATTGTATTTTTAAGTCACTTTTGTCTTGCTTGAAGGAGGTTAAAAACGATGGCTCACAACCTCCTCCAGTTAAATGAGGGAAAGACCGAGATTATGATTTTTGGGCCCGCTGGAGGTTGTGTGGATATAGTCCATGATCAGCTTATTTGCACAAACAAATAAGCAATTTGGGGGTTGTTTTTGACCCCTATCTTAAATTTGATAAGTAAATCAATGCTGTGGATAAGAGCTGTTTTTTTCATCTTAGATCCATTGCTAAACTTAAACCAGTTCTCTTAGCTAAGGATTTAGAGAAGATCATACATGATTTTATTTCTTCTCGTTTAGATTTTGCATTGTTCTTAGATGTTTCTTGCATCGTTCTAGATTTTGTGGCTGCAGTTAGTTCAGAATGTGGCGGACAGGGACCATATTTCTCAAATACTGGCCTCGCTTCAGTGGCTGCCGGTCCAGTTCAGGATAAAATATAAGGTCCTGCTGTATGTTTTTAAAGCGGTGCATGGAATGGCTCCTGTTTATGTTTCTGACCTCATCGCTTTTCACCAGTCTTCTAGATCATTAAGATCGGCAAACAAGTTATTATTCCTCAGTCACACTGAAAACTCAAAGGGGATCAAGTCTTTTTTTTGTTGCGGGTCCGAGGCTGTGGAACAGCTTTCCATATGAAATTAGAGCCGCCACCGCTATCACTTTGGTGTTTTTGTGTTCATGTACAGTTTGAGCTCATACAAAGTTGCCGTTTCGGTTAGAATGGCAGTTTATTGAAACAAATATGAGACATTTAAACAGTAATAAAGCGCATCTTTGAGTTTGACTAAAAAATATTTTGTTTGCCTTTGCAGACCGGACAGCCATTGAGAACATAAACGCTGTGGAGGTCTTGCAGGACACTCTTATCAGAGCTTTGAGGAACCTGATCATGGAGAACCACTCGAGTGACTCGACCATCTTTACCAAGCTGCTGCTAAAGCTGCCTGAACTGCGCTCGCTAAATAACATGCACTCAGAGGAGCTGCTAGCCTTCGAAATCCAACCTTAAACCAACATGTGCTTCCTCTACTTTCTGTCTGACCAACGTGGGTTGAACATTTTACTCTTGAATGTATTTAACATGCTTTTTTTTAACTCATAAGGCTTGAAGTGTTGAAATAACGCACCATTTTTTTTTTTTTTTTATGAATAAAGACCCTTTGACTACTGCATACTGAAACTGTAGTCTTAGCTGTACTGCTAAAGCAGGCATTCAAATGGTTAAAATTGTATTAGATATTGTTTTATTTGTGGAACCACTCTGTTTTCTTGCCAAATTTAAGATCACACTATTGTTAACATTAGATAGACTCCAATATTTTCAAGCAGAGCTTGGAATATTATGTGCAATAGCTGCTAATGCATTGCTATTCATAAGAGCAGCTTCATGTTGTATCCTGTTTAATAGACTGAGATGTCGTCTTTAAAAGACTGATTATGTGTTGTAAATGTATATATAAATATATATGATGTGATGTCATTGTTTTCTGAATGTTTGTCTGTTGCTAGCATTGACTAGCAGTCTTGATGCATGTTAGCATCGTTTTAACCTGTACGACAGGTGTGATGCTTTTGCACGATGTGTTCGGAGGTAGCAATCACAAACCGCAGGTTTGCACGTGCATTCTCGACCACAACACCATAATGGCGGTGCACCGGAAGAACGGATCTGCCTATCAGCTGTCATTTGTGAGCGGTGTCACTTTAAATGAGTAGAGGACAATGTTTTACATTTTTTTTAGATGTTGTATGTCTTCCAATATGCGTTCGGAAGCAACGTTGACAAAGTATGTTTCGTGCACAATTTGAAAGAGATGGAATTGTATTTATGGTTTGTACTGGTGTATTAGGATTGCCTTACAACTCTTTGCCACATGGACATAAAGAACTTTTTTTCTTGCGTGTTTTATCAGAGCAGGGAAACGATGTTAAAATCCCAGTTTTTTTGGGATACACTGCTCCTGGTTTATTCTATGCATATGGAAACAGCTTGACTATATGGGCATTTACTCAGTAATACATATATTAGTAAGAGATACAGTAATATTCCTTTGTTAAAATTTGGTGTTCATGTCTTTGTTTCTAAAATAATGTTCTATTAATCTTCTAAAGTATGTATAGTTGAAATCTACCGATATAAAGTAAATCAATAAATAATTACTTTCCATTTGTTTTCATGTCTCTAATTCTATGTCTAATATGTTTGCACTATACATATAATGTCTGTTTATTGCACTGCCTTTGTTTAACCACTTGTAAGTGAAATAGGACACATGATGCATTTAATACCAATAGTACAGAAAAAGAAGGCCAGTTATCATCTTGGATATAATAGGGCCTACTTTAGATTTGGGCAGTCCAATGATATTCAAGGATGAGACGTTAAAGAATGTGGTTTATATTACTTTTGGTTCATTCTTCACACTGGAAATGGAAAGTAAAGCGCATTGTTTTGTGCATACAGAAAATGTGCATACTGAATACAGTACATATACTGTACACTACAGTTGTAGGAAGAGTAGTATTAATTTACAAGGCAAAATAACAACAACTATAATAATAATACAGATAAAAGCTCCTAAAAACAAGATAAATTCATTTTGAGTTTACTTAAAATATTATTTTTACATTTTTTATTTATGCTTAAAACTAGAAATAAATTTGACAAAAGGGCTAAAAATAAGCTTGGTTTAAGATATATTATGATACACAGTTCAGAAAATTTATTTGATATTTTAAGGATATTGATATTGAGACAAACAAATACACAGAATAATATATATATATATATATATATATATATATATATATATTTTGTTATAATTAATTTTATTTTATTGCTTTTGCAGATTACAAATAAAATATATTTAAAATTATTTTATTTTATATATTTTCTGTCAACCGGGAAATTTTCATACGTCAAAGTGCACATAAATGAGGTAAATAAATCCCATTAACTACTGAATATAGCTTACACACTGATATTTTTAATTTGATATATTTCACATCTCACTGCATGTGCTCTTCAGATGCATCTGATTTACTGGAATATTCCCAGATTGACACTCATACTGTGATTAAGTTCATGTCATCTTTGCATGTGTCATGTTGACCTGAAAGGCTGAAGTCTGTTGGGAGGCAGGTGACAGGTGTCAATCAATCACTGATGCGCTGCTGGAGCTCACAGGGTTTGAATTCTTCTCGTCCCAACAGCTGAACCCAGCTCGCCCCTGCATCTCACACAGACAGTCAATGACTGGTGAGGACAGAAAATTCGACAGAAAACAGTTTCATTTTTACAGACGTGTTTTTGAAGACTACCTGCCCAGAGTTGTGTTATAATAGCCATTCTCTTCAAGCACTTCCTCCACAATAGTCTGAAATGTTGAAGACAGACAGGTTCAGAGGTCAGAAGATACCAACTTTATCTGTCATTAGTTTTGAAAGCAGCATCATTTCCACTTTAACGTTCATCAAATATGATCACTAGACCGTTCTTAACACAAATGTTTTCAGTACAGAAGAATCAGTAAGACATGCATTCTATAAAATATCACCTGTATGTCCTCATAAGTGAGTCCATCTTGAAGACTGGAGTATCCTGATTCACCTACAAATCAATGAGAAGAGCTCAGCAGGGTTTCTAATGCTGTCAAATGTATCTAGGTAAATTGACTTTATCTACCACGGCTTTCAGAAGATGGCGGGTCTGAACTTAGAGACTGGATCATGGACCACCACTCTCTGCTTGCTGACGTCATCTCCACCAGCTCCTGACTGCCTTGAAGGACCTGCCAAGACAAAGTTTGAAGTCCGAACAACATTATTCAGCTCAAAGTACAATGAATACATTTTCCACTGAAATTGACCAGTTACCACTAGATGGAGTCATTATGTCTTTTTTTTACTCCATTGATTTGCCTAAAAAGATTCAAAATTCCTTTTTGCCAATCAGTCCGGACTGTGTGCCAATGCCATTTAAATTTCACTTCAATTCCTTAATTGAACTTGAGTTAGCAAACGGGATGTACAACTGTAATTTGAATTAGAATTTCAACCCTCACAGACTCATTGGAGAATGAATATTATATATATATAATATCATACACATAATATATGGGGTATTGCACATAGAAGTTATTACTGGCATATATATATACATTATTTTTGATACATTTTGCATTTATGCATTTGGCAGATGCTTTTATCCAGATTTGGATAAAAGTGCACTTATTACAGGGACAATCCCCCCGGAGCAACCTGGAGTTAAGTGCCTTGCTCAAGGACACAATGGTGGTGGCTGTGGGGATCGAACCAGCAACCTTCTGCTTACAAGTTCTGTGCTTTAGCCAACTACGCCACCACCACTCTGTATTTAAAGGCCTTGTGTAGGTTTATGTGGGTCTTTATTGCTCGGCTGCACATTCATTCAATGTAAGTTTATAGGATTTATCCGAAATTGTATCGCTCGTGCTGCGAAAACTATATATCCGATTAGTTAGAAAAGATATATTAACCCGAATCAGAACAGTCTGAAGGTTTGTCCCAAATTGGGTGGATGTTGCGTGAAAGCTGTAGGAGCTACAGTCAGAAATGTTGGTCTCAGAAGAATAATAATTGTTTTAAATAGTATTTACTATAACTTTGTATAGCCAAAATAAGGATTTAATTATTTATGTTGTGTGTCATAAAATTCCAATTCCAATTGAATGTCCAGGGCTGCATTTCCCAAAAGCATTGCAAGCTTAAGTTGATCGTAGAGACCAATAGCGCCAATGGTTTTTAATTATCTACTAAGGATTACAATGCTTTTGGGAAACGCTGCCCTGGACTGTATATATAAGGTGTGCTCATGCTTATAAGAAACATAATAAAAGCTGTGTGCCGAGTTTCTATGCATGATTTAACTTATTGCATTAAAACAGATAAAGTACCTTATTGAGTTCCACCTTCAGATTATATGGATCACTGCCGTAAGTGAACAGCGGTTTCTTAAAGCGCTCTATCGCCCGCTGCTTGAAGTTGTTTTGGGGAGCTGGTGGAAGCTAAAAACATGAAAGATGGGCTAAAAATGCAAGAAAATCAACCATTCTGAAAAATTTCTTAAATTACAGTTATAAAATGGATACTTCTGACTCTAAATTCAGATTGAATTGAACAACAAGAAATGAGCATTGCAATTAATTGAGCACAGTATGAGCAGAATGTGACGGGGTGGAGGGCGGGGCCGGGTCGTGATTATGCACACCTTATCAGGCTAATTAAGGGACCGGGTGTGTATAATCACGATTAGCAGTGTGTATAATCCCCGCCCTCCACCCTGTCACACAGAAACATGAGGGTCAATTCTGATATCATGTTGAGGAAGTTTAAAAACAAAACTTATTATCTGTATCTCACCTGAGTTATAAATATAATCTTATGCAGAAGTTCAAGAAGTCTTTGGTTCGGATCAACGATTTGTCTAACTTTTCTCTGAGATAAACAAATACCTGCCGATGCTGTGAGCGAGTGAAAACACGAGTTACACGTTACAAAATTGCAAGTACAGATTTAAGGCATTCTCAGAAATATCATAAATACCTGGTCGTGTTTTTGCCTTTTGAAAATCCCCACTGCCAAACACAAAAAAGTTCCACTTTTACTGCTTCTACATAAAATCCAAGCCAATTCTGTAAAAGCAAGGCCACTGTGTGGATAAACTCACCTGACTGGGTTTAGCTCATCAGAATACTTTCCACTGCACTGGGCCATTTCTACACATTTTAAAGAAAGGAAACAAGCAATAGAGTAAATTCAGCAAATTCAGCGTTTCCACCCACAACACATATAATTGAAGGACTGATGGATCCTTTCAAAGTAGAGAAGGTTATCTTTTTTAATCCCCTTCTCTCCCAATTTGGAATGCCCAATTCCCACTACTTAGTAGGTCCTCTTGTTGGTGCAGTTACTCACTACAATCCTGGTGGTAGAGGACAAGTCTCAGTTGCCTCCGTTTCCGAGACCGTCAATCAGCGCATCTTATCACGTGACTCGCTGTGCATGACACCACGGAGACTCGCAGCATGTGGAGGATCATGCTACTCTCCGCGATCCACGCACAACTTACCACACGCCCCATTGAGAGCAAGAACCACTAATCGCGACCACGAGGTGGTTACCCCATGTGACTCTACCCTCCCTAGCAACCAGGCCAATTTTGGTTGCTTAGGAGACCTGGCTGGAGATTCAGCACACCCTGGATTTGAACTTACGACTCCAGGGGTGGTAGTCAGTGAGCTATGCAGGCCACCTAAATATCAAAGTAGAGAAGGTTGACGTATTGACATGCAGGGGCTGCATTCAGTCTTAAAATCAGCATCTTGATGTTACTATAAATATCACCAGAGCAGAGATTATGGTTCATTGATTATGTGTAACCTTCGCTTTGTTGTTGTTCCTTTCCACTTGCTAAAACAGATGCAGAAGATTCAAAACTCTGTGGTCCATCTTGACGATCTTGTTCTTTCAGGCCTGCACTCTGAAACAAGAACAACATTCAGCCTGTATCACTTTGGAAAGAGAAAACCAGGTAAGAGGTTTCTCAAACTCCACCCAAACCTCAAATGTCTTACTTATCTCTGCGTATTATGCATCAGTTTCAAAGGTGAAAACATCCAGAGATCTTCTGAGCTAACCTGTTGTGGACTGTACATGCTGGTCTTGTTTCTCTCCAGGAAGTACTTCTGCGCTCTCTTCCTGTCTCTCTCCGCCCTTCTCTCCAGTGAATTATAGGATGCACAGAGACTGTCCACAAACTTCATCATGATGTCAGAAATTCTAGCACTGACCTCAATGATGTCCGGACGCATGTCTGCATTTGGAGTCAAGCACCTGAAAGCCAATGAGAACATGTAGAGAAGAACATCAATGTACACTGGTGGCCAAAGGTTTGTAATAATGGACAGATTTTGCTGTTTTGGAAGGAAATCGGTACTTTAATTCACCAAAGTGGCATTCAACTGATCACAAAGTACAGTCAGGACATTATTGATGTAAAAAACAGCACCATCACTATTTGAAAAATGTAATTTTTGATAAAATCTAGACAGCAGCATCACTCCAACACCTTATCCTTGAGTAATCATGCTAAATTGCTAATATGGTACTAGAAAATCACTTGCCATTATATCAAACACAGCTGAAAGATATTTGGTTCATTAAATGAAGCTTAACTTTGTCTTTGAGTTTGTTTTTTAGTTTCCACAGTATGCAATAGACTGGCATGTCTTAAGGTCAATATTAGGTAAAAAATGGCAAAAAAGAAACAGTTTCTCTAGAAACTCATCAGTCAATCATTGTTTTGAGGAATGAAGGCGATACAATGCTTGAAATAGTCAACAAAACTGAAGATTTCATAGAAAGGTGTCACTACAGTCTTCAAAGACAAAGAACAACTGTCTCTAACAAGGACAGAAAGAGATGTGGAAGACCAGATGTGCAACTAAACAAGAGGATAAGTACATCAGAGTCTCTAGTTTGAGAAATAGACGCCTCACATGTCCTCCGCTGACAGCTTCACTGAATTCTACCCGCTCAACACCAGTTTCATGTACAACAGTAAAGAGAAGAAACAGGGGTGCAGGACTTATGGGAAGAATTGCAAAAAAAAGCCACTTTTGAAACATAAAAGGTTCGAGTGGGCAAAGAAACACAGACATTGGACAACAGATAATTGGAAAAGAGTGTTACGGATCTTAATCCCATTGAGCTTTTGTGAGATCAGCTAGACTGTAAGGTGTGTGAGAAGTGCCCGACAACACAGTCACATCTATAGAAAGTGCTACAGGAAGTGTGGGGTGAAAGGTCACCTGAGTATCTGGACAAACTGACAGCTAGAATGCCAAAGATCTGCAAAGCTGTCATTGCTGCACATGGAGGATTTTTTGATGAGAACTCTTTCAAGTATTTTAAGAAGTTCTGAACATTTATTTCAGATTGTAATAGTAATTATTCACATTATAAATGTCCTGACTGTACATTGTGATCAGTTGAATGTCACTTTGGTGAATAAAAGTACCAATTTCCTTCCATTAGAGCAAAATCTGGACATTATTACAAACTTTTGGCCACCAGTGTACATCTAATACGGCCTTAAAGTCCAATCAGAATGATCATAATAATGAGATGAGCACACATTATAATTACCAGTGAAAATCTCAATGATTGGTATTGGTCAATATTAAAGCTGAAGTATGTAATTTCTGTGAAAACATTGTTTTCAAAACAGCTTTCTGAATACGCCCCCATCTGCCATCGGTCAAACAAAGAGGCAGTCCCGCCCCCAACTCATACATAAGAGGGTGGCTCAAAACAGAGACAGTGTTTACAGTTTTTTAGAAAATGTATCTATGAATTAGGGTTGCCACGGTGTACAGTGTTACCGGTTTTACCATATACAAGGACCAACACCGGTGTCAAATGTTATAGTGGGTAAAAGGGGGAAACATTATGAATGGAACTTCCAATATAAATATAATTTATATTTGGGGCGGCTGTGGCTCAGTTGGTAGAGCGGGTCGGCCACTAATCGCAGGGTTGGTGGTTTGATTCCCAGCCCACACGACTCCACATGCCGAAGAGTCCTTGGGCAAGACACTGAACCCCAAGTTGCTCCCAATGGCAGGCTAGCACCTTACATAGCAAAAACTACCCCAAAGTACCACTTAGCATCTATCCAGTGGAAATAATTAGTTGGTTTGGATGTGAACACCACTCTGTCTACTATGAATGGCTTACTTATAGTTGTCTCTGCATATTAAGCTGCGATAGAAGAAAGTATTTTAACACAGAAAAAAGTAACATACTTCAGCTTTAAGTTTTAATTGAGAATGTTGACTACAATTTAGTTTGTATTAGGGCTGTGAATTTTATGCATTAATGCGGTGCGATAAATTACATTAAAAAATAATGCATTAAAATGCAATTAATCATGTCCCCAGACCATAATACCATCGGAGCAATTCAAGTTTGAAGTACCACCTGTTTTCAGCAGGGGGCAGTGAGCGAAACTCTGTACAGACAGAGAGCAAATCACACTTGATTGACACTAGTGACAGCACAAGATGAAAAAGTATTAATGCGTTCAAACAGAGATGGACGGATCGTAATTCCGACTGCAGGGATCTCAGGATGTGTTTTTTAAGTTTCAAACTACATTTACCTTGACAAGCGACCTAAAACACTGTGTTGATGACACAACGTAATCAAAGTAAGATGCTCTAAAAAAAATCCGTCTGACCCATGTGTATATCGAAGCATCCTTAAAAAGCCCTTATGTAATAAATCTATCTCGAACAGATTGACAAATTCAATTGCAAAATGGATTGCTGTGGACTGTATGTTCAATAATATGGAAATAAACCAGGACTGGACTGGGAAGAGAAATCGCCCGGGAATTTATATGGCAACTGTGGGGGTTGTCCTTTTCTGCATATCACGGCACTACTTTGAGGTCCATTCTGCATAACGCGGCGGCTCATTTTAGCTTATCGCGGCCCATTCGGTATGTTTCGCGGCCGACCCACCAGCCCGCACGGGAAAATGCCCGGTATGCCAGATTACCAGTCCAGCCCTGAAATAAACAATATATCGTCTTCTTTTTATATAACGTATATTTTTTGTTCTGTTTTATCAATGTTTAACTCCTCTGCCACAATAATGTTTTGCATTTAATAGATCTCAATTGTTATATTTATAATATATTTTATATTTACTATATAAATGTGATATGATTATATAACTTAATCATATATTGAATTATTGTTATTTATGGGCCTTTCTCAGCAAATATTTTTATATGCGATTAACTATGATTAATTAATAGGCACACCATGTAATTAACTCAATTACAGTAAGCCCTAGTTTTAATGCATTTTGTGAACTGTTGATGAAGAATTACGATGAAAATGTGCGAAAATACTAATTGTTTTGCCATTTTTTGAGGCGACAGGCATTGTACTAGCGCTAAGAAAGCTCTCTGTGTATGTCGGGAAGTGTACATACACTCACCTAAAGGATTATTAGGAACACCATACTAATACTGTGTTTGACCCCCTTTCGCCTTCAGAACTGCCTTAATTCTACGTAGCATTGATTCAACAAGGTGCTGAAAGCATTCTTTAGAAATGTTGGCCCATATTGATAGGATAGCATCTTGCAGTTGATGGAGATTTGTGGGATGCACATCCAGGGCACGAAGCTCCCGTTCCACCACATCCCAAAGATGCTCTATTGGGTTGAGATCTGGTGACTGTGGGGGCCATTTTAGTACAGTGAACTCATTGTCATGTTCAAGAAACCAATTTGAAATGATTCGAGCTTTGTGACATGGTGCATTATCCTGCTGGAAGTAGCCATCAGAGGATGGGTACATGGTGGCCATAAAGGGATGGACATGGTCAGAAACAATGCTCAGGTAGGCCGTGGCATTTAAACGATGCCCAATTGGCACTAAGGGGCCTAAAGTGTGCCAAGAAAACATCCCCCACACCATTACACCACCACCACCAGCCTGCACAGTGGTAACAAGGCATGATGGATCCATGTTCTCATTCTGTTTACACCAAATTCTGACTCTACCATCTGAATGTCTCAACAGAAATCGAGACTCATCAGACCAGGCAACATTTTTCCAGTCTTCAACTGTCCAATTTTGGTGAGCTCTTGCAAATTGTAGCCTCTTTTTCCTATTTGTAGTGGAGATGAGTGGTACCCGGTGGGGTCTTCTGCTGTTGTAGCCCATCCGCCTCAAGGTTGTGCGTGTTGTGGCTTCACAAATGCTTTGCTGCATACCTCGGTTGTAACGAGTGGTTATTTCAGGCAAAGTTGCTCTTCTATCAGCTTGAATGAGTTGGCCCATTCTCCTCTGACCTCTAGCATCAACAAGGCATTTTCAGCCCACAGAACTGCCGCGATACTGGATGTTTTTCCTTTTCACACCATTCTTTGTAAACCCTAGAAATGGTTGTGCGTGAAAATCCCAGTAACTGAGCAGATTGTGAAATACTCAGACCGGCCCGTCTGGCACCAACAACCATGCCACACTCAAAATTGCTTAAATCACCTTTCTTTCCCATTCTGACATTCAGTTTGGAGTTCAGGAGATTGTCTTGACCAGGACCACACCCCTAAATGCATTGAAGCAACTGCCATGTGATTGGTTGATTAGATAATTGCATTAATGAGAAATTCAACAGGTGTTCCTAATAATCCTTTAGGTGAGTGTAAATATGAAACTGCCCAAAACATTCATAGTATTCTGACCAAAATCACTTTTCTTAACATTTTCTGAACTTGTAAGTGGGAACTTTTCTGGAAATAAAAATAAAATCTTACCATTCAATCATGTCTGTTACCCTTTGAGAGAAGCCTTTGTCTTCTATTGGCTCGTAGACCGCTTCCACGATCTAAAAAAATCACAGCTGAATATTTTTGATATTTCATCGTAACAAGGTTAAGGTTGGGAAAGGAGGAGGCGGGAACCTGCTGAACAGTCAAAATAATATTTCATTTCAACAAAAAGACACAACACAAACACACATGGCAGCTACATGTGGCTCTCTCTCTCTCGAACTGCCACGTCCCGCTGCACTTATCCCTCTCCTCGGCTGGTTAGCCCGATTGGGCTTAGCTGTGACTACGCACAGGCAGGGAACCCCAAGCATGACGTACATCAAGGCATTCTGGCAGGCTTTTCCCTGCCTCTCTAGAGCTGGGGAGGGGGACGAGGAGAGGGAAAGGGCAAGGCAGAGTGACAGTGAGAGAGAGAGAGAGAGAGAGAGAAAACATCCACACACGGCCCCGCCCTCCTCCTCGTCACATTCATATATTGAAAAAATATATATGAAGAAGCTTAAAATGGAGCAGGCTACTTTTGAAATGTAGCTTGTTGTGTGTTCATGGTTATATTTATGGTAATATTATTACATTTCAATGTTTGATTTTAAGGCTATATGAAAAATGTCTCTTATAAAAATAAATAGGAAACAAAGCAATGCCTCTATAGATTTATTTCTATATAAACTAAAGATCAGTCACCTTGGTAGCGAGCGACAGCATGTTTGCACTGTAGAACGGAGGTGTCAGAGTTACCAACTGATAGAGGATACAGCCTGCAGCCCAAACATCTGCCTTCTCACCGTACGGCTCATTTTTCACAATCTCTGGACTGACACACACACACACACACACACACACACACACACACAATAAACACATATGCTCAAACACTTCACCTCAAACTCCAACAAATGTTCACCAGGTCTTGGCAGGTATTCAGAATGTCTAAGTAAAATTTGATTTCGGGACACACCAGCAATACAGTATTGTTCCAACGACTGACGTCAGCTTACTGTTCTCCTGTTTCTGTTTTGCAAGACCAAAGTCAGCTGGAATAAAAGATAATCTTGGTTATTACGTTTTTTATACATGTACGGTGTCAAGAAAAAGTATGTGAACCCTTTGGAATTAGCTGGTTTTCTGCATTAATTGGTCATAAAATGTGATCTCATATTCATCAAAGTCACAAATGTAGACAAACACAATGTGCTTAAGCTGACAGCACACAAACAATTATATTATTTCATGTCTTTATTGAACACATCCCATTAAACATACACAGTGTTGTGGAAAATGTAAGTGAACCCTTGGATGTATTAACTGGTTGATCCTGCTTTGGCAGCAATTAACTCAACCATACATTTCCGATAGGAATTTTGGAGCATTCTTCCTAACAGAACTGCTTCAGTTCAGACATATTCTTGGGATATCTGGTGTGAACGGCTCTCTTGAGGTCATTCCGCAGCATCTCTGTTGGGTTAAGAGTGTAAAAATGGTCTTTGGCAAACTTCAAGCACGCAGCAATGTTTTTGTTGAAAAGCAGCGGCTTCCTTCATAGTGTCCTGCCATGAACACCACACCTGTTTAATGTTTTCTGTATAGTAGACTCATGAACAGAAATGTTAACCAGATCCAATGATTTCTTCAAGTCTTTATCTGTCTCTCTAGGGTTCTTTTATACCTCATTGAGCATTCTGCGGGGTGCCCTTTGAGTCATCTTGACAGGATGGCCACTTCTAGCGAGAGTACCCATAGTACTAAATCATCTCCATTTATAGACAATTTGTCTAACTGTGGACAGATATATATCTAAGCTCTTCGAGATAACTTTGCAACCCTTCCCACTTTTATGCAATGCAACCATTCTTGATCGTAGGTCTTCTGAAATCTCTTTTTTGTGAGGCATGTTCCACATCAACAGATGCTTCTTGTGAATAGCAAACTTAATGTTTGAGTGCTTTTCATAAGTCAAAGTAGCTCTAACACACACCTCCAATCTAGTTTCATTAATTTGGATGCCAGGATTGCCAACTCCTGACTCTAATTAGCCACTAGCCATTAGAATCATTGTGAATGTTTGAATGATGTATTCAATATGTATAAAAACAATACAATAACTTGTGTTATTAGTTAAAAAAAAAGTGTGTTTGTTTATTATTGTAACTTTGTACAATAAATATAACTATGTAAACCAGATTTAAGACAAATTTATATATAAATGCAGGTAATTCCAAAGGGTTTACACACTTTTTCTTTCCACTGTATGAAAAGACTAGCTTGAGTATGAATTTCTGCTAAGAAACATAGTAACTTGGCACATTAATATAGATTGTGCAGTCACAGGTGTACGTTAATCAGCATTTTAAACAGCTTCAAACACAACCCATCCAATCAGAATTGACAGTCAGAGGAACTATACATTTTATATAGTCTTTTTAGAAGGGCATGTGGGTGTTTCTTCAACATCAGGCACTCTTGTTTATTTAATGTGTCTACTAGCAATGCCCAACAGTGTATGTACATGCATCATAGGACAGGAGATTTATGTCATTTTTTATTTTGTTTTCCTGAAAGTCATGAAAATTCCCAGCACAGTGTCATTTCCAGCACATCTCAAATTCTGTATTGTGATTAAAAGTATTCTGTGCTGTAAATGACGCTGATGGAAATGACATTTTTAATGTTTATAAAATATAATTCCACGACTTCTTTGTCTTGCCAAGGCCAATTTCATTGCTAACACTTTATGTATCTTTAATACACAAAATTAAATGATATTTTCACACATGTTTTGCATAATTTGGAAAATGACAGCTTGATTGGAAATGACGCCCAATGGAAATAGTCTGCTCACAAGTGATATTTCCCTTGATTTTTCTTTGTTTTGTCTCATATTTCATCTCACGTATGCTTTTCACTGACACTTCTGTCCACTTTTGAAAAAAAAATTTTAGGGGCAAAATGGTAAATGGTCTGCACTTATATAGTGCCTTTTTAACCTTAGCGGTATTCAAAGCGCTTTACACTGTGACTCATTCACCCATTCATTCACCAATGATGGCAGAGCTGCTATGTAAGGTGCTAGCCTGCCATTGGGAGCAACTTGGGGTTCAGTGTCTTGCCCAAGGACACTTCGGCATGTGGAGTCATATGGGTTGGGAATCAAACCGCCAACCCTGCGATTAGTGGCCGACCCGCTCTACCACCTGTGCCACAGCCGACCCGCTCTACCACCTGTGCCACAGCCGGCCCACAGCCAAAAATTATTTGGTGTGATGAAAATTATGCCACAACTGTGGGACAGTCATAGATTGCGGAAAATTTATAGAAATAATTTTCACAAAAAATTATTGAAATTTGTTTAGATTATCCTAGTTTTAAACATGACTAATTTGTATTTTTATAATGTATTTTTATTTAAATGTCAGGAACAAGGCAAAAACTATCAAATCTATGGCCTGGTCAAATTTTTCCAATTTAATTTTAATGTAACAAAAAGAAAAAGTTGCCCGAATGAAATTGGCAAGTTGAGAAAACACCCATGTACAACTTTATTAATAATATGACGTGTGTAAAAATTGACATAAGACATAAAAGATCATGTCAACTCACTGATGGTGACTTTATCTCTCTCTCCGAGCATGATATTATTGGGAGTGAGATCTCGATGGAGGATCCGTTTCACCTTGTGTAAGTATCTCAACGCCAGACATATCTGTGAAGGGTTCAATATCAAGCGAGATTATTCTCTTTTCACTGTCTTTTTGCTTCTTGTTCAGATAAAGTCTGCAGCAGGTCAGTTCTTCACCTGTATGAAGATGTTCCACACTCTCTCCTCAGTGAACGTCTGCTGTTTCTCTTTGAGAGAGTTGAAATGGTCCGCCAGTGGAGCTCCTTCTATCAGTTCCATCACAATGTACAGTTTATCAGCTGAGACCGAACAAAACAAGTTATTAGTTGTTATTTTTAACTTTCCTTATAAACACATAATCAATCATGTATGACATATGAATGGGCTGGTAAGCTTAATGCATGCTGTGTAGTCTATTAGACAACATCACCTTACATTACAGGTGACAGAAACCTGATATAGAGCTACTCACGCAGACCTGAACTTTTTGTGCGCAAAACACGATGACAGTAACAATCAAAAGATAATATTTTGATCATGAATTGGTAATTTTGAGCATAAAATGATATTCAGACTGCACAAAACAAGAATTAACCAAATGTAACAACAACATCAACAATAAAAACGGTGTAAATAAACTTGCAAAGAATGAAACCATCCAAGCTCATTAATTATTCAAGCTTAGTGCATGCTGGGAACACCAGCTTAAGTAAAATGTACTTATATTTATTTTCTAATTTGAATCAATAGGTAAATAAAATAACTATAATTTCTACTTTAGGACTGACACATGACACACTGTAAAAATAACAAACAATCATGAATATTATTTACTTTTTACATGTTTGAATTGAGTATAAATGTTGATTTTACTTAAAGGATTAGTTCAGTCAAAAATGAAAATTCAGTCATTGTTTACTCACAACTGTGTGGTTAAAATACAATATGACTTTCATTCCTTTTCTTAACACAAAGAGAGAAATTGTGTAATATTCTGAATACTCTGAAAAAGAAGGCTGGGCATAGAAATGCATCAATTCTTTGACTACAAACTCTTCAGACATGTTTAGTAAGCTCTGTTCTCTGTTTTGTGTGCAGCTGTGTTGTGTTATGTTGTCACTATCGCTGTGGTGGACCTGTTTTTAGATAAACAAACAAGTTTTCGCTCGAGCGCCCCAATGCCGAGATGGTTCTGCGTGAACTGTTGCTCTCGTGTCCTATCAGGAGATCAACGGTCAATGAACATTTTCACTAAATAATACATTAGATTTCAGTTTAATTCTCACCAAACCTCATGGTATGCTTTCATAACAATCATGAGTCTCATGGAATCATTTATTAGAATTCTGAATGATACTTTTGTGTTCTTTTGAAGCTTGATGAGGTGGTCACAATAAACGGCCATTGTATGACATCACTGAGCACAATTTTTGCTTTTTTTTTTTCACAATTTCTCTCTTTGTGTTCAGAAAAAGAAATAAAGATAAATATATGGTTATAACAACACAGGAGTGAGTAAACAATGACTGAATTTTCATTTTTGGGTGAACTATCACTTGTTCACGCTTTAAATATTCAATGTCGAAAATCTTTTCTGCTGTTTATTTCACCACAAAATATCTATATTTTTTTAGTGTGAGAGTTTTTCCATTTAAACCTGGAAATAAATCGTTTTTAGGAAATACAAATACATTTACCTTTTTTTTATTTATTTTTATTTGTCCATTTTAGTGATGTAAAACGAAGAATAAATATGCATGATTTCGCACTATTTCTAGTTCACTAAGTAAATTTGTGACAAAGCACAATTCTTACATTTTTCAGATCAACTTTTCACTCAGTTAATAAATTAATTTCCAATTAAACATTTTGCATTAAACAAGAAAAAGTAAAAATAGAAGCATTTTAACCAGTCCTCTCAGACTTTTGAACACCACTGTATAGTCAACTCGAAATAATATTTATATATGAGAACAGAGGTCACAAAATGATACTTACTTTCTAAAAATGTTTTGAAGTATTTTACAATGTTTGGGTGTGACATCTGAAAGAAATTCAAAAGTTTTTGAAAATAATTATAAAACACTCTATTTTTAGGACCAATGAAGCCATTTCAAATGCTGATAATCCTGTGACTGCACTTTCTATATTAATGCATTGCATGATTGGCAACTGTAATCAGCCTACAGTTAGGCTAATGAACTGTATTACTTGGTGGAAATAATGATGTATTCCAATGAATACTATTACATTTATACTATAAAATCTAAATAAACATAGGTATATTCTATCGTATTGTTGTTGCACCATTTTATTATAGCAGTAAACCACTCAAAGTTTTGAGTTAAAGTGATTTTACTCCAGTTCTCTGTTTTTGAACCTGTTCTTTAATGATGGTCAGCTCAGAAACAATCTTCTCCACACTTCTGTCTCTTGAGCACTTGTCTTTGCCAAAGGCAGGATTATGAAAGTTAACCTCCTTCAGTGCAAGATAGTTCTGCCCGCTCTGCTTACGGACCTGTGCAACAAAAATGACCGTGAATGAGTCCATTTAACTGTCAACTAATAATGTGGGATAATATCTACAGGAATAAATCAGCTTCACCTTAAAGACGCTGCCGAAAGCACCACTACCCAGATGATCCAAAACCGCATAACCGTTGATAACTCTCAGCGGAGGGCGATTCTGATTCACCGTCTCTATGTTTTCCCTGAGAACATCCAACTCTTCCTCCTACAGATAAACCAACTCATAGTGTAAACATTTCAAGAGGTTTGACATTTGTCCTCTAAATGAAAAGCTATTTCTTAGTGCAGAGCTATAGGAATAGTTTGCCCAAAAATAAAGATTCTGCCATTATATTTACATGTTCAAGTCAAAAGATCTAAGTCAGGGTAAGTCTACAAACATCATCAGTATCTTACTGAAAAGAGGGCGATTTTTTCCTGCAGTGGTTCATACGCAGCAATATCTCTTACATAATGTCCAACATCAATAAACATCTCAAACACCTCTAGGGTAAACAGTCTGAAACAAACAAACAAACAAACAAACAAACATTGCTATAAAAATGCGTGTGGACTCCATTCAAAGATATCATTTGTATTATGATATTAGAAATATTCCTTTATAATTGTAATAAATGCATGAATAACAATTTTTAATTTCTAAATAAAACAAATTGAAAGAAAATGGAAAAAATACGGATACCTTTTAAAATGATGTCTATTGCGTTCCATACTAAAAAGGAAACGTAGAGCCCTGAAAGCGTAACACTTTAGAAAATAAGCAAAAAATGAAAAAGCGATTAATATATTTCATATAAACCGTTTTAAAGTTGTAAATCACTTTTGCATGTATTCACCAGAGTGACATACCTGTAGAGATCTTGCCTGAGGTCCGTTAAAGCTTTGTGGCAATATCAGTTTGCTGATTACATACACACCATTCTCCTAAAACCAAATGAAAGCATGAAACCCTCAGTGGGATTCAAGAGGAAATAGAACGTGTATAACGAGTGAGAATAAGTGTGCTACCTGCACTACGTTACGTGCTGTTGTGTCATCCAAAACAAGCTCAGTGATCGCAGCACAGCATGCTGGGAACAGGGACAGGGATTCAAAGAATATTCCAGGTTTAATATAAGTTAAGCTCAATCGACAGCATTTGTGCATAATGTAAAACTAGTGTAAAGCATAGTGTAAAACTAGTCCCTCCTTTTCTTTAAAAAAAGGAATAATCGCCAGTCGGAAGACGGGGACACAACCCATGTTTTTTAGGGTTGTTTTAAGATTCAGGAATTTTGGTTGAGGATCCAACCTTTTTGTGTGTGATGTATTGGACACTCAGTTTTCATTTAGCCCCAGACTGTGTATTTTGGGTGATGGAGGGGGTCCTGACTATAGGAGACAAATACATGAAGAGCTGGGTCCTAACCAGCATGATGATTGGTAGACAGATATTCCTTAGGGGATGGAAGTCAACTGATGCACCCACATTTTGTAAGTGGTGCATCGAGTTGGGTAAAGTGGCAGCTTTTGAGGAGATGGCTTCCAGACGGCAAGGGAACCTGTTGATTCAGAGAGAGATTGCGGAGAGTAGCATGAGCCTCCACATGCTGTGAGTCTCCGCAGCGTCATGCACAATGACCACGTGATAAGATGCACAGATTGACAGTCTCAGAAGCGGAGGTAACTGAGACCTGTCCTCCGCCACCCGGATTGAGGTGAGTAAACGCGCCACCACGAGGACCTACTAAGTAGTGGGAATTGGGCGTTCCAAATTGGGGAGAAAAAGGGGATAAAAGAAAAAAAAGAAAAGGAGGGACGAGTAAAATACATTTATTTGGGTTGAGTGATCTTAACTTGTATTGAACACGGAATATTCCTTTAAACCGTGCGTTCAGTGTTAATCTATTTCATTTTAATACAAATGATCTCTCTTCACACCTGCCTGTAGATTCATGGTGTTCTCTGCAGTCTCTTGAGGGCTCACCTCCGCTAACACGTGCCGTCTGTGTATTCTGCCTGCTGCGTTAGCACTGGAGAGAGTGTCTACGGTGGAGCGATCGGACACATACACGTGCTCACTGGAGAGAAAATGTTGCACGACTTCAAATAAAGGCTGTCAACATGTTCATTACAATGAATAAATCACATATTTAAAGGTGCACTGAGTAGTATTTGCATGTACAGTATGTTGTGCTGACACCTAGCAGCGTAGATGCATGCATCATGCAAAAACAGAAGTTCCCAGTTACTGAAGTCATTGTAAACAATTTGCTATTCACAGTCAGTCATAATTCATGTATTCCTTGAGAGAAAGCAGCTGTTCTCCTTTTTGCGAGGTGCTGAAACCTGTGAGTCATCAATCTGCATGTGTACAGTGATCAACAATTAAGGGGGGATCTACTGCCCCACTCTGTTTGCCTCAAGCTCCTCTGGAAACTTCTGATGCCCCGCCCGATCATTACCGGCACTGTTCAGTATAAAGGGCGTTTTCAGACATTTCACTCATAATATTTATTCCAAAACAGGGGCTAAAATTTTTACAATGTTGCTATTCTCCTTGGCTCAGTTCACTTTCACAAGGCAACATTTCAAAACAGACCAAAACTGTGTAATGAAAGGCTCGTGTGAGCAAACTGTCCCCCCATTGGTCAGAATATAAGTGAGCTGTTCAAATGCTCCAAACGAGCCAGGTGTGAAAATGCGTACCAAGTGTACCACGGGACAGATCGACAAATTAAATTGCGAAATGGATTGCTTTGGACTGTATGCCAGTGATAGGCTAAACAACATATTGACTTCTAAAGCCACTATTTGTAATGTCTATTTAACCCTTCAGGCTCGGATGGAATTATTATCATCAATATATAAATAACTACAGTCTTGACCGAAACAAAATAGGTATTGTTTGAAAGTTTAGAAGCTCTACTTTCCAATGCATATAGGCATTATGACCACAACTGAACAAGTGCTTTGAAATTTGCTGACAAATCAGAAGTGTTCTGATTTTATCATTTATAAAAGAAAATTGCACTGTACATATTACTGCAATCAGTCAAATCATCAAACTTATCAAATAGCCATGTGTCATAAGTTGTTCGAAAACTCTCGAGTAGAATACAAGCAGCCTATTTGTTTTACTCATAGACAAAAATATAGCGAGTCTTTGACCATTTTGCTGGTGTTGCTTATATGTCGCGTTTTCACTTTATGAACCATAAACAGAACATAAAAAAATCACATATTACTTAGGTGATTATCTTTCAAACGAGTCCACACACAAGGTAATCGGATGCCTAGATCTTTAGATAATCCACATGAAGCACAGTGTAATGGTTACCCTGTCTTGTCCCTCTGTTGCCCTTTGTTTGTAATTTTGTCACTTTTGGTATTTCTTAGTTTTCACTTTAGTCCCTTATTTAACTCCACAGTCCTCTGTTAGCGTTCGTGTTCACTGTTCATTGTTTACACCTGCCCTTGTTAATTTGCCTTTGGTTTCTGTTAATCACCTTGTTATCTTGTTTGAGTTCTGTTCTTTCATTGGCCCCTTTTCCCATGTTTGTGTATTTATACCCCGTGTCTTTGTTCAGTCTTTGTCGATCGTTGTTTGATGTTAGCCTGATGTGTGCTTCTCTCCCTTGTTCCCTGTTTGTCTCTA
Organism: Xyrauchen texanus; assembly: GCF_025860055.1. Lineage (NCBI taxonomy): Eukaryota > Metazoa > Chordata > Actinopteri > Cypriniformes > Catostomidae > Xyrauchen > Xyrauchen texanus. The sequence continues at coordinate 3,653,720 of NC_068290.1, read as the reverse complement.
CCGTGGTTACCTTAACTAGTTTATGTTTCTTTTCCCCCTCGTGGGTTGTTCTTTTGTTCATTTTGTGTTTTCTGATTAAATAAACTCAAACTGTGTTTGGATCCGCATCTCCTCGTCAGCCTCGTTATTCAAACGTTACACACAGTGTTACATGTGGCCACCAGGTGATGGCGCCAAATACATGACACAGCCTCAATGATGACTCGAATGGCACAGAATGAAACTCACTCTGTGAAATCAAATTTTTTAAATCATGTCTACATGCTATGCAAACTTTTAGTCATTGTTGTCTTTGCATGTGTAATTAGATTTTATGTACAGTAATTATGTTTTATTTGTTTGGAGAAGCTTTTTTTTTTCTTTGTCGTATCAAAACAAATTTTGTGAAACAAAATATTTTTCTCAGATACAGTTGACATGATTGGAAACTAAACAAAAGCAGTTTTTCAGAGTCACCTTATTTACACCCAGAGATATATAATGACAAATTAGAAAAATAAGAAAAAAAAGGTAACATTTTGGCTTAATTTGAATTTTTTCAGCAGTTTCTTAGGCTGAGAGTCTCAGAATTTATCATAATCTATATCATTAAAAAATGTGAAAAGTTTTCTTTACAACAATACCAAACACCTTTTTTTTGTTGTTGTTTGTTTTGTATAGCCTTTAATTTTGGGTATGCCAATGAATCAGGAAATCTTTAAAAAGACCTTCAGAGCTTAAAGGGTTAATGCATTAGTCATCTGCCACAACAATGTAATATCTTTGATTTTTCTTCATTTGGGGGCTTTTCCTCAGCAAATATTGATGTTTTCAATTTGTAAACATTGTGATTAGTTTAATTAGTTAATCAGCATATCATGTAATCCATTTGATTACAGTTTTTAATCGATTGACAGCATTAACAATAACATATGTTGCTTTGTCAAGCCAGCATAATCCATGTGAACAGACTGCATTGAGACGTACCCATGCAAGACGCGCAGCAGTTGTTGCACGCCCCCCCATGCTCGGATCTCAGCGCTGGACTCTGAATCCTGACACAGCTGCACGAGGACCCACACGGCGCTCCACAGCAGCTTGATGTGTTCAGCGTGCAGGAGACTGAGCAACACAGGCACCCCGTCACACTGACGCAGCTGCTCTCTGACGCGCTGAACGCAACACAGCAACCGCAACAGCTCTGCACTCAACCTGAGAAAACAAACATACAAATGCATGATGGAGAAATACAGGAGGAGTTAACATACATGGACATGTTTTTAATCAAGATTTAAAGGTGAAGTGTGTCATTTCAGTGCCACTAGTGTCTAATTTTCAAACAGGTTTCCTGAACACTCTCCCCAAACAGACATACAGTCTCACCCAAGAAGTTGGTTGAAATGCTAAAATAAGAAAATAAACAAAGGAATATTTCTGTGCACCACAAAACCACTCCGTTTACATTTTTCTGTAAAAACCAGGGCTGGACTGGTAATCTGGCATACCGGGCATTTTCCCGGTGGGCTGATGCACTTTGGGGCCATTCAGGGACGGACTGGCCGTCGGGAGAACCGAACACCAGTGTGGGTCGGATGAGAAACGGGCCGAATGGGCCGTGACAAGGTAATTAGTACAGTAATCTAATTACACTGTAGAAAATGTAATTAGTAGTTAATAATATTTTTAGATTAACTTACATAACACTGAGCACGACTGAATCACGCTCTGGAGCACACTGACCGTACGTGTCCACTGGTGTGTCCACAGTTTTAAATTAATTCAATTGACAATCTACCTCGCGAGCGTGGAGCTCTGCTCCCATTGGATTGAATGGAAAACGTTTGCTTCCCTTCGCTCACCACGAGCCAGAGGACACCCGGCATAATGTGTGCTGAGGCGGTTCGCACACTTTATTCGCCCTGCACAGATGCATTAAATTTGCTTCGCCAGTGGTTCTGAGTCGCCTGACATTCATAATAATTTTCAATGCAGGAATAACTCTGAAAAGGTCACCTGCCAAAGTTGCTGGTAAGAGTGATGGAGTTGCCCGCCACTGCCAATTTTTACCCGCATTTAGCGGGTGTTTTTACAGCATTCATTGACACACAGAGAAAATTCCTAGTTGAAAAAAAAAATAGTTGTGTACCTTTTGGATAACATGTCATATTCTTGCAATACCACTAGAAGATGCTCCACCACGGACAGCTCCCCGATATTCTCTTTGCATTCTTGACTAAACAAGAAGTGGAATTATGGACAAAAGCCAAAGAAGCTAATGTAATCACTATATATTTGTATCACTTTGATGTAAAAGTACCTTTCAGCAAGTGTTGTGAGAGCCAGGAGCGCTCCTAACACCACACTACTGTCCCGCGTGGACAGCAGCCGCACAAGAGTCTATGTGATAAATACAACAAGATATTTACATTTTCCAAACAAAATTTGAGTAGTGCTTGCCAAAACTCGCCACCATGATGCTACGGTGTTGTGGGTGGTTGCCAGGAAGTTTCTAAGTAGTTGCTAGGGTGTTGCTATGTAGTTTCCAATGTGTTCTACGGGTACATGTTTGCTGGAGCATTGGTATATGGTTAATAGTGTTTAGAATGGTTGTTAGCATGTTGCTAGGTGGTTGCTAAGGTGTTTAAATATTTTAAGTGCATTACTATGGGGTTGCTAGGTCTTTCAGAGTGGTTGTAAGTGTTTCTATTTGGTTGCTAGGGTGTTCAAATGGCTTTTAGTGTGCTGCTTAACATTGCTATGTGGTTCCTAGGGTCTTCTACAGGTAGGTGGTAGCTAGGGCATTGGTAGGTGGTTACTGAGGGGTTATTAGTGTGTTGCTAGGTGGTTTTACTAATGTGTTGAAATGTTTTTGGGTGCATTGCTATGTGGTTGCTAGAGTGTTCGGAGTAGTCTTTAGTATGTTGCTGTGTGGTTGCTAGGATGTTCAGCGTGGTTTTAGTGTTTTGCTAGGTGGTTGCTAGGGTGATCTCATGGTTTTTATTGTGTTGCTACAGTATGTGGTTGCTAGGGTGTTTGAAGTGGTTAAACTAGTGTGTTGCTATGAGGTTGCTAAGTTGCTGCTGCACAAACTTTGTGAGGGGTGGTATGCACCGAAGTTTAATACTTAGGGTTTGTTCAAATCTCTAATCGTAACAGGAATATCCCTAATACTACTAATAAACAATAAACTACAATCTGCTGTTTAACCTTGTGAGACCCCACGTTCAAATGCGTGGATGTTGTATTTTGGCTTTACTATACACAAAACATAATTTCATTTTATTTAAACCAACTGATCTCAGTTCAGGAGACTCTATGCTGTCAGGAAAGGGTTCAAATTTAGATACACGGAGTCATGAGGCAAAACAACATGGCGCCAACCACAAAACAAAATATTGAAACCTGTTTGAGTCCAAAAATTAGAGTCTTTAGTTTCATCCGATATACCATTTTAAAAATTGTAGCAATTTATCCCAAAACGGCACGCTGTTAAACGCAATGAACACATTCGTGTATGCTCAGTTTCAGTTAAAATATCCAATTTACTAGTGTATTATCACTCTATGAGTGCATACATTTCGAACTGTTCTGAGACCAGTGCAGAAAGACAGCACACTGGAGGTCAAATCATTCACTAAACAGGGAGCAAGGGAGCATCCTACAGCTCTCTATGCAGTCAAGTGCATTCACTCTGATCAAAAGTTCAGTTTCAGCTGCAGATGATGTTTGGATCACTCAACATGTTTGACACACATGGGACAATGATCATCAGTACATAGATTCACCATTTATAATGTATCATTTTATTTTAACATGGTTGGCAGTGATTGGACGATGCTGGACATTAATTTGCATCAGAATTAATTATGCTAATTTCTGATATAATGTCTGTAATGTCTGAAAAACATAAATAATCAACACTTCTGGAAACACAATAAACAATTTAATTTAAACAAATCGAACTTTCTATAGCTTGGTATTATTTAATATTTTGTAACTTAGCACCACTGTCCACATATGTGGGCATGCATTTTTAGGAAAACTATTTGGTCCCAAAAAATTTTTTTTTTTCTTTTGCATGTTTTTAAGGCGCTGCTAGTTAATAATCAAAAAGGGGAATGGAAAATGCACTTAACAGTCATGTAGGGGTCTCAGGAGGTTAAAGCATGATATGGATTGTAAAAATACATGACATTCTTCAAAATATTTCCTCTATGAAACACAAACCTTGTGTGCCCCACAATTAATAATCCACTGCCTTTGTTCATCGACTGAAGACAATTTCTGAATCATATCTGCATAGAGAAAGAAAATAGAGGGGAATACAATATCAATCACATTGGTCTTCTTCCGGTTTATTTCCAAAATGCATGGAAAAGGCAAGTACATTGCAGGATGTTGTCTCACATGTCATGGCAACCAGCTGCTCGATTTGAAGTGTGTCTTCTCTGCATTCTAGATAATTGGTCGCAACCGACTCCATGTACTTGATGTACATCAAATGAGAAAAACACAATGAATTTCCTCAAGCTAATGTTTATTTTCAGCATGTGAAAATTTTGAAAATCTTTACCTTCGCAAGTTGCCCAGCGCCTTGGAGTTCAAAGAAGACTTTCTAAAAGAGCATGCAGAAAAACATTTGGACATCATGTTTGTCCTCTAAAGTTGTTCAAACATCTAATGAAAATACAGTCATTGTTTACTCACCGCTGTGTTGTTATAACACTATAAGACTTTCTTTATTTTTCTGAACACAAAGGGAGAAATTGTGAAAAGAATTGTGCTCAGTGATGTCATACAACGGCAGATTATGGTGACCACCTCTTAAAGCTTCAAAAGAACACAAAAGTATCATCCAGAAGTCTAATAAAGACTCATGATTGTTATGAAGGCATACGATAAGGTTTGGTGAGAAACAAACTGAAATCGAATGAATTATTTAGTGAAAATGTTCACTGACCATTGATCTCCTGTGTGCATTCATGATAGGGCACGAAAGCAACAGTTCACACAGTCCCCTCGTGACATTGGGGCGTTCAAGTGAAAACTTAAAAACAGGTCCGCCACAGCGATTGTGACAACAGAACACAACACAGCTGCACACAAATCAGAGAACAGAACTTACTAAACATGTATGAAGAGTTTTTAGTCGAAGAATTGATGCATTTCTATGCCCAGCCTTATTTTACTGAATGGAGTACAGAAACATAAAGGAGGCTACAGGCAGCCGCAGCTACACCATGTCCTAACTTGACGGCAAACGACGTGCGATGAAAGGTATCTTTCCTATGTTAATCAGAGTTTTTATCCAGCCGTGATGAGCGACGGTACATTCTATCGATCGCTTATTTTCTATTTTTGGCATTGCACAAATAACTCTGTCTACTGTGAAGTGGTACCGGTCCAAAAATGTTCTCATAACAGTATGTTAAAGCCAGAATCTCATGAGTCGATTAAAAGCTACTTGATTTTGCCAGAGAATGCTACACCTACGGAATGTTTTCTCTAAAGCTGCTTACACACTACCAGCGACTTTGTCACTGCAGGTCGCCAGTGGCTGGCTATGAAGTCGCTAGTGGGCGTTCCCACTACTGGTTGCCTAGTAACGTTTATAAATGACATTCACGGATGTCATTCCATTGCTCTTGACAGCAAATCGCTTTTCTTGGCGCTAAAAGCAAACATTTTGGAGGGAAAAGACTAAATATAAATGGAATCAGTACATAAAATGCTTTATATCAAAGATGAATGAGAAATAAGGCGTGCTCTTTGCCATAGCGGCTGTTTATCTGTGGCGAAAACGCAAACGCCGGTCTGTCTGGGTCCACAAAACCATTAAATCTCGGAGTCAGCACGGCGAGTACCACCGGCTGGTGCAAGAGCTGTGGCTGGATTATACCATATCCATATCATAGAGCACTGGAACATTGCTAACAGCAAGAATTAGCCTTTCATCCATCTTTCCGTTACTGCAGGAGCTGAGAGAGAGAGAGAAAGGATCACGTGAGCTCTCCCATCTTCTCTCCTATTGGCTGTCGCTTCTGTTGTTCGCTCTTCATTTGAATAAAGTTGAACTTGTCTCAACTTTGTCGCGTCGCTGGACACGCTCACATCTAGTCGCCAACGGTCGCGACAGCTCGTGTTGCCGGAAGTCGCTGTGCTCTCATTGAAAATGAATGCGATGGAGTCGCTGTTGCGCGCGATGTCGCTGGCAGTGTGTACCCAGCTTGATACTCACCGTTTCAGAATGGAGAAGAAGAGACACACATTCCATTCCATTCCATTCCATCAGACATTCCCATTCCATCATAACAGGTAAGCACACAGACCTACTCCATCTCTCTCTTTGATTGAGGACTCCAGTTTAGAAAAATAAGGCTGGGCATAGAAATGCATAAATTCTTCGACTACAAACTCTTCAGACGTGTTTAGTAAGTTCTGTTCTCTGTTTTGTGTGCAGCTGTGTTGTGTTCTCTTGTCACTATCGCTGTGGAGGATCTGCTTTTAGATAAAACAAATACGTTTCTGTTTGAACGCCCCAAAGCCTCGAGGGGGCTGCGTGAACTGTTGCTCTATCATGAACGCGCTCAGACGCAGTTTCTCTAAATTATACATTAGATTTCGGTTTGTTTGCCACCAAACATTTTCATATTCTTTCATAACAATCAAGAGTCTCGTGGAATAATTTATTAGACTTCTGAATGATACTTTTGTGTTTGTTTGAAGCTTGAAGAGGTGGTCACCATAAACTGCCATTGTATGACATCACAATATAATTTTTTTTTTTTTCACAATTTCTCCCTTTGTGTTAAGAAAAGGATAGAAGGTCATATAGGGTTATAACAACTCAGGGATGAGTAAACAATGACTGAATTTGCATTTTTGGGTGAGCTATCACTTGAAATAGAACAAAACCGAACAATATAATAATTTTAGGGTCCTACTTGATGACTTGAATCTCTGATCAACAATCTCAAGCAATTCAGAACTCTTAAAACGTTGTCTGATGATGAATTTTCCAACCATTCACTGAAATCAAAAGAGACTTGTTTGAAGTGATCTATAAACTCATGAGATGACATCATCATAACAGGTAAGCATACAGACCTGCATCCGAGTCTGTTATCCATCAAGGCAGTGAAGATGTCCAGGAAGAGTTTGTGATGTGGCTGGTCGCTAAAACATCTTTGGTTTCTGTAGGCCACGCTGTTAACACCATGAACATTGGTTAAAACAAATCCAACAGAGCATGAGTAAACCCAGGTAACCAGAGTACAATCCATGCTGTGCACCTGAAGTTCTCCAGCTCAGACGCTTCAGTGCTTGGACCGATTTTCCGGTTGGGAACATTTGAGGAGATCCGAGATTTCAGTCCTTTAGACTGACTTACTGCTGAAACCTGAGATGGTGAGCAGGAATTAATCAGACATGTTATTTAGTGCAAATAATGCCATTCAGAGCGGAAGATGCAGAATTGTACTTAGATTTTGAATTTAAAGGGACAGTTCACACCAAAATGAACATTCATCATTTACTCACCCTCATGAAATCCCAGATGTGTGAGTTTCTTTCTTCTGCAGAACACAAATTAAGATTTTTAGAAGAATATCTCAGCTCTGTATGTCCATACAATACATGTATGGTGAATGGTGACCAGAAATTTGAAGGTCCAAAAAGCACATAAAGTAATCCATAAGATTCCAGTGGTTCAATCCATATCTTCAGAAGCAATATGATAAGTGTGGCTGAGAAACAGATCAATATGTACCATAAATCTCCACTTTCACTTTCACTTTCAAAATATGAAAGCGAAAGTGAAAGTGGAGATCAATAGTAAAAAGCACTTAAATATTGATCTGTTTCTCATCCATACCTATCATATCACTTCTGAAGACTCCACTGGAGTCATAAAGATTACTTTTATGCTGCTTTTATGTGACATTTGGAGCTTCAAAGGTCTGGTCACCATTCACTTGCATTGTATGGGCCTACAGAGCTAAGATATTCTTCTAAAAATCTTAATTTGGGTTCTGCAGAAGAAAGAAAGTCACACATCTCAGGTGACATGAGGGTGATTAAACAATGAGAGAATCTCACTTTAAGGAAGCAGAACTAAAATGGATTGAAATTCAAAGATATTCAGCTCAACTCAGTACAATCAGTAGATAAAAATGGTTACGTTGAACATTTATTGTTATCAGGTTATCTAAAAACTATGTGAATCACTTTTTTGGGTGCTATATGTCAAAATAAAAAAATGGCTGTGTTAATTGTTATACAAGTATTGAACTTAGAGAAATATTTCTAATGAATAATTAATTAGTCCAAATTAATTATGTAATTATTGCTGTTTTGTGTTGAAATAATTAAATTCCTTTTTTTATGTGACAGTACTGAATTTCTATTCCTCACAATAGTATTGTGAGAAATTATTATGATTTGTATTACAATAGTTTTCATGTATTATTACAATGATTTTACAACAAAAAACTATGATTTTTTTCTTTACCTGTTTTTTGGATAAAGGAGCTGTGATCAGAGATAGAAGCCTCTTTAGATCAAGAAGCTCCCTAAAAACAAATAATTATAATTAGCCCATAATTTATCACATAATAAATGATTAAAAAAAAGACATTCATAAATCTGCTTACTTTGGGTTTCGATTGGCGTCTTTGGGTTTTTGATGGGATTTAATCGGTCCTCTAGACTTTCTGTCTTGAAGAGGCATTTTAACACAATCTTCATCACTCACATTTCTGCTGATCAATCAGATGAGAAATACTTTTTAAAATCCTTATTAAAGATCATTTTCAGCCCTCTCCTTCTTCAAACAACAACATCATTCACTAAGGAAAACTTCTAATGAGCGTATTGCTTAATAATATATACAAATAAATAGACTTTTAAAACATGCACATACAGTGGCCCCACTAACATAATATTTAAAATGGTGCTTGAGCTTTTCTCAGAGCTAACATCACTTTCTGAACCATTTGGACTTTTAACAAAGTCTCTCAAGCAAGTAAGCCCACTGTTGACCATCCAGTCATGAAAGTGCAGCACCAATCTACTTGAATGGAGAAAGACCCAAATCTAAAAAACGGTAGGTCAAAATTATGATCAAAGAACATATTTCAAATCATCAATAAAATCTGACAACACTGGTATAATAAATTGTGCTCCTTTGCATCATATTTATTTATACGCTAAAAACGCAATTATTCCGGCTTTAATAACTAATGCGCATGCGCGATCTCAAGTTGATTGATAGGCGATATCTGTATCTAAAAGGTGATTGGTTAATTTACCTGTAAGGCGGGACTTCTTTTCTACATCCGCTGACCAATGGCTGCCGTCAGGCGTTCCAATTTCTCCCATTCATTTTAATAGAAGTGGTCCGCCTATAATACATTTTCTCTGCTTTTAATCTACTAGTATCTTGGAGATTTTTAATGGATGTATGATGCCAATTCCCCTCACACAGGTGTATGTCAGCATATTAACCATAGACATGTTCCACTAACAACCACAAAAAGTGTCACAATATTATATATATTGTGTTATCATTTTAAACATAATACATTTCATTTTGTGACAAGTTTTGCTTGGAAGTGTGCTTGTGCTATCTTTCTTTAAAATCAAATGCATCACAAAGGCCACTTATTATTATGAAATGTTATGTAATGCAATGGCATTCATACATTTGTAAGTGGTTTAAGTGTCTACATATTTTAAAAATGCTTCAGGACCGCTTCTTCATGGCTTTAAATGTTGTGAAATGTATCTTCTCACCTGAATGAATCGGAAGCATTCCACGGAATATATTCGCATGGTTTAAATTCAAGGTCGGCAGATATTTCTGTGTATTTTGAGAAGTCAAAACAGAGAAGCTCGAATCAAGTTGCACATTGGAATGCGAACACACACCTGTAACCAATGAGACGACGCGACGTTGAGGCGTCTGCAGTTACCATGGAGACACTCCACAACATACTCCTGGATGAATTTCTCTCTTGTGAACATTTATTTTACACACGAAAGTCACAACAAAAGACATACGTGTTGACGCATATAAAAAATAAATAGCCCAACAACAATCAAATATATTTAAATTAAATTAGATAATTAAATTAAATGTATTTAAAATCAAAATGATTTATTTCACTTAAATAAATTCATATATAATAAATAAAAAATTTAATATTACGTAAACAAAAATATTTGACATGTATATTTATTTTTATAATGTAATAAAAATAAAAATGTAAATTAATTACAAATATAATGTACATAATTTTATAAAATAATTCTATATATAATAAGATGATCCACACTCCTTTTCTCAAATTCTTATATACATTTATTCACATATTTTAACACAGGAGAATACACCCTGAACTGATAGAGCCCGGTGACTCAGTGGCCCAGTGATAAACATGCACCTGTTGAACGGTCGTTAAGACACCAACAGCTTATTAAAAACTTAGGACACTAAAGAGACCTTTCTACTGACTAAAAACACCAAATGAAAGATGCCCAGGGTTCCTGCTCATCTGCGTGAACATGCCTTAGGCATGCTGGATGGAGGCATGAGGACTGCAGATGTGGCCAGGGCAATAAATTGCAATGTCCGTACTGTGAGACGACTGAGACAGGAAGGACAGCTGATCATCCTCGCAGTGGCAGACCACGTGTGACAATACCTGCACAGGATTAGTACATCTAAATATCACACCTGCGGTACAGGTACAGGATGGCCACAACTGCCCGAGTTACACCAGGAATGCACAATCCATCCATCAGTGCTCAGACTGTCCGCAATAGACTGAGTGAGGCTGGACTGAGGTCTTGTAGGCCTGTTGTAAGGCAGGTCCTTACCAGACATCACCGGCAAAAACATCACCTATGGGCACAAACCCACCTTCACTGGACCAGACAGGACTGACAAAAAGTGCTCTTCACTGATGAGTCACGGTTTTGTCTCAACAGTGGTGATGGTCGGACGTGTGTTTATCGTCAAAGGAATGAGCGTTACACCGAGGCCTGTGCTCTGGAGCGGGATCGATTTGGAGGTGGAGGGTCTGTCATGGTCTGGGGCGGTGTGTCACAGTATCATCAGACTGAGCTTGTTGTCATTGCAGACAATCTCAATGCTGTGTGTTACAGGGAAGACATCCTCCTCTCTCATGTGGTGCCCTTCCTGCAGGCTCATCCTGGCATGACCCTCCATCATGACAATGCCACCTGCCATACTGCTCGTTCTGTGTGTGATTTCCTGCAAGACAGGAATGTCAGTGTTCTGCCATGGCCAGCGAAGAGCCCGAATCTCAATCCCATTGAGCACATCTGGGACCTGTTGGATTGGAGTGTGAGGGCTAGGGCCATTCCCCCCAGAAATGTACAGGAACATGCAAGTGCCTTGATGGAAGAGTGGGGTAACATCTCACAGCAAGAACTGGCAAATCTGGTGCAGTCTAGTCCATTCCTGTTAGTCACAAGTCTGTGAAACTTGTTCAGTTTATGTCTTAGTTGTTGATTCTTTATAAGTTCATACAAATGTTTACACATGTTAAATTAGCTGAAAGAAAGTGAGGAAGTTTCTTTTTTTGCTGAGTTTATATATACAATGGCGGCCAAAAGTTTGGAATAATTTACAGATTTTGCTGTTTCGGAAGGAAATTGATTTAATTTAATTCACCAAATTGGCATTCAACTGATCACAGAAGTACAGTCAGGACATTACTGATGTAAATAAACAGCATCATCACTATTTGAAAAAAGTCATTTTTGATCAAATCTAGACAGCAGCCATCACTCCAACACCTTATCCTTGAGTAATCATGCTAAACTGCTAATTTGGTACAAGAAAATCACTTTAATGATTTTGAAAAACAAAAAGAAAAGGTTCGAGTGGGCAAAGAAACACAGACATTGGACAACAGATAATGGGAAAAGAGTGTTATGGATGTCCACTCCTTTTATAAGCATGGAAAATGTGATTTAGGATTTGGATGCGCACTCCGTTAAATGTAAGATAAAATAAGTTTCATTAATCATTTTCATCTGCCAACACAAAAATCATGGCTAGTATTAACAGTGATTGTATTAGTGGTCCTGGCAGCCACCCATGCATCATACAAATAATACATATTAAATACAATACATTATACAGATGTATTTACTACTTATTCTGATACAGGTAATACAGATTATTCCATCACTGTCATAATTTACATATAGAATGGCATCCTAGTATGCCATATCAAAACTTAATAACAGCCGTTTTCGATTGAACAATATTATTTAAGCTACTGATTTCAAAATAAATGCATATACATAATTTGTGATAGTAGTCTGTTAAAAAAAAAAAAAACGTTAATATCCACAAACAGCACTTTTTGAGCAGTTTCATCACAATTTGAGCAAAGCACCCATAGAAACCAGCTCTTTTCTGGGGTACCAAAAGAACCCGGAAGTGACGGGGCGGAGCGTTTGTTTGTAAACAGTAACTTCATCTGTCCACCCTTTTCCTGAATGTGGAAGTGTTCCACGATTCGACTGTTTTAAATTTCCGGCGTAAGTTTACACTCGCATTTGCGTATAGTCTTTGTGTAATGCGGTTTGTGTAATGTTTGAGATATTACATTTAAAAAATGTATGTAAAAAAAACATGACGATACTTCACAAAGTCGAGTTTACCTTTTTTTATAGACAGTGTGTGTGATATTAAACTATGGTCAGAGGATAGTTACGTTGATATCATTCATTATTCTGAGTTGTTAATACAGCCAACAAAGGCACAAATTGCGTCTGAAATTCATTTTTACTCCAGAAACACTTAATTGGTTGTTGTTCTCCTCTTGACCGCTCGTTTTGGCAGTTTTTACTTGACGTCTCGTGACCAGCCGTAGAAAACAGGCAATTAGAATCATCATGGCGCCGCCAAGTGGTTGATCTTGAAAACTGTGGACAGGGTGATTCCTGCTATGCAGTCCCCATCAATAAAGGTGCAGTAAGCGATTTATTTTTAATGGAATGGTATGCAAAAAAATAAAAAATAAATCCCACTCCCTGAAAGATATTAATGAAATAAGTGTCGGCGGTGGCAGGTCGAGAACTGCTTGTGGTGGTGGCATGGAAAGATTTTACCCCTACTGGAAAACCGTCTATCCACATAAACATTAGATAATGTTCTGTTGAAGTTCTCTTTAGGTTGCCCCATAAAAACCTCATAGCAACTTTCTGGGAAGGTTGGCCTTTGGTTATACAAATAAAATAAAAATATAACCAATAGAAAACGTTTTAACTTTATTTTAAGGTTGTCAAACAAAAACCTCCCTTCAACATTCTGGGAACGTTAGTATATGGTTTTAAAAAACATAACTTAAAAAGAACGTTCCAAGAACGTTGGGAATTGGTTCCCCAAAAAACTAAAAGGAACTTTGGTTTTATTTACATAGACGATGTTAGTTAGCATTGGGAGCACTAACAGACATTTTTATCGAGAGCTCCGAAACAGTAATAATTTTTGCAATGCAAATGTTCAGTTCGTGGTTTCTGAAAGCGTTTTTCTTCAGTCACTTTTTATAATAATGTAATTTAATAGTAGTATGCTCTAAACCGCTGCGTTTAGTCACAACAAACACACGGCCTTTACCTACTAATAAAAGGAGCGACTTTTACCATCCGTTCAGTCCGATCGCAGTTGTATGAGCACCCGGAGTAAACGATTGGTCAAGGCCCGGCGTTTGATTGACAGCTCACTGATCTGGACGATTCTATTGGCCCAGGGAATGGGCGTAGTTTGTAAACCCCGCCCCATATGGTGTCGCACCAATACCACTCCGGCTCTGTTCTTCTGCTGAAAACCTTTCGTTCCGGTGGTTCTCCAGCAGAAAGCTGAGCGTTCACGATGAGCTCTCGTGTTCTGGTCGGAGTTAAACGGGTTATTGACTATGCTGTCAAGGTACACATGAGTTTGTCTTTTATTAACGTCTTGCAAATGTTTTTTTTAAATTTTTTAAATTTTTTTATTTAATAATATGCAGTTGCATTGAACTAATCATAACATGGCCAGCATTGTTATATAACTAGAGTAAACACGTGAACTGAACTTTTAGATCAAGGTCAGTGTTATATATAAATCTTGTTGATTTATATAATCAAAGTCATCTATAAATAGATCAAATATTTTGCATTAATGATTTCAAGATCAATAATGAGATCTGTCCTCACTCTCAAGACTGCAAAAATCACATGAACTCACCTGTCCAGGTGTAATTATCTAAAAGAAATATGAATGCATGTGTTCAGATATGAGGATGTGATCTGGAGGCAAAACTCTGGCTAGTTTGATATATTTGGTCTTTTACTATTCTGTATTATGTGAATGCATAATAATAGTAGAATTAGCATAATGTTGTTTTAAAATAGGTTTAGATGGAGTCCTAATGCTGAGCATTTCAAAGTCCCTAAAATATTTCACATCAGTTATCCAAGAATCAAGCAACCAGAGGTCAAGGAGTGAGTTGTTGTTATGTGGCTCACTGATTGAGCGATTATGAGGTCATATTGATCTGACTGGTTATCAAAACACTGTTATCATTATAATGGTCTTAACAGCTCATCCAAACAGTCTGTGCCATTCAACTCAGTTTAAACAGACGGTGCGCTGATTATTGTCACAGTTTACAGGCTTCTGTTTGTTAGTACATTTTGGAGGCTCGGATGTGATCCATTAGCTCTTATATCTTCACATGGTGTCGTCGCTGGGGTCACAGACTGATCACTTTGTGTTGTCTGTATGCTTTGGACTATGACACAGCCTGGTATCTGAATCTGTCTGTGTCCTCCATCCCACCTTTGGTATGCATACAGGTTAATGGAGGTTTGACATGTAACATCCGACTAAGAGAGAAATCGTTTGTCTCTAAAGTAATACAGTGACCTTTAAAGACATACAGTAGCAAGCTATAATCATTTAAGAACAAATAATGGTTTTATTCTTACGTTTTTATGTTGAACTCAGATAATCATTAAAGTAATGGTGAAAGTAATGATGCCCATCTCAGATCCGAGTAAAGCCGGATCACACAGGAGTGGTCACAGATGGCGTCAAGCATTCGATGAACCCCTTCTGTGAGATTGCAGTGGAGGAGGCCGTCAAACTCAAGGAGAAGAAGCTTGTGATGGAGGTTGTGGCTGTGAGCTGTGGTCCTCAACAGGTACAGGTAAGAAACAGTTGTGCAACTGGTATTCAAAGGATGCATTTCACTCAGACATTTCACTCCTCCCATTGCTTTTTTCTGTTTATAAAACCGCAGCAACAGCAATATAATTAAAGGGAATAACATTTAATAAATCGGATTCAAACGAGGCTGATCCAATCAAAATTTAAAGTAGAAACTCAGAACCATTTATTTTATAATTTTTATATGATTGCAAGATGCCACTTGATATACGGCCCTCGTGACATTGAACCTTTTCGTTTTAATGTTTTAAATCCACAACATGGTACCAGTTCAGCTCTGTTGTTGAATTAATTGCTTAACTTGTTTTTTAGGTGTATGTTTTAGATAATAGAGGTAGACCGATATATCGGTTTTACCAATTAATCTGCACCAATAGTTGCTTTTTTGAAACTGTCGGTTATCTGCAAAACATCGATGTTAGTTGCAGACAGGCTTTTGGATTTGCTGTATCTAAATCTTTCATCATTGACAATGTTAATCCATATTTTTATCCTCACTTCAGTGAATATTTTGATGAGATAATCATGTGTTCTAAATTGAAGCGAGGGCATGCAAAAAAATATATATTGTGAATTTGTGGTTGTATGGAAATATGCCTCATTTAGCAAATACATCATGTCTCCAACTTCATATCTTGTGAATAATAATAAGATATTTATTATTTTATTATATAAATATTTATATATATATATAATATAAGCCTAATCTGGTGACATATATATATATATATATATATATATGTATATATATATATATATATATATATATATATATTAGGCTATAAATAAGGCTTAATTAGGTAAATACTTAAATATAGAGTATTGTAAAGGAGCCAAGTCTCCATTTCAATATAAGAGTCCCCAGTGTGTTTCGGGCTTGTTTATGATTAAAAGTCCATCAAATAAACTGCATCTAGATCTTGTAGCCTCTGTGTTTGTACACTTAATAATAAGGAAAGACTACACATTTTTCCACCACCTAATGCCGAGATTTTAAGCACAATTTTGCTCGCCGACAGTTTTGTGGCGATCACCGACAAAAGCACGAAATTGTAGGCAAATCAGAGCTTGCTCCCATAAGCAACGATCGCAATGTATGAACTATCAAAGACACAATCTGAGAGAATCACCAACGTGTCGCCGATCTCAGCGAGATATCTAGAATGTTAAATATATGGACCTGTCTGCGACTCCAAATCGTGCAATGTGAAATGTGTTTTGACTGAATACAACTGCAGAGTTGATCTACAGCCAATGAGAGAGCAAGAAACGGTGCACAGGAAGTTTCAGTGGGAGTCCTGATGACCCTGCAACAGACTGCGGTATCGAGAAAGTCACATTGGACCGAAGAAAAGGAGGAAAAATGTGTGGATCATTGGCAGGAGCACCAGATTTGATGTTTTATCTGAACTGTCCCATAACCGGCTGGAGAAAGAGAAGAGTTGGAGAGAAATTGCCAATTCTCTTGGACAGTCAGGTCAGCAAATAGGTCGATTTTTCAGTAGGAGCTACTTTTTCATATTGTAACCAATAAAATATATGGTTAAAAACATACACATCATATTCTGAAAAGCATAACATATGATCATGCATTTGTTTTCGTATCTCGTATCACTTCTCACATGTACTCTGTTGTGAAATGTAATTTGGAGTCCAGGCAGAGTCGTTGGCGATTCGTCAATAGTGAAATGTTTTGTAATGTGTTCACCCCTGTTGCCGATTCCTCGTGTAATTTGAAAATGCTACGACTTCAGTGACAAGACAGACAGTTATCTTATCAGCAAAATCCACTATCGGTCGACCTTTAGTAGATTGATCTGTGATCATTAATACTGTTCAGTTTTCACTCGTCATTTACTAGTAAACAGGATTTTAAATTAAATTAACTTCTAAGGTCCTATGATTTCCGTGATGCAGTAAACACTAACGAGATAGATAAAAGTCAGTCATAAATTGAATTTAGAGTGAAAATGTAGAATTTCATGGAATTTGAAAATTTTGGGATGAAATTAATGACAATTTGAGAGTTAATAAAATACGAATATGCCAACTATGATTATTAAACTGCAAAATAATGCGATTTAATAAAATATATAATATATAGTCTACATGTGCTGCACACCTCTGAATCAATAAGTCTTCTTCACTCAGTTTCCGCCAAAATAAAAGCTAGATTCAGATGGATGCGTGAAACTAAAGACATTATGACATAAATATATTACTACTGTAATATGATATTCAACATAGTAGTAGTAATAATAATAATAATAATACTAGCAACAATTTAAAATTAAATATGTATTTTAAATATAAAAAATTAGTATTTATAATAACAACAACAACAATAATAATAATTTAATTATTATATTTTATTTGAATTAAAGTTTTATGAATTAATTTCATTATACGCCATTTTGATGATAAAATGTAATTAAAATATAAAACATGGAACCCAGAAAAATTAAAACCGAAACCACAGAATCTGGGAATTTTTTACGGAATTTTATAAAAAGTAAATGCAGCATTGTAGAAATGTGTGTATTGTAGGAGACGATCCGGACGGCTCTGGCCATGGGAGCAGACCGCGGCATACACGTGGAAGTGACCGGAAAAGACTACGAGACGCTTGGTCCCCTGCAGATCTCCAAGATTCTGGCTGCCCTGGCCAAGAAAGAGGAAGCAGATCTGATCATGCTGGGTAAACAGGTAGCCGAAAGTCAAGCTGAAATATTTTCAAATACATTTTTATATAAAGTCAAATAAATATTCGTCAAAGGTTCTTTCAGTGAAATAAATACTTGTCATGGTAATGTTGCTCATGCAGGCCATAGATGATGACTGCAATCAAACTGGGCAGATGACAGCAGCTCTGTTGGACTGGCCACAGGTCAGTTATCTGGATTTTGATTGACTTAAACCCAGTCCACGTAAATATCATATTATTGTAATATAGTATTGTGTGGCAGGGCGGAGGGCGGGGCCGGGTCGTGATCATACACACCCGGTCCCGTATTAGGCTAATCAAGCCTCTGAGGTATAAAGGTCGACTGCAGAGTATCGTGCGGGAGAGAGAGATCGTTAGCGGACATGTCCGTCATGTGTGTGTTTGTGTCTTCTTTTAAGTTTATCATTAAACTATTATTTATATTATCAAGCCGGTTCTCGCCTCCTCCTTTCCATTGATCCCTTTACACTGGTGCCGAAACCCGGGAATCAAGATTTTCCAAGTTATGGAAGGAAATCGCCCCATAGAGTCCTCCCAGCTGGCGGAGGTCCTCCAGTCCCTCGCTGCGTTGCATCAGAGCCACCAACAGTCCCTGCTTGAGCTCCGGCAGGACCAAGATCGTCGGTTCTTCGAGATCATGCGGGCTCAAGCAGAGGACCGGCATGCGATCCGGAGTCTCATCAGCCAGGAGGCCGCTCCAGCCACAGCCGCGACCCCGGACCCCCGCGCCTCTCTGCCCCCGCCTGCGTTACAGAAGATGGGGGCGGCGGACGATCCAGAGGCCTTTCTCGACCTCTTTGAACGCACCGCTGAAATTTGGGGCTGGCCACATGACCAATGGGCAGCTCGCCTTGTCCCTCTATTGTCCGGGGAAGCCCAGCTCGCGGCTCAACAACTGCTGGCAACAAACCTCCTGGCCTATGCAGACTTGAAAAGAAGACACAAACACACACATGACGGACATGTCCGCTAACGATCTCTCTCTCCCGCATGATACTCTGCGGTCGACCTTTATACCTTAGAGGCTTGATTAGCCTAATACGGGACCGGGTGTGTATGATCACGACCCGGCCCCGCCCTCCGCCCTGCCACATATTGATTTATAATTATTAATGTTGTTGTTTTACAGAAATTAGTTGAAACAAAATTCAATTTCCAATGAGCTGGTCAAATCTTTTGAGCCCAATTACGCTTTGCTATGCCTGTTCTGTCACACTTTTTTGTTTTCTGGAGTGATTTAAGGGTATTCGCTGCCCCCAAATTAAAATCTAGATTGATTAATAATCATTCATTTGTTTTTAGGGAACATTTGCATCTGAGGTGGCCATAGAGGGAGACAAGCTGAAGGTGGTGAGAGAAGTTGATGGTGGACTGGAGACCATAAAGATCAAAATGCCAGCTGTGGTGACCGCTGACCTTCGTCTAAACACGCCCAGATACGCCACATTGCCTAATATAATGGTACAGTGACATCGCGCTATGATATATTTACATAAGGATTACTTTTACATGCTGGAGGAGTGCAAAAGTGACCAAATAAAGGGTTTGTATGTAGCTCCTTATTTGTAACACACTGTCAGGGAAACAACTATGATGTCACTCTTTTTGTGCTTCTATAGAAAGCTAAGAAGAAGAAAATTGCAAACGTGAAGCCTGGAGACCTGGGAGTCGATATGGCGTCCCGGTTGGAGGTGCTTCGTGTGGATGAACCTCCTCAGAGACAAGCTGGAGTTAAAGTGGAGACAGTGGATGGTCTGGTGGGCAAACTGAAAGAGGCAGGAAGAGTATAGAGGAAGTAGATGCTGGAGGGGCGCTACAGACTAACAGTGAAGGTAAGAAGATTAGTATGAAAGGAATAGTTCACTTATGGTGTGTCGTGATCCTACACACTTGGTCCCGTATTAGGCTAATCAAGCCTCCGTAAATGATCTCTCTCCCGCACGTTCCACTGCAGTCGACCTTTATCCCTCACGGAGGCTTGATTAGCCTAATACGGACCGGGTGTGTAGGATCACGACCCGGCCCCACCCTCCTCCCTGCCACACTCGCGTTCGCACAAGTTACGGGAACCCACGAGTATTCCCCCTTCTCTTCCGGAAAAGGAAAGGAGGAGCGACTTCTACGACTTGTTTCATAGTAAAGTACAACCAATCTGGATCAAGTAGACGCGCATATTTTCAGAACTTACCAGGTATTCCAAATTCCTCGCTTACTTTCCTCCAAGCGATGTCTTTTTTCGTGCGGTCTCTGTACATGTATGACGTTGTGTCATACAATTCCGGGTGCCCACACACCGCTACAACAATTTTTTCATCCATTTTTCCCAATTTATTCTGCTACTACGTCAGTACGTCAGTGACATCTGGACAATCTCAATGCTGATAGGCTTTTTCGACAACGTGTCATGTGAATTTACGACAACGTGTCACGCGAATGTAGCGATTTCATGTGTTCGAGTCGCACCATTCACTTCGTTTGCGCCGCCCGCCACAAATTCCCATCTATTCGCATCTAGTCGCATCTTTGCATTGACTTTATATGTAATTGCACCGTGCGAAATGCTCGCTTTACGTTGTATGTGAACGCACCATTACAATGTCATTATTTCACAATTTTGGTCTGTTCATAAGAACGAGATATTGAAGCCGAACGCAGACCCACAACGAGTATATGAGCACAGCAAAGCAATATTTATCATTGTAACGAAGTTCAATGGAAAGGAGGAGGTGACATGGCTTAAAAATATAAATAATAGTTTAATAACAAACTTAAACTAAAAGACAAACACAAACACATGCCGGGCAGCTGCCCCATATCAATATCTCCTGGGAACAGCTGCCTCTGGTCGCCTTTATCCCTCTCCAGGGCTTGATTAGCCTGATTAGGGGGCGGGTGTGCAGCATCATGACACGGCCCTGCCCACCTCCCTGCCACAATCATATTAACATGTGAATGTGATGTTTACATAAAACTCTTAAAGGGACAGCAGCAAAAAAAAAACAGCATTGACAGAGAGAGGTTGGAAAATAATGAAAAATTAAATAATGGTACTAACCTAGAGAACCTCAAGGAAAATAATGTAATGTAAATGGGTCGTTGAGAAATAAGGTTTTCCAAGATGATTAAAATTAGAAATCTTTTAAAAGACGTGTGTCGTGATATATCGAATCATGATATCGGGATGTATCGCGATATATCGCATCATGAAATCGGGATGTATCGCGATATATCGAATCATGATATCGGGATGTATCGCGATATATCAAATCATGATATCGGGATGTATCGCGATATATCGCATCATGAAATCGGGATGTATCGCGATATATCGAATCATGATATCGGGATGTATCGCGATATATCGAATCATGATATCGGGATGTATCGCGATATATCGAATCATGATATCGGGATGTATCGCGATGCATCGAATCATGATATCGGGATGTATCGCGATGCATCGAATCATGATGTTGGGATGTATCGCGATGCATCGAATCATGATGTAGTGATGTATCGCGATATATCGAATCATGATGTTGTGATGTATCGCGATATATCGAACCATGATGTTGTGATGTATCGCGATATATCGAATCATGATGTTGGGATGTATCGCGATGCATCGAATCATGATGTTGGGATGTATCGCGATGCATCGAATCATGATGTTGGGATGTATCGCGATGCATCGAATCATGATATTGGGATGTATCGCGATGCATCGAATCATGATGTTGGGATGTATCGCGATGCATCGAATCATGATGTTGGGATGTATCGCGATGCATCGAATCATGATGTTGTGATGTATCGCAATATATCGAATCATGATATTGGGATGTATCGTGATGCATCGAATCATGATGTTGGGATGTATCGCGATATATCGAATCATGATATTGGGATGTATCGTGATGCATCGAATCATGATGTTGTGATGTATCGCAATATATCGAATCATGATATTGGGATGTATCGTGATGCATCGAATCATGATGTTGGGATGTATCGCGATGCATCGAATCATGATATTGGGATGTATCACGATGCATCGAATCATGATGTTGGGATGTATCGCGATGCATCGAATCATGATATTGGGATGTATTGCGATATATCGAACCATGATGTTGTGATGTATTGCGATATATCGAATCATGATGTTGTGATGTATCGCGATATATCGAATCATGATATTGGGATGTATCACGATGCATCGACTCATGATATTGGGATGTATCGCAATGCATTGAATCATGATGTCGATACCCAGCCCTATTCCTAATGTATTTTTGTAATGCTTAATTGATCTGGTCAAAAAATTTGCATCACGCTATTGACAAATGTAATGAAATATAATAGCATTTCTTTGTCATTATGTTTTGCACTATGTTCTGAAAATATGTCTGCATTATTAACAGCCTTTAGTCTTTATGATTGCTTTTTAATACTCACTGTATGAATACTAGCTTTGTCATTTTTCTCCAACATCTACAGGTTTTTAATCATTGGTCATGGAACAAAACATTGAACAAACTTTGAGGCCAGTAAAGTCAAGTCGTCACAAAATCCTGACTAGACCCATGTAGTTCTTGCTCCCATGTGTTTTGAGTACATTATGTTTGTACTGATGCTGAGAGACACTGTACTTTTATAACCTCATCTGTCCCAGTATGGCTTTACCAGGTTTTCTGTGTATTTTACAGTCTACAGAGTCATGTAGGGAAAAAACTCAGTGCATTAACAAAGACGCTGTTTATTAAGCCATTATATAATTATATGTTCACTCAAGACATTTGGACCTCACTTGACCTGGATGGACCTTATATGAGCTTGCTGTCATTGGTTGTGTAATGAAATCAGTTATCAGAGCACTTTGAGTAAGCACACGGTGTAGTGGCTCTCTTTCAGGTTATATTGTTTAAAATAAAGCGTCATGTTTGACCGGACTGTCTCTCAGCATGATCAAATACACTTTGCGCTTCTGAAAGAGTTGTGATTGTACAGTATCATTCGATGACAATAAAAAGGTCTTTTTCATATCATTATTTCTTGTGAGTCTCATTAATTTAGCTGTTAGCTAACCTTAAAGGGATTGTTAGCCATGAATTTTTTTGAATACTTGTTTACAGTATATATTTAAAACAATACATAAGGTAATAAAAGTATAAATACTCATTTATGTGACGTTAAAAAATAAATGTATTTCTATGTACACTTTCTTTTTACATTAATTTGCATTTGGCAGATGTGTTTATCCAAAGCGACTTACAGTGCAATTATTACAGGGACAATCCCTCCGGAGCAACCTGGAGTTAAGTGCCTTGCTCAAGGACACAATGGTGGTGGCTGTGGGGATCGAACCAGCAACCTTCTGATTAACAGTTATGTGCTTTAGCCCACTACGCTACCACCACTCCATTCACATGCAAATATATGTATACATTGTCAGATTTGGTCCTCCATACACATAACGTCCTATGGTGACACTGAAATAGGTGTCTTGAGAAGGTGTCTCTGTGACAGCACTGAACTTTGTAAACAAAAGAAACACAGATAGAAGATCGGGTGGAAGAGGCGGTAGGAGTGATTGGGTAACTTGCTTGAAAACAGGACATTATTATTTTTGCAATGTCTAAAAAAAAATGAATGTGGATAAATACTCAGGGTTGTGAGGGTTACTTTTGAAATGTATTCCACTACAGATCACAGAATACATGCTGTAAAATGTAATTTGTAACATATTACGTTAGATTACTCAAGGTCAGTAATGTACTCTAAATACTTTGGATTACTTCTTCAGCACTGGTAGATGTTTTTCACTTGTTTTGACTGTTTTTGAAATTAAAAATACATTCACTGAAAAACCCAAATATCTTATTATAAATCAAACTGATCTTGTTTTAAGGATTTTTAAGCTATGTTTACAGGAAAGCAATACAAAAATGATCAAGAATATGATGTTTGTCCTAATATCGAAGGTCTTACTAGAAAAATTTAAATTATGATCCAACGTGAATTTTCTTGATAATAAATATGATCGTGTCTGGTAACATGCATGTAAAATGGCTAGAAATAGCATTTTAGCTTAGCATAAAGCTAACAATTTAAACAAGGTTTATTTCTATTTCTTCTGCTCCAAACTTACTTCAAACGTACTTCTCTGTCTGCTCGTATGAATGTAACACATCATAAGAAAGTGTTTCACCGCTGTTCAAACACTCTTTGGATCTCATCATTTATATGTATAAATGTTTTCTATCTGAAAGCACTAAATATTAAATGAAACAAATGACAATAAAATACAAAGTAATCTCTTCAGTAATCAAAATACTTTTTTGAATGTAACTGTATTCTAATTACCAATGATTTAAATTGTAACTGTAATGGAATACTGTTACTTATATTTTAAATACGTAATTCCGTTACATGTGTTCCGTTACTCATAAACCCTGTAAATACTAATCCGGTGGGGGACATTGTGGGTTATGTCATTTGTTTGTTTGTAATATTTCTCAGTTTCTGCACTTGTCTAACCGGTTGTGCGGGAAAAAGATGTGGAAACATGGAGGCGTCCAGACCGTTCTCATGAGCCACCAGTTTGGTTTACTGGTAAACACAGAGCTGGGAAAATAAAAGTCCATGCGGGTTCAGCCCTGATGATTTCACAGGGTCTCTTCTCATGGTTCTTTATCTCTCATCTTGCTTCTCTGTCTGTGTCGTTTCAAGTTTCAAAGCCACTCTAGTCTCTATGTCAGCACTTTGAACGTAGCCACAAACTGTGCATTCCTGGCAACCAAATAAGCTTAAAAGACTGGACACCTGTGGGCAGGGCTGTCTTTAGAGGGGGAAAACTGGGAATGTTGTCCCAGGCCCTGTGACGAGGGCCAGCAAGGGTCCTCTATGGTTTGGATCAATAGTCAGGGTACACTGGTCATCATTTCTTTTTGTTTTTCACAATATTTGCCTGCACTAGATTAAAACTTCACAAAGTTTAAATGGTCCTGTTGTGTGCCGAATACATTTTCAAAAGTACCCAAATTCCATGCAGTCTCCCATTAATCAATTTAGTCAATACATTTAAAAGTATCTGCAAAATGCTGTTTAAAATAGTTTTAGAAATGTCAAAAGTATATGTAAAAAAAAAACAATGCCAATCCTTTGCCTTGGATATATTGAAGTGCTTAATTTTGGTGCCTTTTATAATGACGTTTTTAACAATTTGTCTGCATTAAGATCACGTGGGATTAAATCATAACAAACATTTCTTCCTCCAGGGGGCGCTTGATGCCACAGAGAGCAAATTAAAATCTCTTTTTAAACTCTTTGCTTGTGTGCAGGACAACGTATAATTATTTAAATCTATCAATTAAAAGAAATTAATCGTGAATTAATCTCTGTGAAATTGAGTTTTGAAAACGTGTTTCCAGTAATCACAAACGACTGCGATTGTTCCGTCCAGACCAGCGCTGAGAAAAGTAACGGATACCACGTTTCATCGCTGTCTCTTGCTGTTTCAGGAGTGCTCTGAACAATCTTTTAAACTTGAAAACTAATATTTTGCAAACTTGAATAGACACTGAATCGAAAATTAACATTAAATGGTTCAAATAACATTTTTATAATTAATTAATTAATTATTATTATTATTATTATTATTATTACAATGTGTGCTAAGTCATGCCCTGTCTTAGACATCAGCTTATTCTGTTCTCATGCAGTGCTTTATAGGTTTATGAAGAAACAGTTATAATGAAAAGGTATATAGGAACAGAATAGATGTTTTTATGTTCATCTTATTGTCAGAGATTCATCTCATTGGCTGGTGTTGCGCAGGTGAGGCACACCTGTGGGCAGAGAGGAGGAGTTTAAAAACACTCCTCAGCAAACTCAGTTCAAGGAGCTGAAGAGCACAAGGACTTCCTAACTGTGAACATGGAGTGGAATATTATGACATTTTCCGAATCATCGTCCTAAATAAAAGTCTGACTGACCTAAAGGTGTTGAAGAATTGTATATATTTTGAGTTTTTCGACATGCGGATGCTGTTTGGTTTGATTTGTGTTCTTTTGTTCTTCATTACAGGTAAGGGGAACTCTTATTTTATATGTCATAAGATCATATTATATACCAAAGATCTTTTGGGCTATTCGTCTCGCTTTGGGGGAAGGTGTCAAATGCCATCTCTCACTTTAATAAAGCAAGAAATAAGACTAATATTTAGAGAGGTCTTTTAAAAATCACATACGAAACAGGTTTTCTTGTTTATTATTATTATTAACCCTTTAACGAATACCTCGTGTCTTTAGAGACCTGGGACCTCATTTCACCCTCTGTACCTCATCCATTTTTTGGAGTTGTGGTCACACCTCTTCAGTATTCCTCAATCCGTCTCTTATAAATAGCGTGCACACATGCACACACAAAATGACAAAATCGCAAATGTGTTTTTTATTATAATGGTTTAAGAACCAAAAGTGTATAGAGTCCCGAGGTATGTCGTTTTTATTTCTGCATTTCCATAAATTATATATTTCTTTATGATTAATTCATGTATTACAAGAGAAATTTGTACTATATTCATACAAATAAACACTATATCGTGCTTACTTTCTGTGCAACAATCAATTATAAACAATGGTGATATATCAGGATCCCATATGCATGTACACATACATACTCTACTTGCTATTTCTTACTCAAGGTGCCGCTGATGCTTCAGTGATTGATTTGATTTAAATTTGACATTAGTAGACATGACGTAGAAACAACATGGAAGCAAACTATAGCAAGTTTAACTCATGAGCAGTATGATATGACTATTTTCATTTGGGTGTACTAGTGAAATAATGTAAGTTGTTCATCTATTTAGACTGTGAGAAAATACATATGTGTATGTGTAACTAAGGTATAGATTATGTGTTATGTGTGGCTCAATATGTGTTTGACAACCAGTTGCATCTCGTGAAAATTCAGAGTGAATGTAACGAATCCTGTTCTGGGTTTGTCCTGATCTGTTGCATTATCTTTTCGATTTGTGAACAATAAAAAATCTAAATATATTATATTTTATTATTTTCCAATTGTCTTGAATATATATTGAAAATGTGACACTATCTGAGCATTTTGTACATGCGTTTTGATAAATGTCAGCTTTATAAGTACCTGATCTGGAGATCAATGCTCGAATTTTTAGTAATTTTTACAAACATTTGTATACTCATGTATACTCATACTGCATAAACAACAGCATGACATCCAATGGTAAATTAAATATATTTTTAAAATGGCAAATTATGCAATGAAGTGTGCTTTTGAATGAAATCAGATAAATGCATCATTATCAGCCACTTATCAGGACAAATATAAGATCTATTTTTGTTTGTCGATGTTAGAAAGTTGTGATTACGATGTTTAGTGGAACGTAGTACATGTATTTACAGTAGTCCTGATGCTAAATAAAGGCATTGCCTTTTTGTTTTGACATTAGACGTAGTATACCAGCAGGATGTGCTACTGTGAGCGAGTAATCAAGTGTACTTTTTAGTAAATATTTTGTTCCAGCTTTTTAAAATGTATTGAAAAGACATGGTTTCGATCTTAACTCCGTTTTGACCAGTTACTGTGTTTTGCCTTTGCACAGTAAGTTGCTTTGGATAAAAAAGTCTCTGCTAAATTACAAACAACCCGATTTGTAACTATGTTATGTTGTTGTTATTACTTGGTAAATTACTCTCGTTGTGTTTTGTCCTGTCATACTGTAGGTCATTTATGTTATCTGATCCTCTCACCCACGGGTCCTGTATCAGTTGAAGCTCTTGTGGGCACTAGTGTGACACTTGAAGTATCTCATAGTGGTGCATCTCAGCCGGTGGTGACGTGGTTCATGGGAAGCCTGCCTGTCGCCTCGTGGACCGTTGGCATCAGCTCTACCTCAGATTATGCTGCAAACTACACCAATGTGTTAACGGCTGAACAAAATGGATCGCTTACCTTTCGAAACGTGTCTCTTGGTTATAATGGCACATATACTGTGGAAATGATTAAGATTGGAAAGGGAAGAGTCAGTGCTAAGTTTTACCTCTTTGTTTATGGTGAGTATGACCGACCAATGGCAGATGAGGAGCATTCGGGAAACTTGTTTGAAAACAGTCATGTAAGGGGCTTCCACGTGATTCTACCGACAAATTTGTATACCTTTATACGTTTATGTTAACGTATTATACAAATATTATAAATTATATCTATATATACATATTTTTTTCTCTCTCTCTCTCTCTCTGTTTATTCCCTATGCCATTCTAATTGTTTGTTGTTTGTAAATGCAATAATAATAATATTACATTTTTTTATTTAACTTTATTTCCCATAATTGCAACTCTATATCTCAGAATTTCGACTTTATGCATTAAAAAACATTTATTTCCCAAGTTTTTGCACACAGCTTTTCTAAATAAAGTTTAATGCTATAAAATTGAGATAATCCACTTCTTGACATAAATGATAAATTATCTGCACTTATATAGCACCTTTTTAATCTTAGCGGTATTCAAAGCGCTTTAAACTGTGACTCATTCACCCATTCATACACCAATGATGGCAGAGCTGCCATGCAAGGTGCTAGTCTGCCATTGGGTTCAGTGTCTTGCCCAAGGACACTTCAGCATGTGGAGTCGTGTGGGCCGGGAATCAAACCGCCAACCCTGCGATTAGTGGCCGACCCGCTCTACCACCTGAGCCACAGCCGCCCCACATAATAGTGATTAAAGTGAGTGAGCTGCACATACAGACCTCAACACTTGGTTCCCAAAACACGATGAGGGTAACAATCAACAGATCTTTTTTTTCTATCATG
Source organism: Xyrauchen texanus (assembly GCF_025860055.1). Taxonomy (NCBI): domain Eukaryota; kingdom Metazoa; phylum Chordata; class Actinopteri; order Cypriniformes; family Catostomidae; genus Xyrauchen; species Xyrauchen texanus. The sequence goes on along the minus strand of NC_068290.1, from coordinate 3,624,908 downwards.
AATGGGTAAAAATGAACTTTAGGCTTCACAAAAATGAAGTTACCAAATGTAACAACAAAATCGGTGTAAATAAAACTTGCAAACAGTGAAACCATTAATTATAAGCTCATTAATTATTCAAGCTTAGAAAAGTTTGAAATTGATTCAGATTAGCAATTAAATATGACAAGGTTTTCTACTTTTGGACCGATACATGAAAATGCATTGAAATGATAATAAACAATCATAAATAATATTTACTCATAAGCTCAAGTATTGAGTACAAATGTAGAATTAACTTCAAATTTTCACGTTCACGATTAAATGTATTTAATGTAGAAAGTACTTAATCTTTTCTGCTTTATTTACTTTACCACAAAACAACGTTTTTCAGGATATCTCTGAACAAATAGCTCACAAATGTGACTTTATACCTCGTAATTGCAAGTTTTTATCACGCAATTTACTTTATGTCTCAGAATTGCGAGTTATAAATAAATTCTGAATTGCGAGTTATAAAGTCAGAATGACCTTTTTTATTTCATTGTTTTATTCTGTGGTGGGATCAAGGCTTTATATCTTAAAAATAATATTTATAACTATTTGTTAATGTAATTAATTAAAGTGTTACTTTATAGGCTATATATTGGTGATATAAAGTTAAGCCGCATAACAACAAATATTGCAATAACGTTTTGTGCATGTTTTACTGGGACATCACATTTTCTTAAAACTGAGTTTAATGATCCTTTGACAATATTAATGATACTTTCTTGTGAGCATTTAGACATGCTTTAAACGTCTGCAGCAGTCTAAAAATAGTTCGATTCATTTCTGTGAATAAGTTCAAGGAAAACAGACTATTTGTTTTTCTTTTTCAATAGATATCATCAAGAATGTATCCGTGCATACTGATCCAGATGAGGCCATTGAAGGTGAACGTGCGTTCACCTTGTATTCCAGCACAATCCCAGGGGAGGCCAAAGAAGTGCGGTGGTTCTTTAATGGGATCCAGTTGGAAAATGGACCTCATTATTTCATCAATGGGAAGAACCTCACAATAAATAAACCCAGCAGAAATGACACAGGCCGCTACACTGCGGTCCTTACAAACCCGTTCAGCACTGAGACACGTCACAGGAACATTACAGTGCTGTGTAAGTATATTTACAATTATGCCTTTGACATACAAGCACATGAAACACTGATGTGAGTTGGATTTGTTTTAGTGTGTATGAAAAATACAAGGAGTCATATAAGTGACATGAAACTAGCACTAGCTATTTCTGCAGCTTTCTAATGTTGACATACTGTAAAAATACAGCTCTACCTCATACTTCTAAAGCTCTTATTCCAAAAAACGTCTACGTTGATGTTTAAATCACCTGTGCGTCTTGTTACCTAAGCCGTTTGCTATCAAAAGGCCTTTATTTTCCCTAACAATAACCCATTTCATTTCCTCTCCCTTCGGCTGCCCTTAGATGGACCAGATAGGCCTGTTCTCAAGGTGAGCCCCACAAAAGCAGTCTTTGTTTCGGGCGAGTCTGTTTTCCTCTCCTGTGAAGGCGATGGTGTACCGCCTCCCTCCGCCACATGGCTTTTCAGCGGCCTGTCCATTCCAACATCTTCAGCAGGAACCGTCAATCTGACCGATGTAAAGACAAGTCAGAGTGGCATTTACACTTGCACACTGAAGAACACAAGGACTGGTGCAGAGCTCGAGAGAAACATCACTATAAATATCTATGGTAGGACTATGCAATTGAAATGCTTTTTTGCAAGTTGAATTTAGAGCCAAGTATAGCTATATCAGCATGTTTGGATGTTGTGTATGTAAATATTATCTTGGATAAATCAGTAGTTCTCAACTACTTTTGCTTAAGGGCCTGTTTTTACATTGGAAATCATGAGGTGACCCAATACAAGAACATTTGACCAACCGATTGTTTATCGTACAAAAGGAAACAAAAATGTCCTTATAATCAAAGATTGAAATGTATTAATATTACTGTGAACTGCATAGGCCAATTAATGTGCAAAAGTATTAACCGAATAAGAAAATTGACAATTTTGGTTTCTAAGGCCACATCCACAAGTAAGTTGACTTTACTCAGTTGATTGAGGAAACTCATTACATCAATTGAATTGAGTCTCCAAAACTTCACTTGTTGATCATATATAATGAACTTAACTATTTAAGTTAATGTACCTAGATGCAAGTAGACTTAAATCAGATTTGCTATTTAAATGTTGTTGTTTCTACTTAATAATTTTAATTGAATGGACTCAAATTTAGGTAATAAAAAACAGCTTAAATAAAGAAGATTATAACTGGTTCTAGGCCAGTCATTAAATAAACGTATTTCTCCATGGAAATGCATAGACACCTACTTCAGATGCACATGCACAAGGAGAACTGACTTGGTGACATCACACAAAACATCTTTTTTCAAAACAACCATTTGCAACAAAACACCATAATTAATACTGCAAAAGAGCTTCAACTTCTATGCATTCCCTTTGACCAATGAAACATAATTAAATAATTCCTCCTTTTATTTAAATAATTAAATAAAAGCTCAAGGCATTATGTGTATTCCCCATAGCCTCAATTTTGTACTCAATAGTTTGAGTTATTAACACTTCAAATATTATGTCATATTAAGAAATATGAAGTCCAAAGAACATAGAGCTGTGAATCCAAAACTTGACATTTCAAGTACTGTTTCATTAAGACAACTTGATTTTTCCAGTATTGACAACATTCGGGTTTATAGTGTCTGTTTTCGGTTACAAGTATACTGGTAATGGAGAGGGTTTTCAAAGTAATTCACCACCAGCGTTGGGTGTGATCTGATTACTAAGTATTTAGTTACTGTAATCTAATTACTTTTTAGTCAAAAAAAGTAGTGTAATACATTGCATTTTAAAGTCTTGTAATCATCAGATTACAGTTACTGTCACGAGTTCCCTGTTTCTGTGCATAGACTTTTATTTTGAAATCCTTGTCTGCTTCCCCGTTCCTGTTTCCTGTTAGATTTGTAGTCCTTTGTAGTTTCTTTTTATGATTGATTTTCCCCCTGATTGTATTCTCCAGGTGTTCCTCGTTCCCTTGTTTGCCCTTGTGTATTTAAGCCCTTGTTTCCCCTGGTCTCTTAGTCAGTCTTCACATGTGTTCTCATGTTCTGTGCCTGGTTCCCTGGATTAGGGGTTAAGGGTTAGGGGTTAAGGGTTAGGGTTAGGATTAGGGTTAAGGGTTAAGGGTTAGGGTTAAGGGTTAAGGTTTGATGGTTAGGATTAGGGTTAAGGGTTAGGATTAGGGTTAAGGGTTAAGGTTTGATGGTTAGGATTAGGGTTAAGGGTTAGGATTAGGGTTAGGGTTAAGGTTTGATGGTTAGGATTAGGGTTAAGGGTTAGGATTAGAGTTAAGGGTTAAGGTTTGATGGTTAGGATTAGGGTTAAGGGTTAGGATTAGGGTTAAGGGTTAGGGTTAACGATTAGGGTTAAGGGTTAGGGTTAAGGGTTAGGGTTAAGGATTAGGGTTAAGGGTTAGGGTTAGGAGTTAAGGTTTGAGTGTTAGGGTTAATTGTTAAGGTTTGAGGGTTAGGGTTAAGGGTTAGGGTTAAGGGTTAGGGTTAGGGTTAAGGTTTGAGGGTTAAGGTTTAAGGGTTAGGGTTAATTGTTAAGGGTTAGGGTTAAGGTTTAAGGGTTAGGGTTAAAGTTTGAGGGTTAGGGTTAGGATTAGGTTTAGGGTTAAGGTTTGAGGTTTAGGGTTAAGGGTTAGGGTTAAGGTTTGAGGTTTAGGGTTAAGGGTTAGGGTTAAGGGTTAGGGTGAGGAGTTACAGAGTTATTTTGTTTATCATTCCTCACCTGCCTCAACACAGTGACTGGCTTTCAGTTAAGGTGATTGCTTTTAAGTACAATACTTGGTTTACATATTCTATTATTTATGCATTATAATGCATGTAATATATGAATTCAAATGGTCAATTGTATGTCTGTTTGCGTTTCTGTGACAGCTGAAGTGTGTGCGGCAATGAATGAAGAGTAACTTAAAAGTAATGTAATTGATGAAGTATCTGGAAAGTAATCTGATTACTCAATTAATTGCCAACAAAAGCCTTCATCAGCCAACTAACAAGTACAATTGCATCTATGTTGAACTTCTGCAGATAATCCAGGATGAACTTCAAAGGCATTATTCATTAATTCATTAAGACTTTATAGATATTACAGTTTCATTTTGAGTTAATGCATTTTTTTCTGTAAAGCTGCTTTGAAGCGATGTGTGTTGTGAAAAGCGCCATACAAATAAAATGATTACCATGTTGACATCTGTCTAATTTGGCTGTCTTCTACGAAGTAACAGATTAATTTGGGGCAAAATATCAAGTTTGTTTGGACGCGCTGCTTTTTTTCAACTATAAAAGATATTTCTTCTCCCTTTTAAAAGTTGATATGTCTATAAGTTATTCTATCCTAACTATGCACAATTTTATGGTGAGCATTTTATTATGTAGCATTGTTTTCCCCTGCTAGCGACAGTTGAGAACCACCATGTTTAAAGACCACAGTGATTTTAACGCAAGTAAGGGGTGTTCTTAACCTAAAACCCCATAATCCGTGGGAAAACCACAGGATATAACATGGTTAAGGGGGTTTTAGGCCTAAGAGCATCCATTCACAGTGGTGAAATCACTGTAACACTGCTCGTCCAATCAGAACTAATCAATAGAGATGTTTTTATTTGTGTCTTGAATTCTAATAGTTTCATCATCAACTCATTTTCATTTCTACAGAGTCTCCAAGTGGTGAGCCGTTGTGCTCAGTACATGCTGTGAGTGGAAACATAGAGCTGCAGTTCCTCTGTGTGTGGCCAGGTGGCGCTCCAAAAGCACAGGTGTCTTTCCCCAGCTTGAGCACAAATGGCACAGGAGAGGGCAATTTCAGTGTCACTATAAGGGATAGTCAGAGTTTAAATGGGCAAAAAATCATCTGCAATGCTGAACATCCTCTAATTCACACACAATGCAGTGTTATTCCATGTAAGTGATACTCTGAATACAACATTTAGAATAATATTAATTCTCTTACTAATAATTTCTGCTTGGCTTCTCTTAAATTTCTTGGCAAAATGTTAGTAGTTATAGTGAATGTTAGTGATAGTTAAAGGTACAACCCCAATTCCGAAAAAGTTGGGATGGTATGAAAAAGGCAAATAAAAACAAAAAGGAGTGATTTGTAAATTATATTCACCCATTGCTATATTGATTGCACTACAAGGCGATGTGAAACAGGAGATGTTATGCAGGTGAGGCAATCGTGTTATAGTATATAAGGAGCCTCCAAAAACAGCCTAGTCCTTCAAGATCAAAGATCATTCGAGACTGGTCAATTTGCCAACAGATGGTTCAGCAAATACTCCAGCACTTTGGAAGGATTGTACAATACTGTTAAAAGATTAAAGGAATCTAGTTAAATCTCTAGATCTCTAGACTGGTGACGGACTCCACCCTATTATCATAGATCCTCCCATCTCCAATTGAGAATCTCTGATGCCTCAGACATCACTGTGTTAAAAAACATCATTCATCTGTGATGGATATCATGAACATGGGTTTGGGATTACTTTAATAAACCTTTGTTAGTCAACACCACTCACCGCTGCATCTACAGATGCAAGTTAAGACTTTACTATGTAAAGGAGAAGCCATACATCATCACTGTCCAGAAGCGCTGGTTTCTGGGCTAGTTTCTGGGCCAAAGAGGAAAAGGACCATCCAAGCTGTTATCATCATCAGGTTCAAAAGCCAGTGTCTGTATGGGCCAAGGGTGTGTCAGTGCCCATGGTATGGGTAACTCGCACATCTGTGAGAACACCATGAATGCAGACAGATATGTACAAATTTTGGAGCAGCATGTACTGCCATCCAGCACCACCTTTTCAATGGACGACCCGGAATTTTCAACAGGACAACTTCAAGCCAAATACTGGCCAAATAAGCAGAGTGTGGGTGCTAGATTGGCCTGCCTGCAATCCTGATCATCTCCAATTGAGAATGTGTGGCGCATTATGAAGCACACCATCCGGCAATGAAGACCCCATTCAATTGTGCAGTTGAAGACCTGCATAACGGATGGATGGGGAAAATTCCACTTTTTAAACTTAACAAACTGGTGTCGTCAGTGCCTGAATGCTCAATAAGTGTTATTAGAAGAAATGGTGACTTTTTTGGAGCGTGTTGCAATCTTCTGATTTGAAATGTTTTATTTTTTTTTAAATTACATTCACAAGATAAAACATCATATAATGTATAGTTGTAGCGATTTCAATATAGCGAAGGGTGATTATAATTTACAAATCAATCTTTTTTATTTTCATTAGCATTTTTCATACTGTCCCAACTTTTTCAGAATTGGGGTTGTATAATCTTCCTTTTCTTAAACAAAAATACAAATCTGGTTTATATTGTTGCGCTTACAATGGAAGTGAATGGAGCCATTCCTTAAACATTTAAATATGCATTGTTTCAAGAGTATAGCCATAAGATGCAAACAATATGATTACTAACATGATTTTAGTGGCATAAAATTGCTTGCTAACCTTTTCTGTGTTAAGTAATATACAATTTCAGACTTTTTTGCCATGACGACGTAAAGCTGTACACCCTAAAACGACTGTAAAAACAACAATATAAACAACTTCACAGCTAAAATAATGCAAAAGATTTAACAGAAGAATTAATGCAAGTGTGTTTATATAATTATGAGCATCACATTTCTGCCATTAAACAGTCCAAACATTTTCCCCATTCACTTCCATTGTAAGTGCCTCACTGTAACCTAACCTAACTTAACTTAACCTGACTAAACCCTAACCTAACCTAATCTACCCTTCACATTTCTGCCTTTAAACAGTCCAAAAGTTGTCCCCATTCACTTCTATTGTAAGTGCCTCACTGTAACCTAACCTAACTTAACTTAACCTAACCTGTCTAAACCCTAACCTAACATAACCTAACCTAACCTAATGTAACCTTACCCTAACCTTCACATTTCTGCCTTTAAACAGTCCAAAAATTGTCCCCATTCACTTCTATTGTAAGTGCCTCACTGTAACTTAACTTAACCTAACCGGACTAAACCCTAACCTAAACTAACCTTCACATTTCTGTCTTTAAACAGTCCAAAAATTGTCCCCATTCACTTCCATTGTAAGTGCCTCACTGTAACCTAACCTAACTTAACCTAACCTGACTAAACCCTAACCTAACCTTCACATTTCTGTCTTTAAACAGTCCAAAAATTGTCCCCATTCACTTCTATTGTAAGTGCCTCACTGTAACCTAACCTAACTTAACTTAACCTAACCTGACTAAACCCTAACCTAACATAACCTAACCTAACCTAATGTAACCTTACCCTAACCTTCACATTTCTGCCTTTAAATAGTCCACAAATTGTCCCCATTCACTTCTATTGTAAGTGCCTCACTGTAACCTAACCTAACTTAACCTAACCTGACTAAACCCTAACCTAACCTTCACATTTCTGTCTTTAAACAGTCCCAAAATTGGCCCCATTCACCTCCATTGTAAGTGCCTCACTGTAACTTTAACCTAACCTGACTTAACCTAACCTAAACTGACCTAACCTAAACTAATGTAACCTTACCCTAACCCTAACCTTCACATTTCTGCCTTTAAACAGTCCAAAAATTGTCCCCATTCACTTCTATTGTAAGTGCCTCACTGTAACTTAACTTAACCTAACCGGACTAAACCCTAACCTAACCTAACCTAACCTAACCTAACCTAACCTAACCTAACCTTCACATTTAAACAGTCCAAACATTGGCCCCATTTGCCTCCATTGTAAGTGCCTCCCTCTAAACCTAACCTAACCAATCTTACCCTAACCTAACCTAACCTGCTCACTAGGTTTCTTTATGTCATTAAATTGTTATTAAATTCATGTTGCAGGTGCTCCTTTAGATTTTCAACCAGTAATTTTCACCAACATGAGCCAGGATGAAAACACCACTGTTGTGATCCACTGTTATTCTGAGGCCACGCCTGAAGCCATCACGCACTGGTTCAAAGATGGGCACAGACTGGAAAATGGGCCCAAATACCAGATTAGTACAAACACAGTTGAACTCTTCATAAATGACTTTAACGCCAGTTCTGCAGATCTCAACACCTACACCTGCACTGCCATCAACCCTCTCGGCAACAGAAACATGGATGCTAAACTTCTCGGTATGGAACAATAGCGTTTTAGCCATCCGTTAATATCTCCGTCAGTTTATCGATCGTAATAATGTGCTGTTTTTAGCGTTTTTGCCACTTTTATTGAAGCATATGATGTAGAAAACAATTATGAACTTGCATGAGTGCCATATATCGCACATGCTAACCGCTAGGCCACAACCGCTAACTGCTAGTTTTAATGCATTATTAAAGGAACAAATATTCTGCCAATATTTACTCGCACTTGTCTGTTATTTCTTTCTGTGGAACACAAAAGGAGACTTTCTAAACTTTCATTTTTGACTTCTTTTCCATACAAGAATTTATACATAAACATCAGTTTGTTCCTCACACAAAGCTATTGTGTGGCTACAGAAGACTTGAAGACTAGTGCATGAGTCGGATGGACTATTTGACGTTTTTTCTTTTTCTTCCCCCATTTTGGAACTTGACAGATATGATCACTATAAACATTTGTTGTATGGGAAAAGAGCAGCATGAACATTCTTTAAAAACTTTCCTTTTGTGTTCCACTGAAGAAAAAATAATAATACAATGATATGTAAATAATGGAACCTAGTTTCATAGAATGAATGTTACAGTAACTACATTTTTGCAGACTAATTTTTATGTGCAGCGTTCAACGTTTTGCTGCAGTTTCCTGGTGAAATTAACACTAGAGGTGCCACATCAGCTGTGCATTTTATCACAAGCACAACGGCTGATTATCACTTTATTAACACTTCTTTTTCACTCTACTACTTACACACTGCTATGCTATGATATCGAAACACTTTTACTCTAACGCATCATTTAAAAAAATTGTACATTTTAATGCTTGTATTACAGACTCACCTACATTTACACACTTATTCTGATGTGATTTACTCCCACGGTTGCTCACCTGAGAGTGTTGGACTCTGAAGACGGAGTGGTGGTGGTGGTGTAGTGGTCTAAAGCACATAACTGGTAAGCTGTTAATCAGAAGGTCGCTGGTTTGATCCCCACAGCCACCACCATTGTGTCCTTGAGCAAGGCACTTAACTCCAGGTTGCTTCGGGGGGATTGTCCCTGTAAGTCGCTTTGGATAAAAGCGTCTGCCAAATGCATAAATGTAAATGTAAATGTAAATGTAAGACCATGGTTTGAGTCTAGACAAGCATGCAAGCTGACATGTGAGACAAAAGTGTCATAGAAGCATCACAAAAAGACATGTTTACTTCAGCAAATGTGCTTTTCATGTCGCATTTGATTTTTGAACTCTAACGGTTAGGATTATGTGTTGGTTTAGGGTAAGTTGTTTTGTTTACCTCTCATTTGCTTTTAGGACACTATTGGTACGTTTTAGGTTGGTGAGGTAATGTTTACTCATTAAAACCCTCATCTAATAATCACCTTAAACACCTTGTCTGATTACGAATTTTTCAGTGGCTTTTGGCGCCCCCCACTGGACATTTCAGGAAACTGCAGAAAAACCTGTAATGGAGCACATCATTTAGTTTTGCAAAAATGTTGCCACAGTCACATAATGTTCATGAGATCAGGCTGAAGTAATGACAGAATATACATTTTTAGGGTGAACTATTCCTTTAAGTTCTTGTTTAGATTCATGCTTTTTCCTGTGAAGGAATATTCCTGGTTTAAAACAAGTTAAACTCAATCACAGCATTTGTGACAATGTTGATTACAAAAGAAACTATTCCTTTCATTCATCATTTATTTAAACCGTGTTTACAGTAAGGCATTTACAATGGAAGTCAATGGGGCCAGCTCATACATTTTTAAATACACATTTATTTTTATTTGTAAACAAACGAGGGATGAGTTGAAAAGTATTTTCTGTGGTACAAATGCTAAAAACATTATGCTACAAATACTGTCGATTGCGCTGAACTTTTACTGGACCAAGAACATACATTTTATATTATTATTCATTCCTTATTTAAGGCCCTCAGATCTCAGGTTCAGGTGTTTTCCTGAGTAACTATCATACAGAAGTGACTTTAAAATGGGAAGTACCTCCTACCTCTGTTATTACAGGTACTGTACATACATCCAAATCAACACAGGTTGCTTTCATTCAAGTGTTATATACAGTATGTTAATATAAACCACGTGGTTGCTTCCAACTTATTTTAAAGAGTTTATTGTACTTTTCAAGGCTTTGATATCCTGTTGAAGGGTCCCGCCCTCTTCAGCCCCCGGCCTCTCAATGTCGCGTCAGAGTTCCGCACCATCCAAATGATGCCCGCCACTTCCAGGACGACAAACATCTCTGGACTCGACCCGAAATCCACATACTACTTCAGGATCCTCCCTAAAGCAGGCAGAACTGTAGGACAACAGTCAGAGCAACACAGGATTGGGCCAGGTTGAACTTGAATCTGAATAATATCTTGGGGGTCATATTTTGAGATGAAAGAGTTCTTTGCACACTGACGTTATTACTGTAACGTTCAAAAGTCAAAAATTGTCCTGTCCAATCACAGTGAGATAATGAGGAGGAAGTAGGACAGATAGAGGTGGGTAGAGTTGCCAAAAACTGTACTCAAGTAAAAGTACAATTACTTCAAAAAATTATTACTCAAGTAGAAGTAAAAGTACTAACATAAATAATTACTTGAGTAAGAAAGTATCCAATTAATAGAGTACTCAAGTAGTGAGTAACTCGTTACTTTCACAGATTACATAATAGACGTGTACACCCCTATATTCCATTACATAATACACATTGAACATGTATTATAGAATTATTATTATTATTAATAATGGAAATTCTGTCATCATTCACCATCATGTTGTTCTAAACCCATATGACTTTCTTTCTTCCATGCAACACAATAAGGAGATAATAAACAGAATGTTTGCCTGAGTCACTATTTACTTTCAGTGAATGTGTTTTTTTGTCCAAGTACTTTGGCTATTAAGTTAACAAGCTGTACAAAACTAATATAATGCAATATAACAGAGGAGGATATTTATCCTCTATGATGTTGCTGTGATTGTCCAGATATGGAATGAGATTATTAAGGAAGCTGTTATCAACTCCTAAATGACATTGTGTTAACGTTTGACACAGTTAAACATTGCCAAGTTCGATCAGTGGATAAATGTGTTCAGACGGTTCCCTCGTACCTGAATGAACGGCTCCTTTCCAGAATAAAATGAAAAATGTAGAAAACCACAGTATTACAGTTCTTGTATAGTGACAGGGCAGAACATTTTGGAGAAGCTAGAGAAGAGAGGACATCGGCGGCAGTTTATGCAAGGGGCTGTGCTCGTGTTGCTGTGCCCTGCGGGCTTCTGTCATGCCGCACACATCGCACTTTAATTTATAAACAGATTTAGCGCTTATAACTTGCTGATTTCTTCTTCCCAAAAATTTTGCACTTGGTAATTGTGTTGAAAAATAACCGTAGCGAAGTTGAATACTTCCAAATACTTAAAAAAGTAGAAAAATGTACTCAAGGACTGTAACGAGAGTAGTTGTAATCCGTTACTTTCAACCACTTCGAAAAGGTGATTGGCTATTTTACCTGTAAGGCGGGTTGACCGTCGGCTGCCATTGGGCGTTCCAATATCTCCCATTCATTTTCATAGAAGTTGTCTATCTCTGCTAAACAGTCTCTGTTTTGACAAGCAGGAAATGTTCATGGAACAATGATGTCACCAACAAATAGTCCTTGAAATGGTCTGTACTAATGCTGTGTGTGTGTTTGTAAGGTACTGGACTCAGTGGAGCTGCTATTGCTGGTATTGCTGCTGGAATCCCCTGCTGTATTTTTGTCCTGCTCTTTTTGCTGGGTGTGATTTACTGTAGTAAACGTGGTGAGTGTTTGCCCAAACTGTTATTAGATTTTTACTTACAGAAAAATAAATATTGTAGTAATAAAGCAATACTTATCGGCCTGGCTGATAATTGACCATTCTGAGATCGGCATTGGCAATGAAAATTGTCAGTGAGTAATGCACAATATCTGTTATATGTTTAATGTTATATTTAACTGTGAATATTTTAAAGTGATTTCTTTTTTGTAAATATGGTGTAAAGTAAGCATTTATTTAATTCCAGAAACGTGAGCCTCATTTTTATCATTATTGAATTGTGTAATACTGCCACAGCAATCACCCTAAATTAGGGCTGTCAATCGATAATTTTTTTTAATCAAATGAATGACACGGTGTCCCGATTAATTAATTGCGATTAATCGCATATACAAATATTTGCTGAGAAAGCCCCTCATGTAGCAATAATTCAATATATAATGATTATACATATTTATATCAATATATAATTATACATAGTTATCTTTAAATATTTAAAAATGATATATATATATATAATAAAAAATATTCAGATAATTAAAATGCATTACATTCTTATGGCAGAAGAGTTCATCATTGATAAGACAATATAAAAAGCGGCTTTAGAATACAATGTATTGTTTATTACCATATTATTCATCATAAGTCAATCATTGTCATACAGTTCACAGCAATTTATTATGAGGGCTTGTTTAATGACCCGTCAATGTACACCTGCGTCAGGCATGCTTGTGTAGCGACTCGGGTGCGTTGCATCATATACATAAACTTTTAGGTCTCTGTGTCAAGTTAAATATAGTTTAATACTCAATCTTTAAACACATCTTGAGATCTCTTCGTTCGCATTTGCGCTCCTGCAAGTGTTTTGAACGCAAGAACGTAACGCATGTTTGTGTTGTGGGTTGTTTTCTTCACTGTATAAACTGTGTGTTGCTCATACAGCTGAAATTTCAATTACTGCCCTCTGGAGTAAACAGGTGGTACTACAAGCTTGCATTTCTCAGGACTCTTCCTTATTATGGTGTGATTAATTGCGTAAATCTTTTTAACGCGTTATTTTTTGTCAAATTAATCACACTGAATTAGTTAAATCGACAGCCCTACCCTAAATAAATGGACATAAAATATTTACTTGAGTACAAATTATTTAAAAACAAAGAGTGGAGTAAAACGAGAGACATGAAACTAGCACAGCTATTTAATAATTCTACTTTACACTAGTAATTAATAGATTATATTTAATAGACATTTTTCTCGAAAATATCAAAAACTGAACGCAGTCATCAAAACAGGTTTTCATTTTGTCATGTAGCACCACAATATGTCCACCATATTGTTGTCAATATTCCAGTTTTCAAAAATATACAACAAAATAAACAATAACAAAATAATGTGAATCTATTGATTATATAAAATAAAATGTCAGTGAATTAGAATATTTGAAGGGGAAATAAAGTGATGATTCTGTTCCTCAACAGATGGAAACCCCAGGTATCCCGTATCAAAAGCCGTGGAGAAGGTAAAAGAAGAAATGTTTTTGTAGCCTGTTCTTCATCTTATCTGACATTTCTGAAGTTTCCTTTTTCTCTCCTCAGGTTGTTGTCTCTCCGACTAGTCTGGCAAACCCTCATAAAATGTTAAGAGGACTCAAACCACCACCTGAGTACAGACTCCAACAGGTACCTTTACCCAACTCAAGTTTATCCTATAATCATTCTCCTGTTTTGTGTTTACTGACTTTCTACCATGTTTTTTTCCACATGGTGCAGTTTGAGCAGTCGGGTCCATTGCCTTCTGTGCACTCCCGTATGAGAATGGCCACCACTGTGTGATGCTGACCTATATGAACATTTATTTAAAGGTGAAGTGTGCAATTTCTGGGGTTTCAAAGGAATTGCGATTATTTGGTTTGAGACCTTTATGGCGACTGGCTGACCATAACAGCACTGACTCAAACAATAATGTGAGTTTTGGGGTGGGGATGTTTTTCCGACCAGTCTAAGACCAGTTATTTTGACTTATTGGACCTAATAAACAATGTTTCTGTTATTTATTCTAAATAAAGTAATGGGTTTATATGTTAACCCATTTTTACCGAATTCATGTTTGAGGCGTCATTTATCAATTTAAGCATTTTCCTTCCCAACATTCTTTCCTTCCTAACTTCATTCTAAACATATTTCTTTCTTTCTGTCCTTCCTTCCTTCCAGACTTCCTTCTAAACATATTTCTGTCTTTCTTTCTTTCCTTCCTTCCTTCTAATCGTATTTATTTCCTTCCTTTTTTATAAACTTCCTTCCTTCTTAACATATTTATTTCCTTCCTTCCTTCCTTCCTTCCTTCCTTCTTTCCTTCTAATCATATTTCTTTCTTTCCTTCCTTCCTTCCTTCTTTCCAAACTTCCTTCTAAACATATTTCTTTCTTTCCTTCCTTCCTTCTAATCATATTTCTTTCCTTCCTTCCTTCCTTCCAAACTTCCTTCCTTCCAAACTTCCTTCTAAACATATTTCTTTCTTTCCTTCCTTCCTTCCTTCTTTCCAAACTTCCTTCTAAACATATTTCTTTCTTTCCTTCCTTCCTTCTAATCATATTTCTTTCCTTCCTTCCTTCCTTCCAAACTTCCTTCCTTCCAAACTTCCTTCTAAACATATTTCTTTCTTTCTTTCCTTCCTTCAACTTCCTTCCTTCCAAACTTCCTTCCTTCCAAACTTCCTTCTAAACATATTTCTTTCTTTCTGTCCTTCCTTCCGTCCTTCCTTCCAAACTTCCTTCCTTCAAAACTTCCTTCTAAACATATTTCTTTCTTTCCTTCCTTCCTTGCAAACTTCTCTCCTTAGACTAAATTCCTTTCTACTTTCTTTCTTCATTCTAAATGTATTTTCTTTAAAACTTCCTTTTTTGTCCTTCCTTCCTTCCTTCTAAACATATTTCCTTCTAAACTTCCTTCCTTATTAACTCCTTTTCTTTCTAATGTTTTTCCTTCTTAACTTCTTTCCTTCCAAACTTCCTTCTAAACATATTTCTTTCCTTCTTTCTAAAAGCATTTCCTTCTAAACTTTCTCCCTTCCTTCCTTCCTTCCTTCCTTCTAATCATATTTCTTTACTTCCTTCTTTCTAAATTTCCTTCGTTTCAAACTTCCTTCTAAACATATTTCTTTCCTTCCTTCTTTCTAAACGTATTTCCTTCTAAAGTTCCTTCCTTTCTAATTGTCTTTTCTTCCAAACTTCTTTCCTACCAAACTTCATTCTAAACATATTTCTTTCTTTCCTTCCTTCCTTCCTTCCAAACTTCCTTCCAGACTTCCTTCTAAACATATTTCTGTCTTTCTTTCTTTCCTTACTTCCTTCCTTCCAAACTTCCTTCCTTCCTTCTAATCATATTTCCCTCCTTCATTCCTTCCTTTATAACTTCCTTCCAAACTTCCTTCCTTGCTTCCTTCTAATCGTATTCATTTCCTTCCTTTTTTATAAAATTCCTTCCTTCCTTCCTTCTAAACATATTTCTTTCCTTCCTTCCTTCCTTCCTTCCAAACTTCCTTCTAAACATATTTCTTTCCTTCCTTCTTTCTAAACATATTTCCTTCTAAAGTTCCTTCCTTTCTAATTGTCTTTTCTTCCAAACTTCTTTCCTACCAAACTTCATCCTAAACATATTTCTTTCTTTCCTTCCTTCCTTCCAAACTTCCTTCCAGACTTCCTTCTAAACATATTTCTGTCTTTCTTTCCTTACTTCCTTCCTTCCAAACTTCCTTCCTTCCTTCTAATCATATTTCCCTCCTTCATTCCTTCCTTCCTAACTTCCTTCCAAACTTCCTTCCTTGCTTCCTTCTAATCGCATTCATTTCCTTCCTTTTTTATAAACTTCCTTCCTTCCTTCTAAACATATTTCTTTCCTTCCTTCCTTCCTTCCAAACTTCCTTCTAAACATATTTCTTTCCTTCCTTCTTTATAAACTTCCTTCCTTCCAAACGTCTCTCCTTAGACTAAATTCCTTTCTACTTTCTTTTCTTCATTCTAAATGTATTTTCTTTAAAACTTCCTTTTTTGTCCTTCCTTCCTTCTAAACATATTTGCTTCTAAACTTCCTTCCTTCTATTTTTTTCTTCTAAACTTCTTTCTTTCCTTCCTTCTAATTGTCTTTTCTTCCAAACTTCCTTCTAAACTTCCTACCTAATTAACTCATTTTCTTTCTAATGTTTTTGCTTCTTTCCTTCCTTCTTTCTAAACTTCTTTCCTTCCTTTCTTCCTTCTAATTGTCTTCTCTTCTAAACTCCCTTCTTTCTAATGTACTTATAAGCTTCCTTTTTATTTCCTTTCCTTATAATTTCCTTCCTTTCTTATTTCCTTCCATTTAAATTTGGTTTCTTCTAAACGTTTTCCTTCCAAACTTATTTCCATCAAGACAAAAATAATACACTATGCTAATAATACTTTTTATTTGCATACCATTTTACATCTACTGCAGAAGCATGAACTTTTTGCTCATCATAACAGTAGTGATGTTAATGAAACAAGAGCATAAGTGTGTGTGTGTGTGTGTGTGTGTGTGTGTATGTGAGTTGCTTTTTGTGTTATACGAGGACATGTGTTTAGACACTAGTAATTATGAGGGTATTATGCTATAAATGTGGTTTATGTGGACTCCCCTAGTGCCCTCATAATTCAAATAGCTTAAAAAAACTTACTAAACATTGTTTTGTTTTTTTATATAAAAATGCCAAAGGGGTTTCTGTGATGGTTAGGTTTACGGGACAGAATATATAGTTTGATCAGTATAAAATAAATATGTCTATGGAGAGTCCTCATAAGGATAGGAGTGTGTGTGTGTGTGTGTGTGTGTGTGTGTGTGTGTGTCTGTCCACTTATAGTATGTCACCATGTACACACTCAGGCCCAGCACACCACAGCTGAAAGAAAGTGTGCGCTTCAGCATGTTGTATTGACTGCAGCAGTACTGCAAGAATCTGCACATCCACAGTTCCAGAATGCCCAATACAACAACAACAAAAATGTGTCTATGGTCCCCTTCCCCCTCCAAACCCTGACCGTGGACCCGGTGCGCAGTGGTCACGTGCCCCGGGCACCGGCAAGCTCAAGTGCATTTGTTCTGTGTGGCGTTTTAAAGGATTTTGCCACCATCAACAGAAAAGCGGAGGGGATAACTTTTTGGAATTTGGCTCAGCGGGTCCTCTTTGAGGTTGCGCTCGCTGCCGGCTCCCACTCTCTCTCTCTCACTCACTCTCTCTCTCTCTCTCTTTCCCTCTGGGAAGGTTAATACTTAAGCAGGTTTATTAATCCTGAAGGCCTCAGGTAAGAATCATTCGCACACCTGACAAATTCAAGTTTGTGATGGTTTGAAGTTTTAGTTATATATAACACCATCCAAACTTTTTTAGGTTTTTTTTTCATTGCAAATTAGCAGCATAACAATTTCAGTGAAAAGTTTGATTTTAAAAATCAAAGTGAATTTCAGTATATCTCAGCGTATGTTGTGCTGGTCAATACAAAATGACTAAAAGTTTCATGATATTGAACAAGGGCTTTGGAAGTTGAAAGTGGGCGCTTATTTCATTTCTTGAATCAGATTTAATCTCTAATGTTAAAAGTCATTTTCATTGCATTGCTTGTGGCTTTCCTGATAATCATAATGGTGGTGAAAGGGACAAGAATTCTGTCATTATTTCTTCACCCTCATATCGTTCCAAATGCATATACTGTTATCTTTCCTGTGGATCTTTCCACAAATCGAGAAACTTGGGAGAATCTTTACACAGCTCTTTTCCATCCAGCAGTTCATAGTGACATTTTTCAAGCTCCAAAAGGACAAAAACCACCATAAGAGTAGTTCAAACAACCTGTGCGCTATATTCAACAAGTTAATGTCATGCGATAGCTTGAGGAACAGACAGAAATCTAAGTTGCTAGTGACTGAAAAATATTGACATTATTGACGCCAAATGCCATGGGTTCTTCTTGTATCGTTACCAAACATGATGCACCTGTTTGTATATGCAAAATGGATAAGATTTGAGAGATGCATCATAGAGGAAAAACAACAACAAATGTTGGTCTTTTCGAAGCTTGATAGCCGTGATCACTGTGAAATTATGTTTTTTTTCCTTTGCATCATTTTGCATGTGTACAGTTGACGGTGCAGCTCTTTTGTTCACATGTTGTGCTGTTTTTGCATTGCATAACACAATGATTTCTGAGATAATCCTGGGAAATAAAAGCTGGGTGACAGTTTTTGTTTGTGTAAACTCTGAAGTGTACCGTAAAAACAAAGGACGCTGCATACACACGTACATCCTGTGAAGTCATTTTGACTACGTGAAGAACAGAACATACAGTGATCAATAAATACACACCTGATTTGCATCTCTGGAAGGAACTACCTGTGCAAGGCAGCAGTAGAATAGTGTTAAAGTTTAAGGTACGTTTAGGATTATAAATGATACGCTGCATCAGATTTGCTTTGCCGTTTGCTGTTGTTACTCAGCGTGCATCTGTCTGTGTAGCTTCTGTTTAAGAATCAACACAAAGTCATTGTGCTGTGCAGAAGTTGATATAAATTGAGATTAGTCTTATTTATTACATATAATTGCATGCACGATTCACCATGGATATAGATGTACGAAATAAGAAGAATCTCAATTGAGAATGCAAATATCATGTATGAATATAAAGACATCTTGCGTGGTAACCGCGTAGCCAGACCTCAGTTTCTTTGTTTTATGTGCCGTTTAGGGGCGGGATTATATGAGATGCATTGCATTCAGTGCGGGGTAGTTTACTTCTGAATTATAATCAGATTACTAATTACATGACAAAAATGCCAATCAGTTACGTAAATATCGCAGATTACATTTTTGGGGTAATCTAATCAGATTACTTTCAGATTACTTTATATAATGTAACTTGCATTTAAGAAGGATAATCTAGTCTAATAAGTAAATAATTCTGTAATCTATACGTAACGAAACCATAGAGTTTACTGTAAAGGGATCAATGGAAAGGAGGAGGCGAGAACCGGCTTGGCGATATAAATAATAGTTTAATGATAAACTTAAAAGACAACATAAATACACATGACGGACATGTCCGCTAACGATCTCTCTCTCCCGCACGACACCCTGCAGTCGACCTTTATCCCTCACGGAGGCTTAATTAGCCTAATACGGGACCGGGTGTGTATGATTACGACCCGGCCCCGCCCTCCGCCCATGCCACATTTACGTTTATTGTAAAATATCCCAAAATATACAAACATCCAAGTAGTTTCAGGGTGTTGAAATAACACGAACTGATGGTTTAACAGAAGCATATACAATCGCTTAACAAACTCGGAGCTCTGGAAACAATGGAGAAAAGTACTTTTTACCCCTAATAATGTTTTCCTTGTATCTGGATTAGCTGTGCATGTATATGTAGTAAATATTCATAGTTGTCCAAAAGGTCTTCATCCACAATGGGCAATTAGACAATGAATCATGTGATGCAGCAGTTTCCTTAAGGATCAAAGCACATGTTTAATTATTTCAGGCAACAATTAAAAAATGTACTGGTTATAACTGGCTATAAGCATTTACAAATACATTTTTCACTCCGGAGCAATTTAAAATCACCACGTTCTGCTAAAAATTTAATTTGTTTTCATTTTTTGTCTTCGTTCCTTGAACCATTTTTAGTCCCTGCTTTGGAAGGCAGAGTTAACATTGCACAGGGATGTTTTTGTTGCCTTAAAAGTGAAATAATCTTTGTACAGTGGTCAAATGCTGATTTAGACCGCTCCATCTTCAGTATTAAGTCTGTGTGCAATTTCTTAACCATCTCCCTCTCTTTCAAAAACACTCGAAGTGTTACTGAATGCATATCGTAGGTAGGCTGTTTAGAGTTTACTGCCGTTGCCTAATTAACATGTAATAATGCAATCCATAAAAAGCAACTGCAGTCTGATTACGGGTATTTTAAAATGCAGTTTAATCCAATGACTTATTTAAATATTTATTTATTTATTTATATTCTTTATTTAACCAGGAATGTCCCATTGAGATAATACAATCTCTTCTTTCGGGGAGTCCTGGTCAAGACGGCAGCACATATCAGTTTCCCAATAAAGTTCAAAAGATAAATACTGCAAATACACAAAGAAAACAAAAAACATATAGTCGATATATACAATCAGGTCAATAAAAACAACTACAAGTTTCCTGTAAAACAGTTTGTAAAAGATCTTTAAAAGTGCTCATAGGGGGAAGTATATTTAAATTGATCCCATTTTGCAATGCATTCCATGCCCAAGGAGCATAAAAAGAAAAAGCATTTTTCACTTTCAGCAGAATTTGAGTTGAAGATCTTGTGCATTAGCTATTTGTACAATAGGTTAAAAGATTAGAAACATAAGGGGGTAATTTACCTAAAAGTGCCTTGGCAATAAATAAAAACATATGCCATTTTCTCCCGTGATATGAGGATGACCAAGGTAACGATTCATACAAAATACAACGATACAAGACTTGATTTGTGTAATCTGATTATTTAATTCAGATTACATGTAATCCGTTACTACCCAGCACTTTACAAGTTGTATTGTACCATAATAAAAGACCAGCATGGAAAAAAACATTTCAGTAATGTCGTGGCAATCTCCATGAGCAATTACATGTACAGAAAACAAGTACAGATAATTTCACAGAAGTAACTTACAATATTTTGGAGCAATATGTGTTGTAATAAGTGCTATACAAATAAAACTGAATTGAACAAGAAAACAATGCGAAATATATGTATAGAAGTTCTGCCCGTGGATATCCAATTTACTGAATATCTTCAAATATTTGATGCCACCAACCTGCTATTCTTTTGCAAATGCAGTGATTATTTTATTTCTTAATTTATTTTATAAAACATGTTAAACATGCTTACAAAAACTGAAGTTTGGGCCTTATTCATGCAACACAATATGAGCGAATTTCTGTAAACTGTTAAAAAATCCATTCTCATATAAATTGCCCATTGAATTGAATGTGACAATTTACATAAAATTGTTTTAAGTGCAATTTATGCACAAATGCATTCTGAGGACCTTTGAATGGAATATTTACATTAAGCGATTCGGGCTGAATTAATTTGCTGATTTTTAATACTTAGGGTTGGGGATTTAGGACTAAACCTGACTAAAATGTTTGAGGAATTTTAAAACAATGCTGCCTTTCAAACAATGTAAATATTGTGTATAACTAATGGACACACTTTATATAGTTACTTAGTACTTGAGCATTTGATACAATTTACATACTGCACAGCTATCTACCAGCTGGCTCCCGTTACACTCACCCCCTAAACCTCACTCCCATCCGGGTCACGGCACCATTGTAACCGGTCCTGCTCACCCCGCTCCGAACGGGACTCGAATCGACATCTCCGGCGTGGGAGGCGGGTGCGCTAACAAGGAGGCTAAAGGATACAGCTATCTACCAGCTGGCTCCCATTACAGTTGCACAATGGATTCATTGTATTGCATATATTTTAATGTTAGTACATAGTAGTTAAAGACACCTAATATAAAGCGGGACCTAAATAATTGCTACAGATGTTTCTAATTGACTGAAATGGGTCTAATCTGTGTAGCGTGTTTAGCTTTGCCACCACTACAGTGTCAATCAGGATGTACAGCTTTATGGGAGGCGGTTTGTTCTGTGCCATCGTGGGCAACATCTTGTTGGTGGTCTCCACGGCGACGGACTACTGGATGCAGTATAGACTGTCTGGCAGCTTCGCTCATCAGGGCCTGTGGAGATACTGTATGTCTGGCAAATGCTACACGCAGACTGACAGTATTGGTAAGTATGTGACATAGTTGTTGTCCATAGTTGCCTGTGTGTGTCTGTGGATTTTCTATGGTTACATAAGACAATTTAACGGTGCCTTATTCCATTTTAGAGACTATTTTGCCTTAAAGGTAAAGACATTTTAGTGAAGATATCCATAAACCTGCTATAAAACAGTTAATACCCTTATGCAAATCAAAGGTTCACTGCTGTTGAATATTGCAGATAACTAAGGTGGTGAAACGATTAAACGGCAGTAGTTTTTTAAAAATTGAAATAAATAAAATTAAATACATTTAATTAAAGATTTGGTGGATAATGCAGGACTTTTAACAATAAACAAGCGCAAATTACACCGGGTACTCTTATTTTGAAAGGTCTTTGCACTCACCTGCTTTCACAAACCGATAAGGCATACAAAATGCACACTTACAATCATCTACAATGTACAATATAATGACTATGAAGTAAACATTGTCATAAAGGCTAATAAATACTGTATGAGCAGTAATTCATCAAAAGTAGATGAACGAATGAAGTGACCAAGTGGACCAGACTGGCTTCCTGTTCCGGCTGCACAAGTCTGTGTTTGTTTGTAGCTTGCTAGCCTGCTTAGCATTGCTTATTCTTCTACTTTCATCATTTTATCCTTCGCCATTTTACCACGTGCCTTGTTTTTTTCGCACTTTTCTAGTTTCAACTGCATGCATATTACAGCGTGCACCCGTTTTCTTTTCTTTTTTCTTTTTCCCCCCACTTGCAATTTGACTGCGTGCATTCATTTTCTCCTCTGTATTTTACGTGGATTTTTGCATCAATCTCAAACCTCTGCTGGTTAGGGACCACCACAACAACACCAAACTATTGCGTGAGGGATTCACATCAATCTCAAACCCTCACCGCTCAAGAATAACCATAACAACAACAAACAATTGTGGTAAGTCATGGCATCCACTCATGTTATTGCTTCCTACATTGCATGGTACATGTTTACTATAGCTTCTTCTGTCAGCAGTGAGGGATTTACATGTGATAAATATAAGGAATCAGTCAGACTGATGGAGAAGTTTAATGAGTTAGAGACATACATATCCGAACTCTAGTGAAAAAGAGAAACCAGTAGATATTGTTTTGGATGCGGGTAGAACAGCGAGCAATACACACACTTTGGTTCTGGCTGTAGAGCCCTGGCAGCAAGGTGTTTGAGTTATGTCAGCAGCATACTTTCTCAGCAAAGCGACACCACTCTCCCATTCCTGTTAGGGTTTCCAATAGATTCAACCCACCTAGTAATGCACCCACTGAAAATCATGTTGAAAGCACCCTTGTTATAGGAGATTCTGTCGTAAGGAACATGGAAATAGAGACTCCAGCAACGATTGATTAATGTATTTCGGGGGCTTGGGCATCTGATATCAGATCAAATTTACATGTGCAGGATAATGCTAAACGCATATTTTCTAAAATTGTTATTTATGTCTGCACTAACAATGTCGTGCTTCAACAACCAGAGATCACTAGAGATAATGTTAAAGAGGTATGTGAACTTGCAAAAATGATATTAGACATTGTAATATGCTCTGGCACCCTCCCTGGAAGAGTTTTTGGGGTAGACATGACCTGCTAAAGAGAGACAGACTCCATCCCTTCAGGGAAGGTGCTGCTCTCCTCTCTATAATTTGGCTCATGGTCTTAGCTATAGTATTTGACGAACTGGGGCCCAGGTCAGGGAGCAGCCACACTGGCTAATCCGAAAGTCTGCTAGCTGCCTTGAGATGTCACACAGGTCACATAAACTACAACACATAGAGACTGGATCACCTAGATCACCTCTATCTCATAGAGAATGTCTCTATTCCCTGAACTACCAAACACAAACCCCTCACTAAATAATTTAGAACAAAATTAAACAAGGAAAAAAATGTATATATATATATATATATATATATATATATATATATATATATATATATATATATATATATATAAATTAAGATAAACATCATAAACAGTGAAGGTAGGACTACTAAACATAAGATCTCTTTCAATCAAAGCACGAATTGTAAATACAATTATTACAGATCACGGTTTGGATGTGCTCTAATGAAACATGGATTAAACCGGATGAATATATTAGAATAAATGAATCTATTCACCCAGGCTGTTGTTATAAACAGGAGCCTCGTCTGAAGGGTCGATGAGGAGGTGTTGCTGCAATTTACAGTGAAGTTTTTGGTGTGACACAGAGGACAGGATATAAGATTAAGTCTTTTGAACTAATAATGCTTAAAGTGACACCATCAAATAAAAAACTCTTGTTGTCTTTTGCCTTTGCTACAGTATATAGATCATCCGGGACATATTCTGATTTCCTTGGTAAATTTGCTAATTTCTATCAGATCCAGGAGTTACTGTGGATAGAGTTTTAATTCTTGATGACTGATTCACATATACAATGAAAATGACACATTGGGATTAGCATTTATGTGTATTCTTAACTCTATTGGAGTCAGACAAAATGTGACAGGACCAACTCATCGCCATAATCATACGCTAGATTTAATTCTGTCATATTGAGTTGATGTTGATACTATAGAAATTCTGCTGCAGAGTGATGACATCTCAAATCATTACCTCATTTCTTTTATGCTGCGATCAACTAATGTTACTTCACTGTCATAGGTCATGAAGAGCTAACAAAACGTATCGAAACATCAAAAGTCACAAGGTGTATGTTAGATCCAATACCAACTAAGCTCTTAAAAGAGGTATTCCGTGTAATCTCAGAACATCTTCTTAATATTATTAACTCCTCGCTATCCTTAGGACATGTCCAAAGAAACTTTAAAATGGTAGTTATCAAGACACTTATTAAGAAGCCACAGAGTGTTCCTGAAGAATTAGCTAATTATAGACAGATTTCACATTTCCTGTTAATGCCAAAAATACTAGAAAATGTAGTTTCTTCCCAAGTATGTAAATAGTATATATGAACAATTTCAGTCAGGATTTCGGCCACATCACAGTACAGAGATTGCACTTATCAGTTACAAATGTCTTGCTCTTATTAACTGATAGCGGCTGCATTTCTCTTCTAGTGCTTTTAGATCTTAGTGCTGCATTCAGCACAATAGATCATGCCATTCTCTTAAATAGGCTTGAGAATTATGTTGGCATTTTTGGACTTGCATTAGCATAGTCCTATTAAGCAGGCCGCTACCACTTTGAATGTGTAAACGTGGAATTGTCAGATCAAACAAAAGTTACGTTTGGAGTGCCACAGGTATCTGTTTTAGGGGCCTCTGCTTTTCTCCTTATATATTCTTCCCTGTTTCCACTGTTATGCCGATGATACCCAACTTTATATTTATTCGAAACCTGATGAAATTTCACAATTTTCAAAATTAGCTGAGTGTATCAATGAAATCAAAGACTGGATGGCCAGAAATGTTCTTCTACTCAATTCTGACAAAACAGAGGTACTATTTATTGGACCAAAGACCTAAAAAATAAGCTGCTAAAATATAATATGACTCTTGATTTTTGATTCTCTTGATACACTTTGACTCTCAATGGATGTACAGTTACATCATCTTATACAGCGAATAACTTATATTTGATACCAATCTGTCCTTTGAAAATCTAATTTCCCATATTTGCAGAACAGCATTCTTCCACCTCAGAAATATTGCTAAGTTACAAAACATGCTCTCTGTTGCTGATCACAAAAAACGAATTCATGCGTCCATGGCCTCAAGACTAGATTATTGTAACGCATTACTGGGAGGATTTACTGCAAGTTCAATAAATAAACTTAAATTGGTTCAAAATGCTCAAAAAGATATATGATCATATTAGCACACTTTTATAGTTGTTACATTGGCTACCTGTTAAATTTCGTATTAAATTGAACATTTTGTTTACTACGTACAAAGCTTTGAAAGGTCTAGCTCCACCATACATACAGTAAGTGACCTTCTGTCATGCTATATTCTATCAAATTCATTATGATCGCAAAATTCTGACCTGTTAATAGTTCATAGACTATCAAAATCCACAAAAGGAAGTAGATCATTTTCCTATTTGGCTCCTAAACTTTGGAATAGTCTCCCAAACACTGTTCGAGATGCAGACACACTCCCTCAGTTTAAATCTAGACTAAAGACTCATCTATTCAGCCATACATACAACTAATTTATCACAATTAGGCTGCTTTAGTTAGCTCTGCTAGAACCAGAAACATTTATCATGATCTATAACTCAGCAATAAATGGAATTCATCTATACCAATATTCTATTTGTTTCCCTGTCTCAACCTCGGGGTTCATATCCTGAGGTTAACAGAGCCAGCTACGTTTCTGCTTGGTGTCAGACTCCACTGCTATATGTCCCTGTGTTATGATGATTAAATTCAGCCAGTGCCAGCCAGACATCACTTCAGTCTATTATGATGGACTTCAGAGGATGAACTGATGCCAACTCCAACCATAAGACATAGGATACTTCATATGCCAATCCATGAATATTGGATTTAGGATAGACCTCATTGAAATGACCTGCCTGTTGAACTGCGATGCACCTCATTGATCTCTGGCTGCATCACCTTTGTCTATTCATGGACTACACTCTTATAATGGAATACATAGACTATAAATGTATTGCCAACATTATATTCATGCTGGTTTGCCAGAGGGGAACTGGCCCCCACAGTGAGTCTGGTTTCTCCCAAGGATATTTTTCTTCATTAATCAACATCTTATGGAGTTTTGTGTTCCTTGCTAGTCACCTTCGGCTTGCTCACTGGTGTTCGAAATACAATTACTATTAAATTATTTATTTGTATACATAATTTACAATCATATTTAATCAAACTCTAAGACTTTATAGATATTACAGTTTCCTTGTCTGCATGTTTTTCTGTAAAGCTTAATTGAACCGATGTGTGTTGTGAAAAGCGCCATACAAATAAAAATGACTTGACTAAATCATCAGCGATCAATTGTCATAAGCAGTGGTGGCTCAGCGGTTAAGGCTCTGGGTTACTGATCAGAAGGTCGTGGGTTCAAGCCCCAACACCACCAAGACACCACTGTTGGGCCCTTGAGCAAGGCCCTTGAACCTATCTGCTCCAGGGGCGCCGTATCATGGCTGACCCTGCACTCTGACCCCAGCTTAGATGGGATATGTGAAAAATAAATAATTTCACCATGTATATGCAGAAATGTATGTATAATGTGTGACAATTGGTCAAATTAAATTAAATTAATTAAATTAAATTAATTAAATTAAATTAAATTAAATGTCCTGTATTCCGCTAATTCGGTATTATTAAAACACTTTTTTCTAATCATTAATGATGGTTACATAAATAAAAGTTCATCAATGTTAGTGCATCATACATATTTGTATGCAAAGCCAATATATTCACCAGATGAAGGGATTTCATATATATTTACACTCACCAGATATGAATTAGGAGATGTGATGTATAGGCTTATGTTGCTTTTCTGTGCATGCCCTCACATCAATTTAGAACGCTGATGATTATCTGATCAAAATAATCAAATATGCATTAAAGTGAGAATATAATGTAAATATGGATGAATATGGTCAATGAAGACTTAAAGAATTAGTTCACCAGAAAATGAAAATTCTCTCATTATTTACTCACACTTATGCCATCTCGGATTTGCATAACTTTCTTTATCTTACAGAACATAAATTAAGATTTTTAGTAGAATATCTCAGCTCTTTTGGTCCGAACAATGCAAGTGAATGCAAGGTGCCAAAATTTGGAAACTCCACAAATCATATAAATTAGCATAAAAGTAATCCATATGACTCCAGATGTTTAATCCATGTCTTCAGAAGTGATACGATAGGTATGGGTGAGAAATAAATCAATATTTTAGTACATTTTTACTATAAATTCTCCTCCCTGCTCTCCACTTTAACTTTCACGTTCTTCATGCATACGCCCCCTACTGGGAATATATATATATATATTTTTTAGCCAAACTTTACTTAAATATTGATCTGTTTCTCACCCACACCTATCATATCGCTTCAGGAAACATTGATTTAACTACTGGAGTCATATGGATTACTTTTAGCCTTTATGTGCTTTTAGAAGTGTTCATTTCTGTTGATAATCAATAACTCCAAAAGAAGCTATCGGTACCAACTGATCGGCAAAACCAATATGTCAGTCGACATCTAATGCAAATGAGTAGTGAAGTTTTGTGGGAACTGCCAATTATTTTTCTTTCTTTCTCATTCCAGCTTATTGGAACGCAACCCGTGCCTTCATGATCCTCTCTGCGATGTCTTGTTTCACGGGAATCATCGCAGGCATCCTCTCCTTCGCGCACTTTTCCGCCTTTGAGCGGTTCAACCGTTCCTTTGCAGCAGGCATCATGTTTTTTGTTTCCAGTAAGTCTTTCCACTTAAGTGACCTACAGTATTGAGCAAACCATGTACGCTAACAAACACTTACAGAAATCAGGTAAGAAACACAAGAAGAAACTTAACACGTAAATGTAACTTTTGCCAGAAATACCTCAAGAAATTCTTTTGACAAATCTTATCTCATCTGTGTCTCCTCCAGCACTCTTTGTGCTGCTCGCCATGGCGATCTACACCGGTGTGACGGTGAACTTCCTAGGAAAACGTTTTGGCGATTGGCGTTTCTCCTGGTCCTACATACTGGGCTGGGTTGCTATACTCATGACCTTTTTTGCAGGTCTGTAAAGATAGATAAAGCATGTCTCTCAAAAAGCATTGGGGCCGTTCACACAGGATGCGTTCTTACATTACCTTTCAGTGTTTGTGCACATCTGTTACATTGTTTTTTCAGTATCTTACGTTATGAACTCTGCATTTTTAAATGGTGTGTTCAGTTAAAAGTGGTTCAACTTTGAAAAACATCTGAAGACCAGTAAAAAAAAAGCTAGACAGTGCCCCGAATAGAACAAAACAGATGTCGCGAGGCACGTTTTTCACAGTTGAAGTTCTGTTGAACGTCATTTCTGCGCAAGACGTTAAAAAACCAGCAAGTTAAAATGGTGTGTTGAGTTAAGTAGTTCATGTTTAACATTTGAGAATGCAATTCATTGCTTCCTGCATTAATGATTCCTGCATTAATGCCACCTCTGTTCCACTTTAAACAGTGAAAGGGGCTGTTCGCAATGAATGCATTTTTGCTCATTCATCCATGCTCTTTTTTCAAAAGTTGTTCTATGTAAACATGCGCTAGATGGACATCTTTACGCCACATCTCACTGTTTTATTTTTCAGTGTCTCGCATAGGAGTGCCAATCTTTTTATACACCATGTCAAGTCACTGTTAAAAGTGCATTATGTTCGTTGTCTGCATCTAGCTTTTTTAAGGGCAAAGAACACGTTCTGTCTGAACTGTCTCTAAATGTGCCACATCAGATATAGCTTTGGTGCTGCCTTTTGCACTGTAAAGATGCCTAAAGTGACTATTATGTCACTATATTATAATGTTGATCTCATGAAACAATTTTGTTTTTGCAGGTATATTTTACATGTGTGCCTACAGGATGCACGAATGCCGAAGAATGGCCGGCCCTCGCTAAAATGAAAAAGAAACGAACACTGAAGTGCCTAAACATGAATTGTATATATATATGATGTCTGGATATCTGGTTCTTAACTCGAATGAAAATCCGAAGATGCAGGTCTTTCTGTACCTTGTAGCAGCATTTGTTTAGCATCAATTCGAATCCAACCCTGATATGAATTTAAGATGAAGTGCTAATTAGCCCACAATACAGAAAAAGATACAAAATCTCCAATAAAATTTCAGACCATTCTCTTGTCAGTTGATGTCATTCTGTTTATTTTCTGAGATAATGAGATTTTACATGAGATAAACATTTAGTTGTAACAGAAATAACTACAAAAGGACATTTCAAGGTCAAGACAAGCATTGAATTTTGCAACCTGGTCTCACAGAATCAAGTTGCTATACCTACATTTTTACTGATTGTTCGTATCGCAGCAGTTTCCTGGTAAAATGACCACTAGAGGCACTAAAACAATGCATTTATTCTATTTCACACAAACCCTCACACAATGTTTTCTTATGACATCTGAACACTTTTACCCATACCTGTCAACACTCCCATTTTTCCCGGGAGTCTCCGGTATTTCACACCCATCTCCTGACCCCCTCCCACTTTGTTTTTTATCCCGGGAAAGTCCCGTAATTTGTATGGCCCAAACCTTGTTATATGAATGTGGCAGGGCGGAGGGCGGGGCCGGGTCGTGATCATAAAAAAACAAAATATACACGTCATTTAACAACAGCTGGACAGAAGAATTTAATTTCATATCTCGAAGTCATATCGACAATGCCCACGCCTTTTGCAAAGTGTGTCGCACTGATTGTAATTTCGGACATATTGGGGAAAATGACGTTACTCAGCACATTAAATCAAACGGCACAATTTGTATGTATTTAGCCTGCCTCTGCCATCAAGCGCCAATCGCGTGCAGCAGTGTAATGTATAAAATCATGCAGATATGGGTCAGGAGCTTCAGTTAATATTCACATCAACCATTAAAAAGGGGAAAAATATGATCTCAGTGATTTGGCGCGTGGCATGATTGTTGGTGCCAGACGGGTTGGTTTGAGTATTTCTGTAACTGCTGATCTCCTGGGATTTTCACGCAAAACAGTTTCTAGAGTGTAATGAGAATGGTGCGAAAAACAAAAAGCATCCAGCGAGTGGCAGTTCTGCGCACGGTAACGGCTTGTTAATGACAGAGGTCAACAGAGAATGGCCAGACTGGTCTAAGCTGACAGGAAGGTGACAGTTACCCAAATAAACTTGTGTTACAATCGTGCTATGCAGAAAAGCATTTCTGAACATACAACATGTCGAACATTAAGGCGGATGGGCTACAGCAGTAGACGACCCCTCCGGGTACCACTGTCAGTTTAGAATAGGAAACTGAAGCTGCAGTGGGCACAGGCTCACCAAAACTGGACAGTAGACGATTGTAAAAACATTGCCTGGTCTGACAAATCTGGATTTCTGCTGAGAAATGTTCTTGGCCGACAGAAGTGGAACCCAACGTGGTCTTCTGCTGTTGTAGCCCATCCGCCTCAAGGTTCGACATGTTGTGCATTCTGAGATGCTATCTGCTCCCTACAGTTGTACAGAGGGGTTATCTGAGTTACCACAGCCTTTCTGTCAGCTCAAACCAGTCTGGCCATTCTCCGTTGACCTCTCTCATCAACAAGGCGTTTTTGTCCACAGAACAGCCGCTCATTGGGTGTTTTTTGTTTTTTTGCACCAGTCTCTATACACTTTAGACTGTTGCGCATGAAAATTCCAGGAGATCAGCACTGGTCTCAGAACAGTTAGAAAAGCACCTTTTTTTATCCTATCTCCATAAAGCCTCTGAAAGCAAAATGTTTTCAGCTTTTGGATGGATCCATTAATTCTCAATATGATAATGCACAGTAAATATTGGACTACTAAGGGAAAAATACGCTAAAGTACATATTAGTGTACATTGTGTTTAGCAGTGTGGCATTTCGGATGGAACTAGAGAATCTAACGCTTTGACTCAAACAGGTTTCAATGTAAAACCGTAATGAGATTTCTTACCAGATGTAGTTTTGTTGGCGTTTCTCCCAAAGACAAACTCTGCTGTGATCGGCGCTATGTTGTTTTGTCACATGATTCTGTGCATTGAAAGTTTAACCCTTTATTGACAGCCCAGATTCTCCTGAACTGAACTGAGTCGCTCGAGATTAAGGTTTAGGGGAGGTTGGTTTGGTTGATTTAAAACTTGATTGAGCAATAACCTTAAAAACGTAATCTGTTTGGAAGAACTTTTAACTCCCTTTTAGCGCCAGATAGTGGACATTTCAACTTGGAACTGCCACGAGACGTGTAATGAAAAATTTTGCAATATTTACATCATTTAAATGAGATCAGGCTTGAATTTTGGAGTCACATCACCTTAATAATGGCATAATAATTGCATGCTATTTACAGTACCTACAGTGCAATATTTACATGGAAATTGTTAGGAAATGGAGCTTCCCACTCCAAAAATCATCTTATCTGTTTAATTTTGTGTCATCTCTTGGACTTTCAGATTTCATCTCTGTTTGCACAATTTCAGCTTTCTTGTGTCTAACAAAGAACTTCTTCAAGAAAGAAATCTTGGCATTATCCCGGAAAGTTGACGAAGAGAAATAGAAAATTAATGGATCCAAACAGGTGTTTAGAGTGCTCAACAAAAGCGTATAGTATCTCCAAGGCGGGCTGTTGTTGCTACAGTAACCCACCATATGGGAGGCGTTGTACGGTAGAAAACACATTAGAAAGATACACAAAGTGCACAATGCCATGCCGGAGGCCCTTTGCTTTTTCTTTTTAGTGATGTGAGGCCTGGTATACAGGATGTAGACACAGTTCACATAACAAAAGATGCAAACTAAGAGCGGCACCACATAGAGCACGACAAAAAATTCAAGCCGCACTGGCAACAAAATCCGTTTCTGTTCCTCGCTGAATTCCTCATAGCAGACGGTTTTGGTGTTGTTCAGATCAGGCATGAAGACTATGATGAATACGATGCTGCAGTGTGCACCACAAAATAGCCAGATAAAGACACTGATCACCACAGCATACAATGGCCTTCGCAACTGTCTGTATTTGAAAGGAAACTTGACTGCTAAATATCGATCCACGGCGATAGCCATGAGTAACAGAGAGCTGGTGTAAATCGTGGTAAAAAAGACGAAGGAGGCAATGGAACACAAGGTTTGCGGTAAGTTCCACTTCATATAAGATGCCGCTTCATACATCTTGAAGGGAAGAAAAAGCAGGAAGACCAGATCTGAAGCCGTTAGGTTGAAGAGTAGGATGTCATTCAGACCTGGTTTGTTGCCAAGCTTCTTAACGAAGGTGCACATGGCCAGAATATTGGCTGGAAGGCCGATCAAAAACGTGAAGATGTAGACAGACAGAATGACCCAGTTGTGTATCATTTCGTAAACAAAGGGACTCTGCAAAAAATGAAAGTGAGATTGACATTTACAGTATCAGGCAGCTTATGTTTCTCAAGACCTTGATGTTGAAGTGTGAAACTTTTAAATCTTAAAATACTTTCCCCTTTTCCAGCTTAAAATGCAAAGACAAGTAACAAGATATGTAAGCCATTTGTAAGTTAATTTGATCAAAAACTCTAAACACTATGTCTTTGTGGCACTATAACAATGTATCTTTGTTTTGAGCCAGCCATCCAGCCCTACACAACAACACTGACCCAACCAATGGCAGCGTTATGGGAGGGATTATCTGTTTGTTCAATCAGCGGAAGACATGGGGCGTGTTCAAAAAAGCTGTTGCAGTTCTGTTTGGTGGGGCTAAAGCTTTAAATACTTTCTCATATTCCAGCTTAAAACGCAGCGACAACTACAAGTAAGCCATTTGTTGGTTGAGTAAACACTATTTGTTTGAATGTTCCGACCAGCCCGACACAGCAATAAATGGTGTCAGTTTGGGGGGGCGGGATTATCTGTTTGTTTGACCAATAGCGTATAGGGGGATTTTTTGGGGAAAGCAGTTTAAAAACAATAATTATTTTTGCAATTCAGTTAGAAGTACCTTTAGGGATGGGAGATTTCTTTTCAAACCCATAACAAGTACTATCAAGGACAAGATTGCCGATATCGATACCAATGTTGATACCATTTAACATTATATTTAAAACTAATTTCTTATAGACCTAAACTGCATGTTTGTTTATAATTTTTTAACAGAAATATAACTTTTTTCCCCTACCCTTTTCTGCCCAATTTGGAATGTCCAATTCCCAATGCGCTCTTAGTCCTCGTGGTGGCGTAGTGGCATCAATCCGGTTGGCGGAGAATGGATCTCGGTTGCCTCCCCGTCTGAGGCCGTCAATCCACGCATCTTATCACGTGGCTTGTTGAGCGCATTACCGTGGACATGTAGCGCTTCTGCACGGCATCCACGCACAACTCACCGGGCGCCCCACCGAAAGCGAGAACCACATTATAGTGACCACGTGGAGGTTACCCCATGTGACTCTACCCTCCCTAGCAACCGGGCCAATTTGGTTGCTTAGGAGACCTGGCTGGAGTCACTCAGGACGCCCTGAATTCGAACTCGCAACTCCAGGTGTGGTAGTCATCATCAATACTCGCTGAGCTACCCAGGCCCAAACAAACACAGAAAATATTTAATCTTTAACACTTTTAATTTAATTAATTTGATATTAGAACAGTGCTGTGACTGCTTGTGTCCATGAGTGCGTTAAGATGACCGTAAAGAAACATAGATCCATTCATATGCACCTATTTGATTACAAAGTAATTTTTTTTCCACTTTAAAGGGCTAGTTCACCCAAAAATAAATATTCTAATAGCAGCTTATACAATTAAGAGACCAATGACACATATATATACTGTATACATAGATGTAGTGTATACAGGTACTGTGATAAGTTTAAGGAATAGGTTAATTTAGAGTGATATAATAGTAATCATTAGTATTAATACAATTTTTCTGGTGATGTTGTGGAGAGAGAGAAAAAAGATATAGGTATAACAGATATATACATACAATAATGCTTTGGCAATATTGTATGTAAACACAATCATGCCAATAAAGTACTTTTAAATTGAAAATTGAAAAAATATAAACTCAGTGATAGATAGGTATCAAAAACAATCATAGTAATAATAATAATAGTTGTAGTAGTAGTAATACTAGTAATAATAATAATAACAATAGTAGTAGTAGTATGTGTATTACATTCTTTCTTCAGCAGAACACATTGGTAGAAATATATGCAAGTGGATGGTGATCCGACCTTTGAATCTCCAAAAAGAACAGACAATCAGCATAAACATCATCCATATGACTCCAGTGTCAAATATAAATAGTACTTTTTAACTATAAATCGCATTCACAAGAGGGCAGAGTTCACTTGGTCTCTCAAGTGACCTATTCGCATTGGCAGTGGCGAATTCACAAGGCAAGCAAAGCCTTTTCTGCTGGCCTAACATGCCAAATAAATAAATATTTTTCATCCTTTCATTCTCAATCACCTGTTTGCATATGTATTTTTCATCGATTTCCACTCTTAATTAATCTACAAACAAATAGAGAAAAATGAACAGTTTATCCAGTTCATATTTATTCCTTGGTGCTTACAAGTAAAGTGTGACAACTGTTTCACAAGTCGCATGCCGGAAGCAGCGCGTGAGTTTCAGCTCCACCCCGTCAGACCTTCAAAATTTCCACAGATTGACTCAACAGTGCAAATCAGTTGTAAACATCGCTGCTCTTCCGAGTGGGCACATGCGTGTGTTCTCACATGAACATAACAACGCGATTACGTCACACACACCTACGCACTGGAAGCAATACTTTATAGTTAAAAAGTACTTAACTATTGAAAAGTGATCATTTTGCTTTGGAAGATATTAATTTAACCACTGGAGTCATATGGATGACGTTTATGCTGACTGTCTGTTCTTATATCCTACCGAGCTAAGACATTTTTCTATTTTTCTTCAAATGTGTTCTGCTGAAGAAAGAAAGTCATACACACATGGGATGGCATGAGGGTGAACTAACCCTTTAATTCTTATGAAACGCAATAACTTTCTTAGTAGTAAAAAAAATGACTAGTTTAGTATGATCGATCTTCCCATCCATACCGTTTGGTGACAATAGTGACACATAAATTACACTCTTACACAAAACTGTAGAGTAATCTCCATATTTATACCTACTCTTTTTATTATTATTATTATATATATATATTTACCTAACACTTATTAATAGCTATTGTGACCCCTGATATTTATTTGGAAATTTAAGCCACACTTAAACATGTATGAATGTGATTCCATTAATATATAGCCTATAATATCCATCCATCCATATAATTAATATATATAGTTAGTTTCCGTTAGTTTCATATTAAAGTTAAATCTAATGCAATGGTATATATACATTTTAAAAGTGTCAATTACATTTTTAAATACTTTTTGAGGCTATTGTACATTTGTTTGAAACTACTCAATCAATAAGTCATGAAAACCAATCTGCAATAGCCCGTACTTACCACAGTTTCCTGTGTGCTTCTGAAGGTCTTCTAAGATTTTGTCTGGATGGAATATGTTATAATATGTTCCTTGAGAAATGGACACATTGAGCTTTTTTATTGTAAGTAGAGGACATTTGCACATGTGAGGTTACATGTTTGGGTTTGGCAGGGTTGAGTAACACACCAGTGTAATTGTATACAATAGAAGACAGAGCTAAAGTTTAACTAAAATGCAAAACTTCAGTGGTGTTTGAATTCAGGAAGCATAGTTTATTGCATTGATATTTACATTGTATGCATTTGGCAGATACTTTTATCCAAAGAGACTTATAGTGCATTCAATGTACATTTGATCAGTTTGTGTGAGTTCGAACCCATGATTCTTGGCATTACTAGTGCCATGCTCTACTAGTCGAGCTACAGGAACCCCAAACAAAATTACATGCAAAAATATATTTTTCAAAATTGTGTGTTCAGACTTAAAGTAAGCTTGCAACAGACACATTTTTGCCCAAACACTTTTGGGCTAGCTTACCATGAACTTGAGGACTGAAATTTTGCAGTAGCTATACTTCAGAGATACAGCACACAAATTACTAAATGTCCTCATTACATTTACATTTATGCATTTGGCAGACACGTTTATCCAAAGCGACTTACAGTGCACTTATTACAGGGACAATCCCCCCGGAGCAACCTGGAGTTAAGGGCCTTGCTCAAGGACACAATGGTGGTGGCGGCTGTGGGGATCGAACCAGCAACCTTCTGATTACCAGTTATGTGCTTTAGCCCACTACGCCACCACCACTCATTATCAAATAGTGTCCTTTGTTAAACGGTATGAACAGCCCCTTAAAAGCCTCTTTTAGAAATATTTTAATACACTTATAATAAATTCATTACATAAACACATCAATATACACTTATAATAAATCTATTACAGAAACACATCAATAAAAATAATTTAGAATATTAGACAACTGATTATTGCTACCCATAATGTGTGTTATTTGTATCTCCGGTATCGTAAAGTCTCATTGCAACCAAATAGCGATAGCATTTGTTTTGCAGGTGTATGATTAGCAACAGGAAGGATCACTATCAGTAATAAACACACCTGTATTGGCAATTGTTTGCTAAGCAGGTTTTACATGGAACATTTAAACCACATTGATGCTTTTCATTTGCTTAAAAGTGAATGTTTAACTGTGCATACCTCTCAGGTTCCACAATGTCTGTGTGATGTCATACACACTAAGATGCATGTGTAATAATGGAAGAAGGCAATAAGCATTAATACAATGGATAAATGGTTCAATCGAATTCAATTGTGACTGTTTTAACCAGTATTTTTGGTTTGTGTAGTTTTGTACTTAATCAAGTATCATGTTGTTAGCTTAGCAATATGCTAATGTCAAACTCTATTGAAATAAATAGTGAGGCAGGTTTTGGAAGAGACCCTCTATGTGACTCCAATGATGTTACAGTGTGATAAGATTTATATTGAGGATTCACAGCTGATGTCATGTATTAGATGAGTGGCTAAACGTCTTAAGCAACAAAGAAACACGTCCATTTGACTAAAATAGCTGTACTAGATTTCATTTATAAATATATGAGCACTTATTCTGTGTCAGATACATAGATTGAAAATAGTTCCAGTTCATTGAAGTATTATTTTGAACACTATATACAGCAAACCTCTTTGACTTTCTTCTGTGGAACACAAATGGAGACATTATGAAGCATCTCCTTTTGTGTTTCATTCATTTGGGCAAAATATCCATTTCAGTATGTTGGTAAATGGATCTTCATATATTTATGTCAAGATGCTTACATTTACTTAAATTCTAGGGGTTGATAAACAACATCTGGTGCCTGACTCGTCCCACATAATTTGATGCTTCACATGACACATTCGGTTGGGCTTGCAGTGGTCCCGTTAGCTCCTGCTATATGTCCCATGCATGAGATGTTTGGTGGGAGAACTTCGCTTCCATTGATGGTCCAGGTGAAAACATCCTCTGGCAGCACCTCGACTTCACATAGACACCAATCAGCTCTGTCACTCTCTGTGCACCTCGAAATTGGCAGTGTGGCTGGACGATCTCGGTTAAAAATAGCGAATTTTTAACATGATCGGGTACATTCATGGAAAGGGAAGATAATTTACTAGCAATTTTATTAGACAGTCATTCTCCAAATACTAATCATAAAAGACATCCTGACTGGACTGACCTCACTGTGAATTAGGCGTTAGTAGATTGAAGTAGTTCTGCTATGAAAATCGGTCTGTGCTTGACAAAATTCTAATCACTGCCCCCAGTGGCTAAAACTGGAAGTGTTATTGAACATACTGTATGCTCCACTTTCTGGGTGGAATGTCCACAGTTGTCTTTTAAGTTGTAAATGATGTAATACAGTCAACAGGAATCCATATTTTATTAAACATATGTCTTAACCCAACCCAAAACCTAACCATCACAGAAGTAAAAATGTCATTTTTAGCGATGTCCCGCTACATTGCTGGTATCGGAATCAGATCCGATACTGCGCTGATGTACTCGTCCTCGTAAAAATGCTCAGAGCATTGTTACGGTGTTTTCAGAGCAGTTCTGTGCTCCACAACTCCCGCTCATGCTTGTTTTATTACGTGCGCTAAACGCTTTATTTACACTAAACTGGCGCGTCCTGCGTGAAGCGTTTTTTATTATTATCTGCGGTAGCAGCATCTCCGTCTCCGCAAGGCACAGGTATCATAATTATAACGCAGAATACAAGAGGTATAATTCAAACATCTTTATTAAATGATTGCTGAGCAAACAGCATTAACAGTAACACCTGTAGAGTCCAGAAACATCTCTTCAGTCTCCTGTCATTTGTTTATCTCTCACGAGAGAGCGTGTCGTCTTAATACACTCCCCGCGGAAACAAGTGAAAGCGGAACTAATATCACCAACATCCAACACAAAGAAAAGGAAGGAACATACATATAATAAATCTATATCAAATATTTAGTTACTATAATATAATGCATTGCTAAATTAAATATAATAAAATAATGAAAAAATAATTAAATTAAATGGTGACAAACTAACCAAAATTTTCACTTTAAATGTAAATACACCAATGGGCTATCGGTTCAACTTGAGTTTGACATTAAGGAGTCATTCCACGAAACCGGTATGATTTGAGTCCCTCTGACCTTTTTAAGTGTATTTTATCTATTGGGTCACCAAAATCTATTTTAAAAAGTTTTTTGTATCAATTGAAATGTCTCCTTTAATAAAGTTTGAAAACATGACATACATTTTATCTTTATATTAGAAATTATCTTCTTTTTTCAGTTGACACCACCTATTTTGTCATGTCCCTCATGGCCTTCTATGAAAGTGTACTTGGGATATGAACAATAAAATTAGAATAAAGTCCATACATATTGCCATTCCCATAAATATCTATCTGTGCTTTTTTGCTGTTAATGTTTTTTTTAAAGTAAGTTCATGATTTTTCATTAAAATCACATTATTTAGTCCCGTACCTCAGTAACCCCTCAACCCCGTTACGCACATCATTCTCCTCCCATAAAAAGAATGGACTGATCCTTATGTGGCATCAATAACAGGAAGTGACATCATAGAAGTCTTCTGAACAACATTCAATGCAGACACAGGCAAGTTACCACCTTCTTTTATACTTATAACTTATTTATATATTGTGATATTGTGGTTGTCAAGCTCAACGACTCAGCCCCGTTACATCAAATAAAGATAGAAAACTATTACTTGTGAAACTTATCTTTGTTATTTCAACAATATACACAATTCCTTAATATCATGCATGCCATGTGCTCTCCTTTTATTCACTACATGTAGAGCAGTGGCCATTTTGAGCAAAAAATCACAACCCCGTCACACTCAACCCCGTTACTTCTTTGATCATAACGGGGTTGTGAGATTGTGATGGAGTTGTGTTTTTAACACTTTGGTTCTTAAGTTATCCAGTAATTTAAATGAATTATTATATTACTGCCTATATTTTCATATCTCAGTGTTAAGTAAATTGCTCTGAAAGAATGTTTGATTTAATAATATCAAATTAAACATCTACAGACATTTATGAGTCTGTGATGGCACCGACAACAGCGGCAGAAAGGCAGAGGCAGTATCGTGCACGGCTAAAAGCTGATCCTGAAAAAAGCGAGAAATATCTGCAAAATGAACGCCAGAGATGGAGAAAAAATGTAGAGACAGGAAAAAAGAAAGGTATCAATGAGTTAAGTAAAAGCCAACAGCGGCTGAAGCGTAGAAAGTGGAGAGCAGCTTACAAAAGAAGCAAGGAGAGGAGAGAAGCACTGAGAAACGTAACCACTCCTCCACAAAGTCCAGATCATGCGCCAGAGATCATCCCCCAGATCATGCCCCATCAACGGACAGGATCTTCAAGGTAGAGCAACAGTGAGCAGTTAAGAGTTTTAGAAAATGACTAGGCTGAGTGTTAGAAAGTGTTAGAAAATTCAAAGTGTAGTTAATAAAAGTAGCCTACTATTTGCTGTTTAGGTTGCATGTGATAGGTTTACTGACTGAAAAACCATCCGGTTGATTGCTGCTCGCTGTTTTGGCAGCCATCAACCTGATATATTTTTACCCTTCTACAGAGCCCTGATTTCTTTCATCCTTTTCATTGTGTTCTTTCCCCTGTTATCACATATCCTTTTCTCATCATTAATTGACTAATTTATTGAATGTGTTTGTAGGCAACATGCGGAGGGGAAGAAAAACGTAAGAAAAGAAAGAAACAGGCTGAAGAAGAAAATAGAACAACTTCAGGAAAGACTGGACAAACAAAGAAAACAGAAAGAAAAATACAAAAAGAGGTGTCAACGTGTAAAGAAGCATTCCGATTCACCACAGTCAAAGGTGAATGAGCTAACTACAAATTGCCCCGTAAACCCCAGAATCAGGAAGACGTTGCTGTATCACCAATCACTAATTAAAGACATCAGTAACAAGTATCAGCAGACCACCAAAGAAAGGGAAAGACAACTAATTGCAAAAGTGACAACAGGGAGAATTGTCAAAAAATACAGGTTACAGAGATTTGCTGAGGATTCCCTTGGCTTTTCGAGTAAGCGTTGGCAGCATAAGGAGAGTCTTAACTTTGAAAGGAAGAAGACCAACAGGTTCACTGATGAATTCAAGAACAGAGTGAAGATGTTCTATGTAAGAGATGAAGTCAGTAGGATCACAACAGGGACCAAACAAACACTCACAAGGAACAAAGTTAAGATGCAGAAAAGGTTCCTGGTGGATACACAAAAGAATCTTCACAGAAGATTTTTATCAGAGAACTCTGATGAAAAGATCTCATATTCTCTGTTTTGCCACCTTCGACCTTTTTGGGTTGTTAATCCAACAATCTCAGAACGAGACACATGCATGTGTAAGTTGCATGAAAATCTGAGCTTTGTGGCTGAGAAGCTCAATCAGCTAAAACTTATTGAGACTAACAATCTTGAAAACTTGGTAGAGAAGGTGTGCTGCAACTCTTCCAACAAGAGCTGTATGTACGGAGAGTGTGTACACTGCAAAGACAAGAGTGTCCCAATTTCCAGTACATATAACAGTATGAACAAAGTGTCTTTCACCCAGTGGGTAACAGAAGATAAAGAGATGGATAAAAAGAAAGAGGGAGAAGAGAGGTCAACTGTCAAGGTCACCATCAAGAAATCTGTGGAGGGGACACAGGAGAACCTCACTGAACTGTTCCACACCTACATACAGCGGTTCAAACAGCATCACTTCAATATCAAGCAGCAGTATGCCTTCTCCCGCGAACTGAAGAGGAACATGTCAGGGGAAGAGGCCTTGATACATATTGACTTTTCAGAAAATTACAGCTGCAAATACAGCTCCCAGATCCAAGCAGTCCACTTTGGGGCTTCACACCAGCAGGCCACTTTGCATACAGGGGTGTTGTATGTTGGTGGAAAACCAGAGCCTGTGTGCTTCAGCACCATCTCCCCCTGCAGACATAAAGGCCCTCCAGCAATTTGGCAACACCTCAATCCAGTGCTGGATTACCTTCAGGCCACACATCCACAAGTGTCTGTGCTGCACTTTTTTAGTGATGGCCCCTGTACTCAGTATAAGCAACGAGGCAACTTCTTCCTTTTTAGCACAGAATTAGACAGAAGAGGATTCAAGGCTGGCTCTTGGAATTTTTTTGAGGCTAGTCACGGTAAAGGAGCCCCGGATGGCGTCGGGGGAGCCTTAAAAAGAACCGCTGACATGATGGTGGCAAAGGGACGTGATATCCCGGATGCACACGAGCTGTTCAAGGCCTTGACCGAGACAAACACAACAGTGAAACTGTTCTTTGTGAAGAGTGAGGATGTTGAGAGTGCAATGGAGAAAATGCCGCAGCAAATACCAGCAGTCCCGGGAACAATGAGAATCCACCAGGTGATTACTCTGGCTCCAGGAGAACTGATACACCGTGATGTCAGCTGCATGTGCACAACACAGAAGCAGTTTAACTGCAAGTGCTTCAACACACAGTGTTTCAGTTTTGGCTGGAAGGTACCAACTGCTGTGCCTGTGCCACAGCCAGCCAGTGAACGGAATCCACAGCCACAGCCAGAAAAGGAAATCCAGTGGGGAAGTCCAGAGCTGCTTGGGCAGTGGTGCATGCTCAGATATGATCAAGAGCTGTATCCAGGCATCATCCTTAGCACAGATGAAACGCATGTCCAAGTGAAATGTATGCATCGTGTTGGGCCAAACCGATTCTTCTGGCCGGCTCGGGATGATATCCTCTGGTACCTGTTTGATGACGTCCTTGAAATCATTCCACCCCCAAAGCCTGTGACAAAGCGCCATGTGGAGATCTTGAAAGAGGTGTGGGCCAGACTTTGAATGCCACGCGTACATGCACAAACACAAACACAAGCTCACACACAGACATCAAAAAAGCAAAATTTATATGTTTTATTTTGAGGACCTATTCAGTCAGTTCTAATGTATACTATGTTATTGTTTTCCTGCAGTTGGGTTAATAAAACTCCGTTCAATTGCAATTTATATTTGTTGTATTTCTTTGTTACATAATGAAATACAGTGTTTATAGAAAATATTACAGTCAATTTGAGTAAAAAAGAACTATTTATATGTTAAGCTGTATTTGTCTCTTCAACCCCGTTACCATCTTCAACTCCGTTACCCTAGTCTCAACCCTGTCACATGTACGTTTTTATTAATTATATTTTTACGTTTATGAAAAAGTAATTTAATGCTTGTTGAACTTAGTCTAGAATGTTTAGAGCAATCATAAGAATACCGATTTTAGTTCAAATTCTGAAGTTTAGCCACATCTTTGATAAAAATGATGAGGTTGCTGTCACAAAAAGTGCCCATTTCAGGCTTTAGTATAGCAAAAGTGTGAGATTTGATGTAACTTTTATAGTTGCAATTACTAAATTAGTGTGAGGGACATCTGATTAATAGGAAAATGTTGATTTCATTACAAATACATTTTATAATCACATTCAAAGAGCTCATATATTGTCCATAACGGGGTTGAAGACTAATAGTGCCCATATCTTAAAATAATAACCAATAATAATAGGGATTTGATGCCTGAGGTGGGAAAATATGTTTTTCTGGAAGTTAAATATGTCATTTATGTTGTGGTGTGTTCAGAAAAGTAATATATATTGGTAAAAAATCCAAAAATTTGTAAGTCCAAATCGTACCGGTTTCGTGGAATGACTCTAAGCCTCATACTTTAGGACTATCTCATATACAGTAAAGGATAGTTTGTATAAGCCTACTAGTTTTTAAGGCCTAGAATAAAGAGTAACATTTATATTTTAAAATTATAATTTGTGTATACTGAATTATTTACTGACAGCAAAAACTAGACAACAACTATGGTTTTACTGAGAGGGAAATTTAGTTATCAGTGACATTGAGCAGAAAGTTTACATATAATCAGTTTTGACAGTTGCTGATAAACAGTTAAATGATCAGCATCGATTGATGAGATGAAAAGAAAATTGGAGATCAGTATCAGATGTTAAAAGTCTGATTGGAGCACCCCTAATATTCAAGTTGACTGTGTTTCAAAAACTAATGTTGATGATTAGTGGACTGAGATCCTGTCACAAAATGGATAAAAACGGGTACACGGTGGATGGTAACATTTGGATATGAAGAACACTTTGTTTCACTGTTTATGTATTTATTTGTTTGTGGTTGAACTGAAAAAAGGTCTCAGTTTGGTTCTTTTTAAGAGGGCTCAAGTGTGAAGTCCTCAGCAGCCTTTTTG
Organism: Xyrauchen texanus; assembly: GCF_025860055.1. Taxonomy (NCBI): domain Eukaryota; kingdom Metazoa; phylum Chordata; class Actinopteri; order Cypriniformes; family Catostomidae; genus Xyrauchen; species Xyrauchen texanus. The sequence goes on along the minus strand of NC_068290.1, from coordinate 3,580,560 downwards.
CAGTTGAACATGTGGAAAATATTACCGTCATAATCGCAGTTTAAATCGCAATTGCAATATTTTTTTTAAATAATCGCAATATGACTTTTTGTCCAAATCGTGCTGCCCTATTTCATAATCATTCAGTTCACAAAATAAAATCAAGTAATATCCTAGAGTAATAATTAAACCACAAAGGCTGCAATGTAAAGAGATAAATATATAGTGTGTATGTGCTGCACGATTCAAAGTGAAAGTGTGGAGCCTTTTTACCTGCTCAAACCATTTAGAGCTCCTTGGCTCGTACATGGAAATCACCATCTTCACTTTATAGTGAGAGGCACATACAGGCAACATATTTATTTATCAAATTGGGTCATGTAGCGACCTGCTAGCTACCATTAAAAACACTCCAAAATAAAAGCTTCCGTCAAAATAAAAGCTCAATTAAAATGGAAAAAAGTATGATAGAGCTGCATAGCTGTTATGAATGAGGCAGCAAAGGCAGACGAGGAGATGCGGTTCCAAATGCAGTTCAACTTTTATTGATAACAAAACAAACAAGGCAGGTCCACAGAAAATACGGGAACAAATGAAAAACCCTCGATGGGGAAATAAACAAACTAAGAACTCAGGCAGGGAAACACAGATCAGGCTTGACAACATTCACAAACATTCAACGAACGGCAAGGAGTGAACAAAAAGCAGGGCTTAAATAACCAGGGAGTGATGACTGAATTAGACACAGGTGAGAACAATGAACAAAATGGCAGTGGTGATGGCAGGTGGATTCTGGGAAGTGTAGTACATTTAACAATGACAAGTGAAACCCAGGGCAGACAACAAGGGAATCGTGACATAGCCCCCTAAAGGAGCGGCTTCCAGACGCAAACAGACAGACCAGAGCAAACAGACAGAGCAGAGGAGCACAAGGGGCAAACAGACAGACAAAGGGAGTACAAGGGGAAAACAGGCAGTCCAAGGGGCACAAAGGGCAGACAGGCAGTCCAAGGAGGCACAGGGAGCAGACAGGCAGTCCAAGGAGGCACAGGGAGCAGACAGGAAGTCCAAGGAGGCACAAAGGGTAAGGACAGGTTCAGGTGGTCTGGGAGCTGGCCACCGGGCAAGGATAGGTTCAGGAGGCCTGGGAGCTGGCCACAGGGCAAGGACAGGTTTGGGGAAACTGGGAGGAGGCCACAGGACGGGAAGAGGGTCAGGTGGTCTGGGAGCTGGCCACCGGGCAAGAACAGGGTCAGGAGGCCTGGGAGCTGGCCACAGGGCAAGGACAGGTTCAGGAGGCCTGGAAGGCGGCCACAGGGCAAGGACAGGTTCAGGAGGCCGAACCGTGGGAGGTGGAGCCGTTGCAGGCGGAGGCGTGGAAGTAGGCGCCATAGGAGGCTCTAGAGGCGGAGACCAGGAAGGCTCTGGAAGCGGAGCCGACGGAGGTGGCACCGTAGGACGCTCCAGAAGCGAAGCCCTGGAAGGCTCGAGAGGCGGAGCCCTGGAAGGCTCTGGAAAGCTCGGGAGGCGGAGCTCTGGAAAGCTCGGGGAGTACTGGCTCTTGGACGGTCGAGGCTACAGGCGCTGGCTCAGGGACGGTCGAGGCTACAGGCGCTGGCTCAGGGACGGTCGAGGCTACAGGCGCTGGCTCAGGGACGGTCGAGGCTACAGGCGCTGGCTCACTGACATCGGAGGCTACAGGCGCTGGCTCACTGACATCGGAGGCTGCAGGCATTGGCTGGTTGGCCGTGGTTAGCGGAGGCTGGAGAGCAGAGGCCTTTCTTCTCCTCCTCCTCCTCCGGGCGGATGAAGTTAGCAGCGCTAGTTCATTGACCACGGCAGGCGTGGGGGTTGGCTCACTCACCGTGGCTGGAGAGGAAAGCCCAGAGGCGGGAGCTGGGATCTGGAGAGGTGGTTCCCCGGCAGCAAACTCCTCCAAGATGAGTCCCACGTACTCCCGCCAGGTGCAGTCTCCGGGAGTTCCCACCACCGGTGTTTGGGAACACCGAACCGGTACGCCACCTTCAGAGTGTGGTCATCCCAGCCGGTGCAACTGGCCACGTTGGTGAAAAAGTAGGAGAACTCCCGGACAGTCAAGTCCGCCTGTGTCAGCTCCATGAGGAACCCTGCTAGATCCATAGTTGGTCGTTCGTTCTGTTATGAATGAGGCAGCAAAGGCAGACGAGGAGATGCGGTTCCAAATGCAGTTCAACTTTTATTGATAACAAAACAAACAAGGCAGGTCCACGGAAAATACGGGAACAAATGGAAAAACCCTCAATGGGGAAATAAACACAAGACTTAGGAAAAACCCTCGATGGGGAAACAAACATAAACTAAGAACTCAGGCAGGGAAACACAGATCAGGCTTGACAACATTCACAAACATTCAACGAACGACAAGGAGTGAACAAAAAGCAGGGCTTAAATAACCAGGGAGTGATGACTGAATTAGACACAGGTGAGTACAATGAACATAATGGCAGTGGTGATGGCAGGTGGATTCTGGGAAGTGTAGGACATTTAAGAATGACAAGTGAAACCCAGGGCAGACAACAAGGGAATCGTGACAATAGCTATGTAATATTCACTGTAACACTACTACTACTACTACTATTAATAGTAATAATAATAATAAATCAATAGTAATTGTAATGTACTGTATTTAAGCAATATCTCACATCTGTGATGCTGTTATGCAGCAATATTTTTTGACAACAATAACTCCTATGTTGTATTTTAGATTGTGCTCTATGGTACTGTATAAAAGCACTTCATTTGAAAACAATAACACAATATTATGTAATTTTAGACTGAAAATGCAACCTCTGAAATGCAATTACTTCCTGGTTCGCATGGGACTAGAAACCATCATTGCATCCGAATATCCATACTTCTTAACTAATATAAAATACCAACAGCGTTAATTTACGAACGTTTTTATTAACTACTTATATAACGATGCTTTTGGGAAATGCGACTTAGAGATTAAGTACTACTTAAGTGCTACTAACGTCCTACTTAGTGCTTCGGAAAACCCATCCAAGATTAATATTAATAATAATAATTAATAATAATGCAGAAAATAGATTTATAAATGGATGAATAGATCAAATAAATTCAGAGAAAGCTGAAAAATTCAGAGAAAGACGTTTCTCATCGTCTCCTCTTCCTTTCAGACACCCAAGGGTGCTCTCACCAGCACCACGCGTTGTACAGCACCACATTTCTGTCAGCTTTATCACCTTTAGGAGGAAATAGCAGACCCTTCGATTGGTGAATGTCCCTAAAGGGCCCTAAAGGTTCCACATGTCTTCTTTTTGGCGCTCTGCAATAACAAGGTGAGTTATATTAAATGAATGTCATTGGCAGGACTATATGGCCTCCACTGTGTTCATTGATACTGGAAACTTTCTTCGCTTTTATTTATTTATTTGCGTTTCCTGAATATGAATATGAATATGAATGTCCATTGCTGAAGTAAATAACTCCAAAAAACCAAGGACTTCTACACAGTTGAGGATTTTTTAAATCAGAAATGTAATTGACAGACATCAATAGTAGTAATTATAAAGATGGTTTCCCCCTAGGGAGTTGGTGCCCTATGCAGACTGCGTAGTCTGCTTGTAGGGAGTGGCGGTACTCCTCTCTTTAATTTACGTAGTTTTAAATTTACTAGATTAAGTACTACTAACGTCCTATTTAGTGCCTTGGGAAACCCAGCCATGGACAAATAAGTGAAATGAGCCAAAAGAGTTTCCAATTTGGGACTGGTCACCCTACTACATTATACGTGATGCCTACCTAAACAGCAATCAGTGCTTCAAACATCTAAGCTATGTAATAACCTGGACAATGTATCGAGAATCTTTCTATAAACATTTTAAAAAGCCAATGCATTCCACATACTGCTCTGCACTTCACTACAACGTCAATGCATCCGCTCTGCCCGGTCCAGTGGATCACGTTGTGCGCAGCTTCACCACACATTTTGATAGAGATTGTAATAGCTTACAGCTAAATAAAACAGGCTGTGTGTCTAAGACTTAGGCTATTTCTAAAACATCAATAGGCTATTTCTAAAACAGACAACTAATATTTCTCTGGCATACATAGGTTGCAGAACCCATCCCTACGCAGAAGAATGGCATTCCTTAGTCGGTTGCTTAATGAGAGCGAGATAATATGTAGTTGCATTAAAAGTTGAGCAGTGGTGGATAATTATTCTGTTGCATGGCATTGAGGAACAGATGATGACGCGGGTGTGTTTCATTCCCACCCACATGTGCAAATCAAATATGTATCTATTTTCTACCCATGAACAATTTAGAAAAATAAACTATCAAAACGTACACTGCTGTTATCTCTACCTGTAGCTTTGGTCTTCAGCAGTCAACACCCGATGATATTGCACCACCTATTGGTGAGAACGAACAGCTTTTTGAGATTGTGCCTCGGTACTCTGCTGCTTTTCCTGAAGTTCCCGGATGTGGAAGTTTGAATTTCCACCCGAATTTGAAACACTGAATTTGAGGAAGCAAAATCTGTTAAGCAAAATCTACAGTTGAACCTAGATGTTTTTTTTTTTTTTTTAAATGAACTGAATATTTTGGAAATGAAATTTGGAAGGTAAATATTTATTGTTTAATTTTTAATAATGAAATGAGTTGAGAAATGTTTCCAAACGAAATATTCAATGCTTAAAAATAACCAAAGACTTTCCATGGGGTTAAGGTCAGGACTCTGTGGTGACCAATTCATGTGTGAAAATGATTCCTCGTGGTCCCTGAATCACTCTTTCACAATTTGAGCCCGATCAATTTTGTCATTGTCGTCCCGGAATATGCTCGTGCCATCAGAGAATAAAAAATACATTGATGGGATGACCTGGTCATTCAATACATTCAGGTAGTCAGCTGACTTCATTTTATTGCCACATTACGTTGCAGAGCCACGACCTGATTAATGGACCCTATGCAAGGCCACTTCCACGTTTTGCCTCAGGGGGCGCTCTTACTTCCGGCGCAGCTCTGGGAAATATTTCCTTCTATGCTGATTAATGCTGTAGAGACAGCTTTCTTGTTACCACACAGTCCCAGTCCTGTAAGTTCTCGTCACATTGTGTGTGTGGAAATGCTCTTACTTTACCTATTAAACATAGTCGTGAGTTCTACTGTCGATTTTGTTACGATGTGACTTCAGCGAGCTTTTATAGTGATCTTCGATGACAATCATACAAGATTATTTTCTGACCACACATTTCTTCCCCAAAGCTGACTGTTCACCGCTATCCTTCCAGGTTTGAATAATGCGTTGGACAGTTCTTAACACATTTCCGGTGATTCAGAAATCTCCTTAGTTATTTTCTTTGCTTGATGCAGGCCAATAATTTTCCCCTTCTGAAACACAGTAACATCTTTTCCACGACCACAGGGTCTGGATAAATCTTCCGAAATGGTTGTTTAAGAAATGCACTGCATCGGTTCTTCTTTAACTACACATCAAAAACAATGACAGCTTTGCAGATCCTTGTTATTCTAGCTGTCGGTTTGTTCAGATACTTAGGTGACCTTTCACCCCACACTTCCTGTAGCACTTGCCATAGATGTGTCTGTCTTGTCGGGCACTTCTCACGCACCTTACAGTCTAACTGATCCCACAAAAGCTCAATGGGTTTCAGATCCGTAACACTCTTTTCCAATTATCTGTTGTCCAATGTTTGTGTTTCTTTGCCCACTCAAACCTTTTCTTTTTTTTTTCTGTTTCAAAAGTGTCTTTTTCTTTGCAATTCTTCCCATAAGTCCTCCTGTTTCTTCTCTTTACTGTTGCACATGAAACTGGTGTTGAGCGGGTAGAATTCAATGAAGCTGTCAGCGGAGGACATGTGAGGTGTCTATTTCTCAAACTTTCACAAACATTACAATTTTGTGAACTATACTATATCTTGGATGTTTCTTCAACTTCAGGCACTTTTAGCTCTGTGAATTTCTAGAAAGTAAATCCCATTAAAAAGAATTTCACTAGTTTATTAAATTTGTCTACTAACAATGTTCAACAGTTTATGTACATGCATCACAGGAGATTTATTCAGTCAGTTTTGTAATTGTTTTTCTGAAAGTCATGAAAATGTACCCTAGTGTCATTTCCAGCACATCTCAAATTCTGTATTGTGTTTAATAGAAATCTGTGGTGGAAATGACATTAATGGAAATTATTTGTTTTTAATGTTTTTTGAAACTCCTTTGTCTTGCTGAGATTAATTTCATAGCTAGCATTTTATGTATCCTAAATACACACAAATAAATAATATTTTCACACTTGTTGCATAATTTGTCAAAATTACAGCTTGATTGGAAATGATGCCCAACGAAAATGTGAAATTTACCTTGAAATTTTACCTTTGATTTCATTGTTTTTCATAGTTTAATATTGAAATTCTGGGTAAAACAGTAAAATCTATTTGAAAAGTAACAAAAATAAATGATGAAGGCTTGTTAAAATAAAAGTGGTGGTGGTGTAGTGGGCTAAAGCACATAACTGGTAATCAGAAGGTTGCTGGTTCAAACCCCACAGCCACCACCATTGTGTCCTTGAGCAAGGCCCTTAACTCCAGGTTGCTCCGGGGGGATTGTCCCTGTAATAAGTGCACTGTAAGTCACTTTGGATAAAAGCGTCTGCCAAATGCATCATCAAATGAACCAGCAACCTTCTGATTACCAGTTATGCGCTTTAGTCCACTATGCCACCACCACTCCATAGTTTTTTGATTCTAGTATAAGGAGCAATACAGCATTTATCTTCTCTCTCTCTCTCTCTCTCTCTCTCTCTCTCTCTCTCTCATTTAGGTCATTTCTACGTAATGATGACTCCCCCAGATATATTACATTCTGCTAAACTATTGTTCCATGCACACATCCGTATTCTCTGTAAGAGGTAAACAGGGATACCAAACAGGATTCATGTTTTTTTGTTGGGGGCAAAAATAGATTTTAGGATTGTGACATTTATCTGAAACATGAGCTGTACATTTTTAAAGAAATGTTCCAGGTTTAAAACAAGTAAAAACAACATGAAAAGCTTGAACTCATCAAATACATTCGACTCATTCTTTAGTTTGTAAATGTTGTACTCATAGTGATACCAGAAAGAGTCTGTTCATCCCAGTAGAAAAGTAGTCTCACTACTAAAAGGATGATATAAATAACTTTAAAGCTAAAAAAAAAATTTTTGAAAGCCGAAATGTATTAAAGTGCTTTAACAAATATACAAGCTTTACATTTCTGCTTTTAAACCTTCGGAATACCTTGCCCCATAGACTTTCATTGTAAGTGCACAACTGATACAAAGGTTTTTGCTTGCTTTTACAAACTGAGGGACAACTTGAAATTGAAAACTTGAACATTCTGTCATAACTGACAACATGAATGTTATCCATCAAGCTTAACTTGTTTTGAACAATGAACATGATTATAATGAGGGAAGCACATTGAATGAGCAGATACATTTTCCTTTATAGCTCATTTTCAGGGGTCTGTCTTTTGAGCCAGGGAGAGAGAGGCTACAGGCTCTGTGCTGCACCTTTGAACTTTCTTTGTGCCTTGCTCTCCGTTTAACCTTGGGATCCCACCATCACAGAAGCTAATCCGTAGAAAAACAGGACTCTCACAGGATCATGTGCTTGGATTCAGTCATAATTGATGGGAGAGTGTGATTTGATGTTTTCTTTGAGGTTTTTATACCATAAATACAGAACTTTTGTGTAAAGGATGTTCATGCGTTGGTTCGACTGCAACATCCTCAAACTCTTATTAGGCTAAAGGGTTATCCTGCTGAAAAATCACATGTCTTTTGAGGTTTTCCATCTTTTTTGTTTGATTATTTCCTTTTTAATACAGAAAAAGCAGAACTTTTGTGTAAAGGATGTTCATGTGTTGCTGCGGTTGCAACATCCTCAACCTCCAAAATTAGGCTAAAGTTACTAGGCTAAAGTTATATCCTGCTGAAAAATCACATGTCTGAGTTTTTTCATTTAGTACTTTTTGGCACATAACTGAACAACCTTTGGTGCATTTAATTTTCCAAATTGCGACAGACTTTGACTGTGCGGCGTGCTTGTACGCAGCTTGTACATGCTCATTGCCACTGAATATGAAAAAATAATATTCTAATAAAAAGCATTTCTTACACTTAATTATTTTTTTTATTTATTTAAAAAAAAAAAAAAAAAAAAACAGCAACACCTACCATCGGCACTGCCCTCATCTACACCCACTCCACCACCACCCACCCACCCTCACTCACTAGGGATGCTAGTCTCTCCCTCGGTGGACCTGCTCTGCATGGGGCGGCTGTGGCTCAGTTGGTAGAGCGGGTCGGCCACTAATCGCAGGGTTGGTGGTTTGAATCCCGGCCCACACAACTCTACATGCTGAAGTGTCCTTGTCCTTGGGCAAGACACTGAACCCCAAGTTGCTCCCAATGGCAGGCTAGCACCTTACATAGCATCTCTGCTGCCATTGGTGTATGAGTGTAAAGTGCTTTGAATACCAAGGCTTAAAAAGGTGCTATATAAGTGCAGTCCATTCACCATTATTTTCTTGCTGACTTCAGGCCTAAAAATGAGCTAATTGCAAGCTTTAGTAATTCCAGCAGGTTGCATTATAATTGCCTTATAAGTATGGCTGGGTATCGTTAGGATTTTATAAATACTATTACTCTGATCGATGCTCCTTATCGTTTTTATTTATTTTTTTTTTATCAATTATTAAATCATTGATATAAAATATATTATTTTGTTTCTAGAGTAGCAACAGTAATGTTTACAACAGCAAAGGTACTAAATAAACTCAATATCTCACTGGAAACAAATCTAAAATGGCAATAAAATAATTGTATCCAATGGATGTGAAGAAAGCAGGGAAGGCTGTCATCAAGGGGGTGTTTTTGAGGTCAATTGTGGGTCAAGTGCAGGTGGACCTGTCACCGTCTTTGCTGCCTAAATAGTGCCATAGCATTTGTTGGGATCTCTTTCTGTGTGTGTGTGTGTGTGTGTGTGTGTGTAGTGCAGCTCCGAAACAGAGTAGCAGCAGCGTGATTATAAATTACACCAAAATGTTAAAAAGAACCGTAATGTCTGAGCTTATCAATACTACGGTCTGTAATAATTTAGCACCAGCGCCTGTTTAATACCGGGTTTTGGTACCCATCCCTACTTATTTGGGCATTTATATCTATCTCTTATATTGATATCTTATCAAGTTAAGTGAACGTGCTTGTGTTATTTATAGGTTAAGCTAGCTAGCTGCAGTTTTATTTGCTAGTCTACACTAGCTCCTCGCTTTTGCCACGTTCAGCTTCGCCTGTCATACCTAGTGCTTCATGCTTGGCAAGAAATGTGGCCATCGCCTCTCTGCTTCTTCCGTTCACTTTTGCTCACATTTTGCTCTCTTTTCTTTTTTGTGCCCCTGATTTTAGCCTTTGGTGAGGCATTTTGACTCTCTAGTCAGTCCCGGCTTTGTACAATGCACATGATGTGTGTTCTTCATCTGATTGGCCAGATGTTTCGACTGAACCATTTTCACAATAGCAGCGGGGGATGGGGGATCAGAATCAGATGACAAGTTGAAATGTGTTTTAATGATGAAAATGTATGTATTTATCATGTGAATATATACAGTGAGGAAAATAAGTATTTGAACACCCTGCTATTTTGCAAGTTCTCCCACTTAGAAATCATGGAGGGGTCTGAAATTGTCATCGTAGGTGCATGTCCACTGTGAGAGACATAATCTAAAAAAAAAAAATCCAGAAGTCACAATGTATGATTTTTTAACTATTTATTTGTATGATACAGCTGCAAATAAGTATTTGAACACCTGAGAAAATCAATGTTAATATTTGGTACAGTAGCCTTTGTTTGCAATTACAGAGGTCAAACGTTTCCTGTAGTTTTTCACCAGGTTTGCACACACTGCAGGAGGGATTTTGGCCCACTCCTCCACACAGATCTTCTCTAGATCAGTCAGGTTTCTGGGCTGTCGCTGAGAAACACGGAGTTTGAGCTCCCTCCAAAGATTCTCTATTGGGTTTAGGTCTGGAGACTGGCTAGGCCACGCCATAACCTTGATATGCTTCTTACAGAGCCACTCTTTGGTTATCCTGGCTGTGTGCTTGGTCATTGTCATGTTGGAAGCCCCAGCCTCGACCCATCTTCAATGCTCTAACTGAGGGAAGGAGGTTGTTCCCCAAAATCTCGCAATACATGGCCCCGGTCATCCTCTCCTTAATACAGTGCAGTCAGCCCTGTCCCATGTGCAGAAAAACACCCCCAAAGCATGATGCTACCACCCCCATGCTTCACAGTAGGGATGGTGTTCTTGGGATGGTACTCATCATTCTTCTTCCTCCAAACACGGTTAGTGGAATTATGACCAAAAGGTCTCATCTGACCACATGACTTTCTCCCATGACTCCTCTGGATCATCCAAATGGTCATTGGCAAACTTAAGGCGGGCCTTGACATGTGCTGGTTTAAGCAGGGAAACTTCCGTGCCATGCATGATTTCAAACCGTGGCGTCTTAGTGTATTACCAACAGTAACCTTGGAAGCGGTGGTCCCAGCTCTTTTCAGGTCATTGACCAGCTCCTCCCTGTAGTTCTGGGCTGATTTCTCACCTTTCTTAGGATCATTGAGACCCCACGAGGTGAGATCTTGCACGGAGCCCCAGTCCGAGGGAGATTGACAGTCATGTTTAGCTTCTTCCATTTTCTAATGATTGCTCCAACAGTGGACCTTTTTTCACCAAGCTGCTTGGCGATTTCCCTGTAGCCCTTTCCAGCCTTGTGGAGGTGTACAATTTTGTCTCTAGTGTCTTTGGACAGCTCTTTGGTCTTGGCCATGTTAGTAGTTGGATTCTTACTGATTGTATGGGGTGGACAGGTGTCTTTATGCAGCTAACGACCTCAAACAGGTGCATCTAATTTAGGATAATAAATGGAGTGGAGGTGGACATTTTAAAGGCAGACTAACAGGTCTTTGAGGGTCAGAATTCTAGCTGATAGACAGGTGTTCAAATACTTATTTGCAGCTGTATCATACAAATAAATAGTTAAAGAATCATACATTGTGATTTCTGGATTTTTTTTTTTAGATTATGTCTCTCACAGTGGACATGCACCTATGATGACAATTTCAGACCCCTCCATGATTTCTAAGTGGGAGAACTTGCAAAATAGCAGGGTGTTCAAATACTTATTTTCCTCACTGTATATACACTCACCTAAAGGATTATTAGGAACACCATACTAATTCTGTGTTTGACCCCTTTCAGCCTTCAGAACTGCCTTAATTCTACGTGGCATTGATTCAACAAGGTGCTGAAAGCATTCTTTAGAAATGTTGGCCCATATTGATAGGATAGCATCTTGCAGTTGATGGAGATTTGTGGGATGCACATCCAGGGCACGAAGCTCCGTTCCACCACATCCCAAAGATGCTCTATTGGGTTGAGATCTGGTGACTGTGGGGGCCATTTTAGTACAGTGAACTCATTGTCATGTTCAAGAAACCAATTTGAAATGATTCGAGCTTTGTGACATGGTGCATTATCCTGCTGGAAGTAGCCATCAGAGGATGGGTACATGGTGGCCATAAAGGGATGGACATGGTCAGAAACAATGCTCAGGTAGGCCGTGGCATTTAAACGATGCCCAATTGGCACTAAGGGGCCTAAAGTGTGCCAAGAAAACATCCCCCACACCTTTACACCACCACCACCAGCCTGCACAGTGGTAACAAGGCATGATGGATCCATGTTCTCATTCTGTTTACGCCAAATTCTGACTCTACCATCTGAATGTCTCAACAGAAATCGAGACTCATCAGACCAGGCAACATTTTTCCAGTCTTCAACTGTCCAATTTTGGTGAGCTCTTGCAAATTGTAGCCTCTTTTTCCTATTTGTAGTGGAGATGAGTGGTACCCGGTGGGGTCTTCTGCTGTTGTAGCCCATCCGCCTCAAGGTTGTGCGTGTTGTGGCTTCACAAATGCTTTGCTGCATACCTCGGTTGTAACGAGTGGTTATTTCAGGCAAAGTTGCTCTTCTATCAGCTTGAATGAGTCGGCCCATTCTCCTCTGACCTCTACCATCAACAAGGCATTTTCGCCCACAGGACTGCCGCATACTGGATGTTTTTCCCTTTTCACACCATTCTTTGTAAACCCTAGAAATGGTTGTGCGTGAAAATCCCAGTAACTGAGCAGATTGTGAAATACTCAGACCGGCCCGTCTGGCACCAACAACCATGCCACGCTCAAAATTGCTTAAATCACCTTTCTTTCCCATTCTGACATTCAGTTTGGAGTTCAGGAGATTGTCTTGACCTTGATCTGTACCCTTTGACCCCCCCCGACAGCGGGCCTGATCCTGTGTCAACTTAACCAGAGGTACCCAGCTTAAAATGTTGTTTTTGAAATGTATGAGCGCACATGGGCCTTTGACCCCTCCCCCCCTGATTTTAGTAATAAACCTACCAATCTCTGTGGAAAATAAAATAATGATGCTGCCACATTTCTAAGTTAATTTTTTTGACTTGTAGTTTTGCACCAAACTCATAGGCGAAAATTGTCATTTTGAACCCCTCTACAAAATAATGGATTTCTTAGTAAATATTGATGAAGGGCGGTTAATAATTTGGCTTTCATCAACATTTATGTTTATCTTTCTTCAGAAAAAAGAATGAACAAAATGTAAGTTTCTGGAATGTTGATTTATTTTACATTGGATAACCCAATTTTATGTCATTATTAAACCCTGGGTTAAAGACCCCTGCAGTCAGAAAGTATGGGTTAGGTTTCACATTGTAGAATGGAATAATGGCGTACAATCAACTGAATACTACACAAGTAGATATAGAATATTGCCTGATAATAATTATGTGATAAATTGTTAAGCCACTTCACTTCACATCGTGCCTAAGAACATCCCATATCCATGCTTTTCATTTACATTTACATTTATGCATTTGGCAGATGCTTTTATCCAAAGCAACTTACAGAGCCCTTATTACAGGGACAATCCGCCTGGAACAACCTGGAGTTAAGTGCCTTGCTCAAGGACACAATGGTGGCGACTGTGGGGATCGAACCAGCAACCTTCTGATTACCAGATTACCAGTTATGTGCTTAGACCACTACACCACCACTACTTAAAGAGACAGAAGACTTGAACATCCTGTAGGGTAAATAAGAAAATAAAAATCCAACGCTTTAAAACTCTTTGTTTTGCTTTAACACAGATAAAGCATATTTCACTTCCTCTGTGGCACCTGGAGAGACATTTTACCCTGGAGTTGTGTACTCTGCCCTCTGAGGTGTGACAGACGCGTCGCTGCGGTATCGTGACTTAATTAAAGTGCACCTGAGGGAAGACTGCACGCGGAGAACAGTTGTGTTATAAAGCCGGGCCTCTTCACACAGGGCAGCTGGTTTGCAGTTCTGTAATTTATAATGTAATGAACACAGACGATGCCGAGACACCCCAGAGAACAGCAGGGAAAGGGCAGAGAGACTTTATGCAGAAATCTGTCATTCCACTTTAATTCTAGCTTTAAATTTGTTAAACTTTGCATAGACAGGGGCTAAGCTTGTCATACTGACCAGTGATCAACTAATTTGTGTTTTTCAATGGGGCCGATAGAATACCATTTATATATATTGAACAATTTAATGACAGTAAATCAGATGTATACAAAATTGCTGAAATTAACACTTATTTTAAACAATATTTACTCAAAGTTCACTATAAACTTGCAAATAAAAATAATAACACATTGACAAGCTTTCAGTCAATTTTAGAATGGAAAGTAGGGGAGGTTAGACTGTAAACTGGCCAAACAATTTCAAATTAAATGTTTGTTTGTTTTTTGTTCGTTTCCCCCCAATAAATAAATGGTGAGACTTGTCAGCGTTCCCTGAAGTTTCACCAATTTGCCAGAAGTTTCATCTGACATTCATTAAAAAGAGATTGAAAAACACAGGCACTGACTTTATTTTTTTAGCTTTATTTTTTTTCAAATTAAAAATTAATTATACTAACGTTTGAATTTGCCATTAATAGTTAATTTCATAAACATTTTATTTTGCTTTGGTTGTTTGTTTTGTTTGGCTTTGTTTCAGTTTTTATTTTGTTTTGTATATTGTTTTGGTTTGTTTTGATTTGTTGTTTTGTCTGTAGCTTGGGCTTTTATTTTGTGTTTTTGTTTGTTTTATTTTTGCGTATTTAGCATTTTTTTTCTTCTTTTGCTTGGGCTTTTGATTTTGGCTTTAATTTGGGCCTTTGTTATTTGTTTGTTTGGTTTAGGTTTGTTTTGGGGTTTGCTTGATTTTTAGTTTTGTTTGGTTTTCTCTTCTCTTCAGATTTGTTTTTATTTAGTTTTGTTCAGGGGCCTATTCTATGTACATTGTTTAAAGGTTAATACATCTGACTTATATCAGATCCTCTAATGGTTATGGACTCTCTAGCTAATTCTGTTCTTCAAACACACAAGCAGATTTGATTAGTATATCTGGACTGAGCTGTCTGAGATAAATAAAGGTCGAAAAAACCATGATCCATAATAATAAACAAAAATATGTATTTCACATAAATTATTTTATGTATTTATTTATATATCGGTGTATGTGCACTTATGAGCCAAAACATTATGACAGGTGATGTAAATAATGTTGATCATCTCCTAACAATGCCACATGTCAAGGTCTGTGTTGATTAGATGGTAAACAAACAATGAGTTTCTCGTAATCAACGTGTTGAATGCAGGAGAAATGGGCATGAGTAAAGACCTGAGTGACTTGGACAAGGGCCAAATTGTAATGGCCAGACGACTGGTGCAGAGCATCTCCGAAACGGCAAGGCTTGTGGGGTGCTCCTGGTCAGCAGTGGTGAGTACCTATTGACAGTGGTCAGATGAGGGACCAACCACAATCCTGCAACGGGGTGTTGGGCGCCCAAGGCACATCGATGTGCAAGGGAAACGAAGGCTATCCTGTCTGGTCCGAACCGACAGAAGGTCTACAGTGGCACAAGTCACAGAAAAGTTAAATGATGGCTACAGGAGGAATGTGTCACAACACACAGTGCATTGCACCCTGCTGCATATGGGGCTGCATAGCTGTAGACCAGTCAGAGTGCCCATGGTGACTCCTGTTCACCACTGACCATGTCTACAATGTGCGAGTATCAGAACAGGACTTTGGAACAGTGGAATAAGGTCGTCTGGTCAGATGAGTCCCATTTTCTTTTAAATCATGTGGACAGCCATGTACGTGTGCACAGTTTACCTGGGGAAGTAATGGCACCAAGATGCACTGTGGGAAGATGACAAGCCAGTGTTCTGCTGGGAAACACTGTGCCCTGCCATTCATGTGGATGCCAATTTGATACATGCCACCTACTTAAACATTGTTGCAGGCCAGGTACACCCCTTCATGGCAATGGTATTCCCTGATGGCAGTGGCCTCTTTCAGCAGGAAAATGCACCCTGCCACGCTGCACACATTGTCTGAGAATGGTTTGAGGAACATGATGAAGTGTTCAAGGAGGAGGACCAACAGTATATTAGGAGGCTGGTCATAATGTTTTGGCTCATTGGTGTATATAACATCAGTGTTTCCCACAGGACTTTGTGAGACTGTGGTGGTGGACCTCGGACCTTCTAGGGTGGGGGGGTGCTTTGCCAAAGCAATGGCACAAAACATAACGTTAGAGATCTTTTATGTTATTATGAGAAGTGTAACAATATTTTCAGTTCATTATGAAACTGGCAGGACAAATTAGACGGTGCCACCACAGTCTGATCATTGTAAATATGTTTTAAAAATAGAGGGCTATACAGTATTTAAAGATTATGAAAGGAAACACCGTTAAAGTGGCTAAAATAAAGAGAAAAGGATGACAAGTTGTGAAAATGTTTTATGTGTAACTGTTACATCGCACATATGTGAGGGGGCATAAAAGCACTCATTAAAAGGCTGCGTGGCCAGAACACAAAAATTATGAAATACGTCTTATTATGTAAGTGGGCTGTGTACACTTTTTAATGACACTGTGGTGATGTGGGCGTGGCCGAGCGACGTCTGTGGAGAGCGAGGCCTGGAGAGGAAGAATGGTAAGGATTGACACCTGTGGGAAATTATCTCTAACAGATGTTCTGTGTTACAGTGAGACCTGGAGAGGGATAAGAGGGCAGTCTAGTCTGCCGAAGAGGGAGAGCGAGAGAGACGCAAGAATCCGAGTGTGTGTCAGTAGGCTGGAAATCAAGACCGTGTGTGTGTGTGTAAAGCTGAATAGCGCGATTAATAAAGACTTGCCCTCGCTTCCTCCTTCCCAACCGAGCAAGACACAGATCACAGATACAAAGGAAAACATTGCTATTTAATTAAGTACATCTGTTGAGCTGTAGAGAGTGCTAGGCTAGGTACCAAGGTCAGTGCAGACTGTCTGCCTGGTATTTAATGCTCAGAAAAATGTTAACAAATCAAGACTCATAAAAATGAATGACCTAAATTACTGAAGCTGTACCCCTAAATGAGTAACATAGGCTTTACCAATTATTATCAACATTATTATTATTATTTAATATTATATTATTATTAAAATTATAAGTATACAAATATATTATTGCCTCTGCTTCAAAAGGGTGCTCTCGTAAGAATAATGCAGCTTCTAGTATCACATCTGCTTAAATAAAAGGTTACAGATGTTAAATCAGTGAGATTATGAAGTGATGTATGAAATAATGCTCACATGCATTTTATTTCATTTCTCATTACTACTGTAGGAAAATGGATGGTCCATGCACCCCTAGAGATGAGAGAAGGGCACAGCATAATGAAGGTATGTGGAATCTCTTATGTAATATGTGTCTTTACTCTGTGGTGACAGCCAAGCCACTGTCTCTGGCCCCCTTCTGCATATCGCGGCACTGTTTTGTGGCCCATTCTGCATAAACACAACGGCTCGCTTCAGCTTATCGTGGCCGGTTTTGCGGCTGGCCCGGTTCTCCAGATGGCCAGTCCGCCCCTGATCGGCCCCAAAGTGCATCGGCCCACCGGGAAAATACCCGGTATGCCAGATTACCAATTCAGCCATGGTACAGGGCATCTTTGCCGACCCCAAAGATGTTGATACTAAAACATTTATGTCAGTGGGCACTGGAAATACTTCTGCCAGTAGAGTATTGATAGGCTAAACATTTGCTGTAATAATAAATCTTATGGCCCAGATTTAGCTTTTGGTCTCTGTTTTAATCTCCTTTATATTGTCCGTGTGGAGTTGAAAGGCAACAGTGAGACAAAATCAACTGGATTGTGACACTCTCAAAAATCATCCCAGATTGCAATTTAGACAGTACCAAGGTTGGAGGGGTGAGAAGCACAGACATCTTACATTATGACAAATGTTTTTTTTATAAATGACGATTTGACATTATTACCATGCTGTAATAATACTTTTAAATCTTATTTACCGTTGACAATAGTGATGTGTAAAACAAAATATTTTAAAATGTAACATGTCAGTGGAATGCCTGAAGGTCAAGTCGACTAATCATTTACATTTATGCATTTGGCAGACGCTTTTATCCAAAGCGACTTACAGTGCACTTATTACAGGGACAATCCCCCCGGAGCAACCTGGAGTTAAGTGTCTTGCTCAAGGACACAATGGTGGTGGCTGTGGGGATCGAACCAGCAACCTTCTGATTAACAGTTATGTGCTTTAGCCCACTACGCCACCACCACTAGTCGGTCTTATAGAAGCCCTGTAGCTCATAATTAGGCTGGTTTCTTATGGCTGCTACAAACTACACGACTTTCAAAGAGGTCAGATCGCGGTGCCATTCATATTACACAACTGTTTGTCTTCTCATATAAGTCGTTGCGTTTTCAAATTACACGACGAATCCGCGACAGGGGTGAACACATTACAAGACATTTCACTATTGACGAATCCCCGATGACTCTGCCTGGACTCCAAATTACGTTTCACAACAGAGTACACATGAGAAGTGATACGACATACGAAAACAAACATGATTATATGTTAAACATTTCAGAATATGATGTGTATGTTTTTAATCGCCTCAAGGCATCATATATTTCATTGGTTACAATTTGAAAAAGTAAAATCGAACTATTTGCTTACCTGACTGTCCAAGAGAATTGGCAATTTCTTCCCAACTCTTCCGTCCCCCGGCAGATGGCCGCGGCTGCTCCGTTGGGGTGGATGGTAGTGGTGAGGACTCTACTACAGCGCATCCCTCCTCCTTCCTGGGTTTCGGCACCAGTGTAAAGGGATTAATGGAAAGGAGGAGGCGAGAACCGGCTTGACAATATAAATAATAGTTTAATGTAAAACCAAACCAAAAAAGACAAACACACACAAGTGTCGGACAGCTGTCTGTAAATCTCTCTCTCTCTCCATCCCACTGCAGCTTCCAGTTGGCCTTTATCCCTCTCTGATTAGGCCAATTGATTAGCCTGATTTGGGGCGGGTGTGCGGAATCACGACCTGGCCCCGCCCTCCGCCCTGTCACATTCCAAATCATAAGGACATACATTTAAATATTTTCTTCTAAATCTTATGGCCTAATAATAAACTTTGTACTCCAGATAGGTTGACATTTCTAGTATTTCAACTGTCCTAGATTTTCAGATCTCATAATTAATATTTCACATCTATTAATAAACATGTTTAAGTAGATCCAGATCTTTAGCTGTAATAATAGGTGTTTTCTGTGGTTGGATTGAGTTTGAAGAGCTGAAGAGTGTGAATGCTCTTGTTCAAGCTCAGCTAGAGCAGAACGGCACTGAGACTGCACCAGCACAATGAAATTTGTCATTTCAGATGATAAAAGGCTCTTCAGTGTCTGGACTGGGCCACATGACAGATGATGCAATATTCTGTCTTGAGCTTTAAGAGTGCTAACTGAGTCAGGAGCTCTCTCTCTCTCAGTGACTGGACACTCCTGATAGTCGTATTTCTGATATAGTGAAGCCACATACTCTGTATATGATCTGAAAGGTCAAGAAGATATGATCAGAGCAGACACCAACCTATGATTCTGTTCTCTGTTCTCGCCTAACACAAGGACTAAACTGTGAAATAAACTTGCACTGCAAAAAATGTAAACATTTTAATCAATACCTTTGTATTGTTTTCCAGATTTTAATTAAACATCCTTTAAACTAATTTACTTTAGGCACTATTGTGTAAGATAAGATGTTATTTAACAATACACCTTGAATAAATGTTTATAATGAATATATATATTATTATTATTATACATTTATTTTTTTAAGCAATATTACATGAGCAAGAGTGCTATATGGCCCTACACCAGCACTGCTGTGATTCAGCCGCAGGAGTGCTGTAGGTAATCACAGCAGTGCTGATATAGGGCCATATAGCATGATTGCGAGTGTGATATTGTATATATAGCATGATTGCAAGTGTAATATTGTGTATATATAGCATGATTGCAAGTGTAATATTGTGTATATATAGCATGATTGCGAGTGTGATATTGTATATATAGCATGATTGCGAGTGTGATATTTTATATATAGCATGATTGCGATATTTTATATATAGCATGATTGCGAGTGTGATATTGTATATATAGCATGATTGCGAGTGTGATATTGTATAGCATGAATGCGAGTGTGATATTTTATATATAGCATGATTGCGAGTGTGATATTGTATTTATAGCATGATTGCGAGTGTGATATTGTATATATAACATGATTGCGAGTGTGATATTGTATTTATAGCATGATTGCGAGTGTGATATTGTATTTATAGCATGATTGCGATATTGTATATATAGCATGATTGCGAGTGTGATATTTTATATATAGCATGATTGCGATATTGTATATATAGCATGATTGCGAGTGTGATATTGTATAGCATGAATGCGAGTGTGATATTTTATATATAGCATGATTGCGAGTGTGATATTGTATTTATAGCATGATTGAGAGTGTGATATTGTATATATAGCATGATTGCGAGTGTGATATTGTATATATAACATGATTGCGAGTGTGATATTGTATTTATAGCATGATTGCGAGTGTGATATTGTATTTATAGCATGATTGCGAGTGTGATATTGTATTTATAGCATGATTGCAAGTGTGATATTGTATATATAGCATGATTGCAAGTGTGATATTGCTTATGTACAACAGTTCAATGAACAAGTACATTTTACAAAATGAGGAAAAACTGAGTACAGTCATGGAAATACTTTATTACGTGGTGGATCAGAACCTGCCGTTGCTGGTTCAAAACAAATGATGCGTCCAAGCCTTCATTAGTAATTCAAAACTGTCAATTCAGAAATAGTATCACGGCTTGTGCTGTTTCTAACAAGTTATTGGATAAACAAGGATAGATGGCTGGATATGTGTGTGTGTGTGTGTGTGTGTGTGAGAGAGAGAGAGAGAGAGAGAGAGAGAGAGAGAGATATGGAGCATGTGCAATCACCTGTTGCCACACCCAATCAGAGAAGCTGTCAGCTTTCTCAGTGGAAAATAGACGTCCAAGCGGGGGTATTCCTCTCTATTTCGCGGTAGCCGGTGCGCAATAGTCATTCACTATAGAAACAGTGATGTCCTCCACCATTTTAAACAGTATGTATCCAATGTGGAAACTCTGATAAAAGGTAAGCACTTGAGTTCTGTAATAAATCAGTCTGTGTCTCTCAGCATGAGCCTTAATCCTGAAGTTGTCAGTTTAAAGCCATTTTCTAGCTTTGGTAATTTAGTAGTAATACGAGCGATCATGAAGAGCAGTTCTATGTAAACAAAGAGTAACGGATTCACTTTACATCACCAACTGGCTCTTATTACACACAAAAATTAGTGTAGTGTTTTTGTTAGAAAACCATTTGTTATATTTTTCCTTTAAACAAGAAAAGCCAATATGCCAATATAGTAAAAAAAGAAATACACAAATTTAATTTAAGCTATACTCTTTAAAAACAAGTCTTAATTTCTTATGCAATGTGTTTCTTACTTGTAAGAATTACATGCATTACTTGTTTGTTCAAGGCCTTGTTTAATTTAAAATTCTTCCGGAGAAAATCTGGTTTTGTTTATGTTTTAGAAGGTCATTTTGGAAATGTCAATATTGGTTCCAGTGAAATGAATTAAAATTGGAACAAAAGCACCTTTGCATGCTGCCCAGCTCAAAAGATTCTCTGATGCAGTAAATGAGCTCTGTCTGGGAGGGATTATTAGCTTCTTATCTCCGATCGCCTTCAGAAGACCGTTGGGAAAAGCATCACCTAATTTAAGAAGCAAATGAGAAAATATTCTCAAAGCTGTGTTGAATTTGTTCCATCTCTGAATTGTTATGATGATAATATATATTTGTTGTTATTGTGTTGAACTTTTTCCATAATAACCAAATCCATAGTCTGTATGCGGTATATACAGTACTGACTACAACTTCTGTTGTTTTATATGGACCCCTAATTTTTTGCATGATTAATGTCACACCTACTAAAAATAACTTAACCAGAATGTTGCGATGCCTTCAGCTTTGGTGCATTATCTTGTAATTGATTTTGCTTTAAAAACACTTTATCTGCAGTGTTGACCTTAGTGGCCTTACAGATAACCAAAAAAACTATATTAATAATTGCTAGAATTTTAATATGATTGTAAACTGCTGAAAAGGTTGTCCACAGAGAGACAAAAACTGCACTCTGCGTAACTTTCACAGTTTCCCAATAAACTTATTTTCAAAGTAATGTCCTGTGAATGTTCCTTCATTAACATTGATTAACATTAAGCATGTTTCATTGCTCCAAAAGTTATTTAAATATATATTTGAACATAATTGGATTATGCGTTATGACTATGTATCAGCATTCTAATGGTAAAAATGATAAACGTGAAGAATGGCGAATCAGGGGTTTTCAAATAAAAAAAAATAGAAGAATTAATTTATATAGTACTCTCTGTAGCTCGGCTATATAGCAACAGAAAAAAATCTCAATATCTTTTTTAACGTTTGACAGCAGTCGCTAACTTTATTTTGGACCCACTTTACATTTGGTGTTTTTAACTAGTATGTACTTAAGCATTTGCTACAATGTACTTATTATGTACATATATGTTTTTGAGTCGTTACAGACATTAAATCAGAAATTAATTAGCATAATTAATTCTGATTCAAAGTAATGTTCAGCATTATCCAATCACTGCCAACCAAGTTCAAATAAAATTATGCATTATAAATACTGAATCTATGTACTGATTATCATTGTCCCATGTGTGTCAAACATGTTGAGTGATAGAGTGGTGGTGGCAGCACAGGGCTGTTAATCAGGTCGTTGGTTCGAACCCCATGGCCACCACCATTGTGTCCTTGAGTAAGGCACTTAACTCCAGGTTGCTCTGGGGGGGATTGTCCCTGTAATAATTGCACTGTAAGTCACTTTGGATAAAAGCATCTGCTGTCTGTCTTCACTGGTCTCAGAACAGTTCGAAATACAACTTATTTTCACCCTAACTCCATTTAAAGCCGCTGAATGCAACATTTTCCAGCTTTAGGATGCAACCATTATTTTTCAATGTGATAATGCACAGTAAATATTGGATATTTGAACTGAAACTGAGCATACAGTCCACAAATGTGGACAAATTTAACAGCGTGCCATAAATCGTTAAAATGTTCTTTTGTCACATGACTCCGTGCATCAAAATGTAACACTTTACTGACAGCACAGAGTCTCCTAAACTGAGATCAGTCAGTTTAAATACAATTGGTGTTGCTTATAGCAAATCCAAAATACATCGTCCACGCATGTGTACGCGGGGGTCGCACAAGGTCAATGTTAGTACATAGTAGTTAAAGACACAATATAAAGTGGGACCAACTATACTCTTCAAATCAGAGAGTACTTTTTCTTCTTCTTCCTTCATGTGACTGATGCATTGTCTCCCATATTTCAATCGCAGGCCAGTCTAATACAAATAACCTTAGAGATAATAGTTCTGAAGAGTTTCTAGGGACATCTGCAGCTCACTCTATCGCTCTCAATTCATAACTGTCTCTATTGTCTCTTTAAATTAGGTTTGACTCACAGCTGGGACGATTTTATCAGATTGTTCACGAAAACGGAGCAAATGTTTTCCTAATGTCTTGTTTTGTTTCAAACATAATTTATTCTCGAGCATTTCAAAGTCTCTTGAGGTGTTTTATTCATTATGGCATTCTACGAGATGTATCATTGTTCACACCTTGGTTTGGAAAAGACCTCAAGCAGTTTTGGGGAAGTTACCTTCAAACCTGTCTTTTCCAAACTACAAGCTACTCGTGATTTAACCCTCCAATGCTATTGAAAAATGAAAGCTCCTAGTTTTGGTATTCGTGGCTATTTTTGACTGGAAGGGTCAGATGTGCCACTTTTTTGACGATGATGATGATGATGATGAAGTAAGAACAATACATTTATGCATTTCTTTTAGGATTTCATGCTATTTTAATCTTATTTACATGGAAATTTCAAAATGTTACGATTCATTTGCACATACATATAACATTTCTAAACTTACACTTCTATAAGTTGAAACATGAAGAAAATATGAGAATGTGGCATAAATTGGAGGCAGATTTCTGCCATCTGATGAACAAAATATAAATAACATGACTTGAAAATCATGTCATGCCAGTAACAGCCAGTAGATGCTGTAGCCGCCTATTGTGTAGTCTGATGGATTTTTGTTACCTAATTTTATATTTTATCACAAGATATGCATTTGGATGTATATTTAGTCATTATCAAACTATTATTTGTCAAAGTTTAGCATTTTTAAATGTATTTGAAGTGTCAGTTTATGCAGTTATGCAGTGTTTATTTCAAATATACAAGTTACATAACTCAAATTAAATTTACATTTACATTTATTCATTTGGCAGACACTTTTATCCAAAGCGACTTACAAAAGAGGAAAACATCAGCGAATCATCTTAAGGAGACGGTGGTACGAAAAGTGCCATATTACAAAGTTTTACTATCATCAGAAGAGCATTCAAAACAGATTTAAGTGCAACAAGAAATGTAAATATTATTATTATTATTATTATTTTTAGTAGCTTAAGGGCTTTTGGAAAATATGTGTTTTTAGCCGTTTTTTGAAGATAGAGAGTGAGTCAGCTTCCCGGATTGAGTTGGGAAGGTTATTCCACCACCGTGGTATGATGAAACTGAGAGTTCGGGAAAGTGTTTTGGTGCCTCTTTGTTTTGGTACGACAAGGCGACGTTCCTTAGCCGACCGCAGGTTTCTGGTGGGAGCGTAGCTCTGCATAAATGTTTTTAGGTATGTTGGAGCAGATCCAGTGACTGTTTTGTATGCCAGCATCAGGGCCTTGAATTTAGTACGTGCATCAACCGGCAGCCAGTGGAGCGAGACAAAGAGTGGTGTAACGTGCTCTCTTTAGTTCATTAAAGACCAGACGTACTGATGCATTCTGGATCATTTGGAGAGGTCTAATAGCACATGCAGGAAGGCCTGCAATAGAGAGTTACAGTAGCAGTTGTGTGGCATGTACAGAGAGGAAGGGTCTTATCTTCCTGATATTGTAGAGTGTAAATCTACATGATCTTGCAGTCTTTGAAATGTGGTCTGTGAAATTTATCTCATCATCAATGGTTACCCCTAGATTTCTGACCGTTTTGGAAGGTGAAACTGTAGTTGGACCCAGCTGCACGGTGATGTTGTGTTCAACAGCAGGGTTGGCTGGAAAGACAAGAAGTTCGGTCTTGGCTGGGTTGAGTTGCAGGTGGTGTTCCTTCATCCAGGCTGAGATGTCTGCCAGACAGGCAGCGATACGAGCGGTCACTGTGGTGTTGTTGGGCTGGAAAGACGAGTAGAGTTGCGTGTCATCAGCGTAGCAGTGGTAAGAGAAACCATGTGACTGGATGATGGGTCCCAGTGATGTTGTGTATATGGAGAAGAGAAGTGGCCCAAGCACTGATCCCTGAGGTAACCCAGTACCTCAGGGATGCATGATATCCCAGTACCTCAGGGATACATTATCATGCATATAAATGCATGATAATGTCAAGAAAATGAACATCAAGAAACGGAAATGAAATGCAAAATTCTGAAAATTCAATTAGAGTATAAAACCAAAGAATCAGAGTAAACATTTTGTACTTTAAAGTACCTTTTAGGTTGCAAACTGGTAAATACAAGACTATTATGCCATAAATGGGGTTCATGAGAACATTTCTAGTTTCCCCATAATTTAAATTGCTTTAAAAAACACATACTAAATTATGTTTATTTTTTGGTGAGGGTTAGGTTTAGGCGTAGGTTTAGTGTTAGGGGATAGAATCTATAGTTCTGTATGTTCAGATGGCAAATGGAGAAAAAGTCACTCAGTCTTGTACTGCTCAGATAAAGGAAATAATTTTTATTAAATTAGGAAAATGTATTTCGGTCAAAAATGACCGAATACCATGGGAGGTTTAAACTGGGAATCATACCAAAAGAGCTCTGCAACGACTGCCCACTTCCATGAAGCATTATGAATGGGTTAGGGAATTCTGCACACAAGTGATATTTACTTTGTTTTATTCAAACAACACTTGTCTCATATTTTATTTTAAGTATGCTCTTCACTGCTCTTCACTTTTGAAAACACTTTATTAGGGACACAATTGTTTGGTGTGGTGGAACTGATGGCACATCTGTGGCACAGTTGTAATTTTTGAACAATTTACAGAATTTAAATTTTAAATGGTTTTACATGAGTACAAATATTCCATGTAGTCACTTAAGTCATATGAGCTCACGAAAACTGCATGCACAGTTATTAAAGAATGTTAACATGGTGTTTAAATAGTTGTAGATGGAGTATAGCATGTCACACCACAACTTCACAACTACACAAATACCTTTTTGCTTCAAATGAAAGTTTCTGCATTTGCAAAGTTTTGTTTCGAATCAAAGCAATGTTGTGATTCATCTCAGGGTTGGTTGTTTTGGTTCAAGGCTTAGAACTTGAATTATTGAAGAATTTTTAAATTGAATATGAAAAATGCTTCAGAACCAAGGCTATTGGAAAAGTTGTTGCACTCGCCTCATTCCTCATGTTTGGCCTTTTTTTATTTTTTATTTATTTTGTAGTGATCACTCCTTAACGTTGACTTTCTAGCCTGGTTCTGCCCTGTTTTCTCTTTTGGCCCATCTGTCAGTCGCCAGTCAAACACACACACAGTCCGGCATCAGTTTGTCCCTTGCTCTGTTTGACAGGCGTGACCTATGGACCCATTACTGTCGCCTTGCATGTTTACAGTCAAAAGAATTCTGCAAAATACCTTTGTTTGCACATTTGTTGACACATTTGTTTGCAAGCTTCCTGGAAGATGCTTTAAAGGGATAGTTAATTTTTTGAGAGCTATCGCTTTAATTCTAAAGCCAACTGTTATTATATAAATTTGTGTTAATTTTTTAACCTTAGCAACCGCTTTAACACCCTTGAAACCATCTTGTATTCACTAAGAACACCTTAGCAACCACTTAAGCACCCTAGCAACCATCTAGTAATCACTCAGTGCCTTAGCAACTGCTTTTAAACATCCTAACAACTGTCTAGTAATCACTCAGAACACTTTAGAAACCACTTATAAACACCCTAGCAACCATCTAGTTATCACTCAGAACACTTTAGCAACAGCATATTATACACCATAGTAACCATCTTATAATCACTCAGATCAATGCTTTAAACAACATATCTACTGTCTAGTAATCAATCAAAATAGAGAAGCAAAATCTTAAACAGCCTAGCAACTGTCTAGTCATGTCCAGAACATCTTAGTAACTGTTTTAATACTGTAGTAAGTAACTATCTAGTAATCACTCAAAATACCTTAGCAACCTCTTATAAATACCCTAGCAACCGCCTAGTCATAGCTCCGTACACTTTAGTATCTGTTGTAACACTGTAGCAACCATGTAATAATCACTCAGAACAGCTTAGCAACCACAGCAACTGTCTTGTCATCTCTCAGAATACCTTAGAAACTGCTTAAACATCCTAGCAACCATCTAGTCATCACTCAGAACACCTAAGCAACAGCTTAAAAACCCTAGCAACCATCAAGTAATCATACAATGCCTTAGCAACTGCTTATAAACACCCAAGCAACTGTCTATTAATCACTCAGAAAACCTTAACTACCACTTATAAACTCCATATCAACCATCTAGTAATTAGTCAGAACACCTTAGCAACCACATAAATACCCTAGCATCTGTCTATTAATCACTCAGAAAACCTTAGCAACCACTTATAAACTCCATATCAACCATCTAGTAATTAGTCAGAACACCTTAGCAACCACATAAATACCCTAGCAACCATCTAGTCAACACTCAGAACACCTTAGTAGCTGTTTTAACACTGAAGCAAGCATCTAGTAATCACTCAGAATATCTTAGCAATTGCTTAAACATCCTATCAACCAGCTACTCAGCACTCAGAATCCATTAGCAACCTCTTAAACACCCTAGCAACCGTCAAGTAATCACTCAGAAAACCTTAGCAACCACTTTAGCACCCTAGCAACCGTCTAGTTATTACTCAGAAAACCTTAGCAACCGCTTATAAACACCCTAGCAACCGTTTAAACATCCTAGCAACCATCTTGTAATCACTCAGAACACATTAGTAACTGTTTGAACACTGTAGCAACCATCTAGTAATCACTAGATTGACCCAAGGACTACAGTTGAAATTTTGCTTTAAGCTAATACTGTTACAATACATACTGTATATTGTGAACTGTTCCTGAACAAATAAATAATCTCAGAAAACCTTAGCAACAGCTTATAAACACCTAAGCAACCACTTAAACACCCTAGCAACCATCTAGTGATCACTCAAAACACATTAGCAACCGCTTATAAACACCCTAACAACAGTCTAATCATCACTCAGAACACCTTAGCAACTGCTTAAACATCCTAGCAACCATCTAGTTATTAGTCAGAACACCTTAGCAACTGTCTAGTCATCACCCAGAACACCTTAGCAACTGTTTAAACATCATTGCAACCATCTAGTTATCAGTCAGAACACCTTAGCAATCATTTTAACACCCTAGCAACCATCTAGTCATCAATCAGAATTCACAACTCAGCAACTGCTGAAACACCCTAGCATTTGTCTAGTCATCACTCAGAACACCTAAGCAGTCACTTAAACAGCCTAACAAACATCTAGTTTTCAGTCAGAACACCTTAGCAACCACTTTATCATCCTAACAACTGTCTAGTAATCAATCAGAACAACTTAGCAACCTTGTAAATGTATTACGTTGTTTTTGAAGACTTTAAGCGCTGTGTTGAACTTTGTAAGTCTTTTATGTAATTCAATGTAAAATTATGTTTGATTTGAGACATTAAAACTCACTTCTTGTGTTCAAGTGCAACGTTTTGTTCTCGAAAGCTATCTGTTCCACACATAACAAAGATATTTAAACATTTAGGGCCGCCGGTAGCCTTAGAACACCTCGCTACATCTCACTGTTCTTGTTGAAGGACTTTATTGTACGCTTCAACATCTCTGATGTCAGACCAGCGGTGAACTCGGCTGTTCACTCTCCTGTCTCTTTTATGTTCACCAGAATAGTTTTTACAGTGCCATAATAGCGTTTCAGCAGAAACCATTGTTTGCTGGCTGTGTGTCTGTGGCTCACGCTATCAGCTAGCGGGTTTTGTGTAGGGTGATTACAGCCAGGGTGCTTGTCTTTTTTATTTATTCATGCAAGCCCATGCCTCTATTCCTCAACACCTCTTAACTCATCTTCAAGCACTGCACGGTTTCGTTTGCCTATCTGTTTCCAACAAAAGAGCTCGCCACGTTTCACATTAGCGAGCAGCCAAGTGATTTGGAACGGGTGGAGATATGCTTCCTGGAGCTGTATACGATGAAGTGGACATTCACGCATGGACCACCGAGTAATTTTTTTAATTACATTTTTTTAATTTAATTTCTTTTAACTGTTCGTTATGCAATATGCAAGAATAAATGCGAAAAGGTCAATAGCAAACAAATTATTTGGATGAGTGCATTTGTCTATGTAAATAACTGTAAATTACTTTTCAGTATACTGTACGAAAAAGGCTTATGTCCATCATTATAAGAAGTGTAAACTCATAAATAACAGATCAGAACAAAAGCAGTGGGAATTTAATGTGGAAAAATACTTTAAAAAAGGAATAAATCAGACTAACAAGCTTAGACATGATTTGCTACATTTCGATCTTTGGTTTGAAGCATTTGAAAATCGATAATGGAAAATACACCAAGAGCTAAATATTGTCCTTGGGACGAGTAAAACATGCTCACAAGCCATAGTGATGCCCAATTTGTCAGTCAATTGTTCTTAACCTCCTGAGACCTGAGCGTGACTCCCCTTTTTGATTAGTAACTAGTAGCCCCTAAGAAACATGCAAAAAAATAATAATTTTTTAGACCAAATAATTTCCCTAAAATGTATATCCGCATACAATATGTGGACAGTAGGACGAAGTTGTGTACTTTTGTGTAAAAGTAATGGAAATTGATTGGTCAAAAAGGGTGGGAACCCTGGCTGAAGACACCTCAAGCTGCGTTCACACTGCCAGCGACATTGTCGCTGCAGGTCGCTAGTGGGTGTTCCCACTACTGGTTGTTTAGTAACGTTTATAAATGACATTCATGGATGCCATTCCATTGCTGTTGACAGCGAATCAGTTTTCTTGCCGCTAAAAACAAAAATTTTGGAGATTTTGGAAAATGCTTTATATCAATGATGAACGAGAAACAAGGCGTGCTCTTTGCCATAGCGGCTGTTTATCTGCGGCGAAAACGCAAACGCTGGTCTGTCTGGGTGCACAAAACTATTCAATCTCGGAGTCAGCACGGCGAGTACCACCGGCTGGTGCAGGAGCTGCAGCTGTATGAAGTCTGGCTGGCGGAAGAGAGTGGGTCCCCTGATCTTTCCATTACTGCAGGAGCTGAGAGCGAGAGAAGGATCACGTGAGTTCTACCGTCTTCTCTCGTATTGGCTGTCGCTCCCGTGAGTCGCTCTTCATTTGAATAAAGTTAAACTTGTCTCAACTTTGTCGCGTCGCTGGACACGCGGACATCTGGTCGCCAACGGTCGCGGCAGCTCGTGTTGCTGGAAGTCGCCAGCTCTCATTGAAAATGAATGGGATGGTGTCGCTGTCTCACGTGATGTCGCTGGCAGTGTGTTCGCAGCTTCACCTGTGGTAACATTTATTTCCATCCAGAGTTGCATCAGTTTTTGGCCAAGATCTTGTTTTGATGACTGGAGAGTCGAACCACTCTGTAAAGTCTTCTCCAGCACATCCCAAAGACTCAACGGGGTTAAGGTCAGGACGCTGTGGTGTGTGAAGATGATTCCTCCTTCTCCCCGAACCACACTTTCACAATTTGAGCCAGATGAATCTTGGCATTGTCGTCCTGGAATATGCCCATGCTGTCAGGGAAGACAAAATCCATTGATGGTGTCATAGAACTTGGGGAGCAGTGAGAAAGTCAGTCAGCCATCTGTGCCCCCGATCTGTGGATCACTTCAAATTTGAACGACTCAAGTGCCAGGTACCAGCGGGTGATCCACACATTGGTACCCGGTCGATCCTCCACCTCCTGCGAGAGTACTGTCCCCAGCCCTCTATCCGATGCATCCGTCTGCAAAATAAAGGGGAGAAAGAAGTTTGGAGCATGTAAGAGCAGCCCCCCACAAAGTGCAGATTTCACCTTTAGAAAAGACCGTTGGCATGACTCCGTCTACTGGACCGGATCGGGGGCCCCCTTTCGAGTGAGATCAGTCAGGGGGCTGGTGACATCAGGCAACTAGGCACAAACCTTCGGTAGTAGCCAGAAAGCCCCAGAAACTGTCTCACCTTCTTTTTGGTTTGGGCGCTGGGCAGGCCATGATCGCTGTGGTTTTGTTCATTTGGGAACACACCTGCTCATGTCCCAAGTGGAACCCCAGATACTGCACTTCCACCCACCCAATCGCGCATTTCTTCAGGTTGGTCGTGAGCCCGCCTGCTGCAGAGATCTCAGGATGTTGCATGTGCCACTGTAAATAATTACTGTAAACGATGATATCATCTAGATACAGTGGCAGCACATGCTGTATGTGGTCTGAGAATTTTGTCCATGAGACGCTGGAATGTGGCAGGGGCAACGAACAAACCGAACGGAAGGGTCACGGATGGGTGTAAGCCGAACAGTGTGAAAAACACAGTTTTCACTCGGGAGATTGGAGTTAAGGGGATCTGCCAATAACCCTTTGTCAAACCAGCCCATCTGGACCCAACAATCATGCCACGGTCGAAATCACTGAGATCAAATAGTTCCCCATTCTGATGGTTGATGTGAACATTGACTGAAGCTCCTGACCCGTATCTGCACGATTCTATGCACTAATGCCACACGATTGGCTGTGTGTCCAGTGAGTGGCAGTTCTGTGGATGGAAATGCCTTGTTGATGAGAGAGGACAACAGAGAATGGCCAGAATGGTTCGAACTGACAAAGTCTACTAATTAATTTTACCAAAAATAACATGTTAAAAATATTAACACATAAATCGCACTTCCCCCAGACCGTAATAAGGAAGATTCCTGAGAAATGCAAGCTTGTAGTACCACCTGTTTACTCCAGAGGGCAGTAAGTGAAACTTCAGCTGGATGGGGAACGCGCAGTTTATACAGTGAGGAAAACACTTCAGCAGCAGAACAACAAACATGTGTTACGTTCTTGCGTTCAAAACACTTGATGGAGCGCAAATGCGAACTAAGAGATCTCAAGATGTGTTTAAAGATTGAGTATTAATCTATATTTAACTTGACACAGTGACCTAAACATTTTATTTTTATGATGCAACGCACCCGAGTCACTACACAAAAATTTGGAAGTTACCCATAAATATTTAATCACGAATAAAATCAAAGAAATTTCCTTCAAACTTATTTATAATTACTACACCACTAATTATTTTCTTGTAGAGAGATTTAATTGTGATGTCGATATATTCTGTACATTTTGTCATTTATTTTGGAGTTCTGCAAGATTGTTAGAGATTATATCATTCCCAGCTTTCAATTTTGTTTTGAAAATGTTTTATTCCTTTATGTTTTAGCTATGACACGTCTCTTCATAAGGAATATTATTTGATTAATGTTAGCATTCATAAATGTAAGTATGGTGGTTATAAACCATTAGTTTTAATTTTTAATTCAGAGGTTCAGGAACACCTAAGCACATTTTCAAATTTGAGTAACAAGAAAGCTGTAAAGTGTATTGAAATATGTAAACAATTTGATATTTTTATTAAACTGTTTATTTATTTATTTTCCTTTTTGTTGTTGTTTATTTTAATATACATATTTGCTCTATATGTAAAAGTTTTGTAAGCATTAATACAAATAAAATAAAAAAATGTCTGACGCAGGTATAAATTGACAGGTCCTTAAACAAGCCCTCATAATAAATCTCCAACTGATTGACAAATTGACTTGTGAAATGGATTGCGCCAATGATTGACTTATGATCAATAATATGGTAGTAAATAATACATTGTATTCTAAAGCTGCTTTTTGTATCTTATCAATGATGAACTCTTCTGCTACAAGAATATAAAGCATTTTAATTATATGAATTTTTTTTATTTATATAGCCTATATATATATATATATTTTTTATATATATTTAAATATAACTATGTATAATTATATATTGATATAAATATGTATAATCATTATATATTGAGTTATTGTTATGTGAGGGGCTTTCTCAGCAAATATTTGTATATGCGATTAATCGTGATTAATTAATCGGGACACCATGATATTCATTCGATTAAAAATTTTAATCGATTGACAGCCCTAGTTATAACATATAATAAGTGCATTATGACACACTGTTATTGCAAATGTAATGTCTTTAAAATGCATTATAAATATGGACTTCATAGAAAGTGTTACCAAAAGTTATGAATTGAGCTTGTCAGATAAAATGGAAGTTGTGGTTCTAGCAGCTTAGACCAGCAAGAATCCAGCTACAATGTTCCAAAACATCATCTTTCGGCCGGATATGTTTATTTGGTTTGTTTTCATCCCTGTCTTGTTATGTGGTCTAGAGCAACAGTTTTTACCTGCTTTTATAGAACATACTTCTAAACTTCTGACTGACTCAAAAAACGATTTTCTTGTGAAGGCAAGACAGCGATTGTCATGTTTTGGTCGTGAATACAATGTTTCTGCAAGTGAGTGAATGAATTCTTGACAGATGGAAACAGAGCCAAGATGCTTCTAGGTGAGGGACAAGAAGACAGAGGGGTCATCGGCCCCGGGATTGAGGTGCTGTGGCGCCTGTCAGGTTGACTGTAGCTGTCGCACTGGAGCCTGTGTGTGTTTGAGCAGAAGATTTCAGCTGATAGCACTGGCGTCTCATTCTAACAAACATGCGCATGTGTCACTAAACTCTTGAGAAAGACTGCGTTTACTGTAAATATAGCATAACACTGAAAAAAGTCCGATTTCGAATCAATCATCCTGTAAAATAAAATCACATATTATTTAAATCACTATTTATAAATCATGGTTGCATTTGATGTACTGCCTTTAATGCTTATTTAAATAAAATGATTGTATTATAGTAATATAATAAAAAAAATAGTAATGAAAATCTAATGATAATCACTATTAAGATGTTAGTTTATTTGTTACACTACCCCACGTTTCCATTCATTAAAAATATCAATATATATATATATATATATATATATATATATATATATATATATATATATTTTTTTTTTTGTGTGTGTGTCATATTTGACATTTATTGCCATTTTATTCTTATTTTTAAGACTGGTCGGAAATCTTGAGATTAGCTGTGTTAATTTGATAATATTGACTGATTGTTTCTCCTCAAAACGGTCGCCTTTAGCGTGCTCACTGGGGGTTATAAGACATGTAAATCGAACATTGCGATTCCTGGATTTCTTACACAGAAAAATTATGTCATCACACATACATATACATTTGTTTAGATATAGTGATAAAAGATATAGTGGCTTGTATATTTTAGGAAGGGTGTCCATCACAGGGGGATCATTTTAGGGGTCCTCAGTGCATTAGGTATTATAAACTAACAATTAACAATATTTTTAACAGCATTTATGAATCTAGGTAAAACAAAAAAGCATGCACAATCATAGTAGGTTAACGCTGGTTCATAATGCATTATCTGATGTTAACATATACCAGTACATTGTATATGTTGAAATTAACATTATTAACACTATTAACAATTATGCACATTTACCACCAAAATGCAATTGTTGATATTTGTATTTTTTTTTCAAGCTTTGTTTATGTTAATGGTAACACTTTACAATTAGGTTGTATTTGTTTACATTGCATTAGTTAGCATGAACTAACAATGAACACTATATATGATTTACAGTATTTATTCATCTTTGTTCACTGTTAGTTTGCATAAGTTCATAGTGCATTGACTAATGTTTACATATAAAATATATGTTAGTATCGGTCAAAATGAATATTAACCAAGATTAATAAATGTGTTAACACTTTAAAATAAGAGGTAATGTACACTGTAAATCATGAACTAACAAAAAACAATACTTTTATAGCATTGAGCATTTTTCATCTTGTTCATGTAAATTGTGAACATGCTAACACTTTTTGAAAATCTAAAGTTGTATATGTTATCATTAGTTAATGCACTATGAATAATCATTAGTATTCGTATTAACAAACAAAGATTAAAAAAATATATATATATTTATTGTTAGTTCCTGATACCTAATTTATTTACTAATTTTAACAAATGCAACCTTATTATAATTTTGTTTTTGTTAAAATGCTAAATTAGATGAATATGTTTACATTAGTTATTGCATTATGAACTAACAATGAACAAGTATAGTTTTATAAATTAACATCAATAAAAATGTATTTTTTATTGTTAGTTTGTGATACTTAATGCATTTGCTAATGCTAACAAATGTAACTCTATTGCAAAGTGTTAGCATTAACAGTAATGTTATTTATGAAAGTTATTAGCTATATTTATCTACTTTCTGTAGTAAGTTAGTTAGTTGTTTAATTGGTTTGGTTTATTAATCTACTGCTCCACTGCGGGCTTTTGGTGTAATTTGGTGTAATCTCTGGTGTTGCTCAGAGTTTCCAGTGTTGTGTAAGAGATGACTGGAAGAGTTGAGGGCAGGTCAAAGGGGAGCAGACTGACGCGCTCTGATCTCAATATAAATATGAGAACACTGCCTGCCATAAGTGAGCAGAAGAAACAGAAATAGACTCTTAAAACGTCACTTTGAAGGGAGAAGTATCTTTTCGGCAGATATTATTTTAGTGCATACTGACGCATCTTCCACCAGACACATACAGAGAAGAACCGAGCGGTATTACTGAAGAGAAAATGAAGTGCACATACGTCACTCTTGCTGCTGCAGTCCTCATTGCATGTGTTTGCCTCCTCCAAACGGCTGCTGTTCCAGTCACACAGGTGAGTTTATGCATTGCAATAAGTGCAGAGCTTATGGAGTAGTCTATTATAAGAGACTTTGAATGCATTAATAGCTATACTGCATAAAATTAAATAAAAAATACCTTTAAAATGGCTAGAAATGTCATCAAACTTGTCTTAATATGTTTTCATGTTTTGTTAATGACTGAACAGTTATTGCCTGTTATAAAGTCTTACCTTTTATGTCTAATTGGCAGTTGCACGATGAGCATCATTTGGAGACTGAAGCCAAACAAGAGAACCAGTTCATGACAGAAACGTCACTGGAACAAACAAATCCTCTGGTATGCAACCAGTTACAGATTTTTAAAAAGCTAAATATTTGTACATTTAGCAGTAAGGTATGAGAGGTCTTTTGAGTGCCCTGTCGCTTTTATAAAAATGTCGCTACATAATAAAATATAATGTAATTAAAACGGGATAGTTCACCCAAATATGAAAATTCTGTCATTGTTTACTCACCCTCATGTTGTTCCAAACCCGTATGGCTCTGTATGTTCTTCTGTCGAGCACATACGTAGATAGGCAGAATGTTACCCACACCTCCTTTTGACAAAATTGTCTATTTTCTACCAATAGGCACTCTTCAGGACCAAACGCCAAAGTCATCTTTCCTTGTGCAGATATTGCTGCAATTGTTGTCACAATAAAGGATGTGGATACTGCTGCAGATTTTGATGACATAAAAGGGATAATAGCTGCCATGGGACATTGCCTTCAAAAACCCTACTGAAATGATTTCCCCTGTCTACGGACTGAAACGAGGAAAGCCATGTTGTGTAAATGCATCAAAACGGGTATAACTCTTTTGCGTACTACTTTGTAAATGTATGGCCACTGAAATATATAACAAGAGGTCGCCAAGTCTTGTAGATGAAGAAGTTTGCTTTCATGATTGAATGTATTTTCTACATGTATTTATACCTGCTGTACATAGACATTCTGAATCATTGATTGTTTAGGAAAGAAAAGCTTTTGATATTTTTAATAAAATGACTCTGAACACACATTCGAATAACATTGAGTCATTGTGTTGCTTGTGGTCAGTTACTGCTTGACCTCTAGGGGGAGCTAAATACCAAAAATAACATACATCACAAAGACCATTTCATAAGCTCTGTTCCAAAACCTATAGAGAGCTGCCTTGCTCCCTTCTAAGGCATCGTCCTAACTGAAAAGGAACCTCATAGGTGACTGATTTGGGGTGTTCTCATAGACTTGTTCTCATAGGCATGCACTGTATAAAGCTATCAATTTTCCACAAATTTCTCCACATAAATTTTGGGGAAGATGTTTTTTTTTTCTATGTTTCCTCAGCGGAACAATCCAAAACACTTTAAACAACAAGACAACACACACACACACACACAAAAAAAAGACTTAAGTCTATCCCTCACATGTAACATGTAAGATGGCGCCACCCATCTTTAAAGGGACAGTTCACCCAATAATAAACCACTTTTGTAGGTGCATACAATGCAAGTGAAATGTGGCCAGAACTTTGAAGGTTCAAAAAGCATATAAAGGCAGCATAAAAGTAATCCATATAACTCCAGTGGTGAATCCATGTCTTCAAACAGGACTGAAATATTGATCTGTTTCTCACTCACACATATCATATCGCTTAAGAAGACATGGATTCACCATACAGAGCTGAAATATTCTTCTAAAAATATTTGTTTGTGTTCAGCAGAAGAAAGAAAGTCACATCAGGGATGGCATGAGGGTGAGTCATTTTTTGGTGAACAATCCCTTAATTACTATTAAATGCAGTATTCAGCTCACAATTGATGTAGATCGCCATTAGCTTTTTGCTTTAAAATATTGAGTTCTTATAAAACGTTTATTGATTAAGGAATATTAACTGTAAAAATATACAGTAAAGTTTTAAAATATATATTTAAAAACAATACAGTAGTTTTTACAATAAATAGATAAAAAAGTGATTTTTTTTGTATAGTTAATGGTAAAAATGTACATTGTTTAACAAGAGAATATATGTACTTTTTACCGTAAATTATTGTTAAAATTACAGTAAAAACAATAATCGGGCGTTCATATTTCATTATATTATATGGGAATAGTTATATTTCTTCTCATTTTTAATATCAGTTAATAACAGTTTCTGTTTTATATTTAATGTAGTTTATAGTTAATTGCATTTATTTTAATTACATATGTGTTAATGTTTGTGTGTCTGTACATGTTTATTGGTCATTGTTCCTGGAAGAGACATTATTGGTGAACTTCATGTCATCATGTGCCCTTCTGTAATTTTGTTATTGTGATTAGCAATACCTTTGTAACACAGTTCAGGATGGGCAAGGAGGAGGCGAGAACCGGCTTGTCAACATAAATGATAATTTAATTAAACTTAAACCAAAAGCACAAACACACACACACATGACGGACATGCCCGTAATTCTCTCTCTCGAACCATCGTCACCGGCCACCTTTATCCCTCGCGCACCTTATCAGGCCGATTGGGGACTGGGCGCGCGATATTCCGACCCGGCCCCGCCCCCCTCGCAGACGGTTGTCTCCCTCGACCCCTCCGCGTCTCTGGGGACGGCAGGGCACTCCTCCGCCCCCGGCAGCGGCTCCCTCACTCCAGGCGGTCGGGGTATCCAGTCCCCACTTGCCCCGCGGACGCCGGCCGTTCCCCGCATCCGGGCGGTCGGGCTACTCCGTCACCCGGCAGATGGCAGCGGCGCTCCCCTGGGTGGACGGCAGTGTCGAGGACTCTACGACGGGCATCCCTCCTCCTTCCTGGGTTTTGGCACCAATGTAACACAGTTCAGGATGGGCAAAGAGGAGGCGAGAACCGGATTGTCAATATAAATCATAATTTAATTAAACTTAAACCAAAAGTACAAACACACACACGACGGACATGCCCGTAATTCTCTCTCTCTCGAACCATCGTCACCGGCCACCTTTATCCCTCGCACGTCTCATCAGGCCGATTGGGGACTGGGTGCGCGATATTCTGACCCGGCCCCGCCCCCCCCTCCGCTCCACAACCTTATAAAGTAGAAAGCATATTTTTACAGTTTCAGAAGGTTAATATAAAGTTTTTAATGTAAATGTAACATTTTTTTTGGTTGTTTTTTTTAACAGTACCAGCATGCTCATGTTTTCAGGTTGTTCTGTTCAATAAAGTTATTTTCATTTTTACTGTATTTGTTACACAAGTATTCTGGCAACAACAGCTGCCAGTTTTAGGGTTAGAGTTAGGGTTAGGTTTAACCTAATCCTAACCCTTTCTTCCAGATTATTTTAAGATCTATGCATCATATCACATTGTATTTGGGCTCGTTTTAATCAGGAGCATCTACTGTTCCTATATTCTGTGTTTCATGAAGTTACAAGCAAAAACAGTTACGCTTTTAAACTCTGTGCTTTACTCAATATATACAGTATGGACATTAACAGTGGAAAAAACCAACGTAACTGTGTCAACGGTCCCAGATCGGTTCAAATCTGCACGGTTCTGCATGGTGGAAAATTGTCTCTCTAGTAGCCGATGTGTATGTACAAAGCTTCAATACTGTTGTTTCCTAAAACACCCTCTCAACAGCCTTTTCATCGAATACTTTCTGTTATTCATACTGAACTCATCTCACCTTGCATTATTCAATATTCTCGAAATTCCTAAGCAGAATGGATGAAGAGTTTAATCAAGGCAAACCACCAATGCAAACATGCCGCCTGGCTCTTTGTTATGCCAGCAATTGGAGTCATTAGTTTTAATTAGCACAAAGGAATGGTGGTGCGCTCTCTCTCCTTTTCATTTTTCGTTTGGTTTTCATATTAAAATTCACATGCTTAATGATTAAATATTCTGACAGTGTAATGCATTTCATATTTACTACTTTCACATGTGCACGCTACTTCAAGGTCATGGGTTTGATTCACAGGGAACATAAACAGGTTAAATTTATACCTCGAATGTATTATAAGTTGCTTTGGATAAGTGCATGACAAATGCATATTTGTAAATATACATTCTGGTAGCCGTTATCACTATGGGAAAGAGCTGCTTGAAAATCCTTCACAATTCTCCATTTGTGTTCTGCAGAAAAGAAGTATTTCCGAACAACATGAGGGTGAGTAAATCATGGGGGGAATCCTTTTAAGACCCGGGACTCTTTAGCAGTTTCATTGGTATGTAAAGTCTTATTTCGACTTATTTCGACTTCAACAACTGGAACTTTCCAGCAGCTCTGCATATTTGAGATATCAACTGTGTGATATTTTTTGTGGGTGCTGTCTCGTGACTTTGTATTGCAACAGGTAATATTGTCTATAGTAATTTCTTCCACTCCACCATCTGCCTTTAATGCATCTGCATTCGCTTGGAGATTTCCATATGCTAGCCACTCAGAGCACTCAGAGGCGGTGATAGTGGCTGCATCCACAAAACCACATAACAGTGCAGAGATTAAGATATATGAGTTGGTCTCTCATGCATAATTTAGCATATGCATGTGTTAGATAGCCATAAATTGAGAGCAGCACTAAAAATTTTTTACTATACATATTTTTTATTATTTGACTATGTTACATCAAGGCCCTTCTTTGAGTGCATCCAACTACAAAAAAAAAAACTTTTCTTAACCATTTTTATTTTGTCAAGTTTCATATATTTACTTAAAAAGCAATATGCCACAAGATATACAGAATTATTTTCAGAGAACGTATGAATTAAGTTAAAAACTCTATGGACCCACCGGCGGGTCGCAAAAAATTTGCGCTTTAAACGTTAAAGTCGCCGTATAAACAAGTCAAGCATATTAGGTTTCATTTGAAAGCTTATAATCTGAATTTTTTCAGAGATAACCATCACTTTTGCATTTGTTACTTAACATAACAAAAAAATCAAATGAAAGCTCTTATTCTCAGAAATGTAACTGAATAGTTAATTTTGTTGCCCTTATACCACAGTTTGAAAGATTTTCAAAAGAATCACAAAGTAAAATATGATTTCTGTAAGATATAAAATACAAACGTCTCTTTTATGCTCCGATAACTGCTGCTGTAAGCCCGAAGTAGCCAAAAACTTTATATTGCTTTTACCTTAGGCAGTTTTCTAAAACATGACCCATTGTTTACTTGTGAGCTTTCTTGGCTGAATAATCCAATATTATATCTTATACACTCACCTAAAGGATTATTAGGAACACCATACTAATACTGTGTTTGACCCCCTTTCGCCTTCAGAACTGCCTTAATTCTACGTGGCATTGATTCAACAAGGTGCTGAAAGCATTCTTTAGAAATGTTGGCCCATATTGATAGGATAGCATCTTGCAGTTGATGGAGATTTGTGGGATGCACATCCAGGGCACGAAGCTCCCGTTCCACCACATCCCAAAGATGCTCTATTGGGTTGAGATCTGGTGACTGTGGGGGCCATTTTAGTACAGTGAACTCATTGTCATGTTCAAGAAACCAATTTGAAATGGTGCATTATCCTGCTGGAAGTAGCCATCAGAGGATGGGTACATGGTGGCCATAAAGGGATGGACATGGTCAGAAACAATGCTCAGGTAGGCCGTGGCATTTAAACGATGCCCAATTGGCACTAAGGGGCCTAAAGTGTGCCAAGAAAACATCCCCCACACCATTACACCACCACCACCAGCCTGCACAGTGGTAACAAGGCATGATGGATCCATGTTCTCATTCTGTTTACACCAAATTCTGACTCTACCATCTGAATGTCTCAACAGAAATCGAGACTCATCAGACCAGGCAACAATTTTCCAGTCTTCAACTGTCCAATTTTGGTGAGCTCTTGCAAATTGTAGCCTCTTTTTCCTATTTGTAGTGGAGATGAGTGGTACCCGGTGGGGTCTTCTGCTGTTGTAGCCCATCCGCCTCAAGGTTGTGCGTGTTGTGGCTTCACAAATGCTTTGCTGCATACCTCGGTTGTAAGGAGTGGTTATTTCAGGCAAAGTTGCTCTTCAATCAGCTTGAATCAGTCGGCCCATTCTCCTCTGACCTCTAGCATCAACAAGGCATTTTCGCCCACAGGACTGCCGCATACTGGATGTTTTTCCCTTTTCACACCATTCTTTGTAAACCCTAGAAATGGTTGTGCGTGAAAATCCCAGTAACTGAGCAGATTGTGAAATACTCAGACCGGCCCGTCTGGCACCAACAACCATGCCACACTCAAAATTGCTTAAATCACCTTTCTTTCCCATTCTGACATTCAGTTTGGAGTTCAGGAGATTGTCTTGACCAGGACCACACCCCTAAATGCATTGAAGCAACTTCCATGTGATTGGTTGATTAGACAATTGCATTAATGAGAAATTGAACAGGTGTTCCTAATAATCCTTTAGGTGAGTGTACGTCCAGAACAAAATATGCATCCAGAAGGAACATGCAAAACAAATCATCATAAAATATGTTTTTGACTATTGATGATAAAATTATACGATTGTATTTCATTGCAAAAAGGAGGATCTCAGCTTTCTAATGACACCTAGATTGAGCTTATAGTCCACTCAGAGGCCGAGATATTCAATGAAACAACAAGGGTGGAGCTTGAACTGAACATTAGACTGAATGTCTATGGACGAGCACATCTGTGAGGTCTAAAATGCATTAGAGCGCCACCTACATTTCACATCTGTAGAGAAAAAATAATTTTGTGCTTTCTGCCACCTAGTGAACAGAACCACAATTACATGTTTACAAAATAAATAAATGAAATTATCATAAGATTATAAACATACAATATTATTAATGATTTATTAGACTCTTTTTTTATTTGGGCAGTTTTCTAAAAAATGTGGACATTTTTTATTTTTTTTTGCATTTAATTAGAGTGTGATCAATTGTGGTCGGCATCCCAAAAATGCAAAATTTAGTAAGGTTTATGTTTAAAAAAAAATGCTGATGAAAAAAGAATAAAAACTTAATTCAAGATATATTCTCTGAGGTCAGATCCAGGCAGTAATTTTAACACTAGAAGAACGTCTTGTCACCCGTTCACTCTGAAGCGTGCACAAACCATTCAGGATGTTCTTTTAATTTAATCATAGCTTTTGTTTGTTTAATAATATATTTTGATGTTATTTTTATTAATTGTGCAGCTCTGAAAATTGAGAAATTCATCTAATTATGTTCTCTTTAGAAAATGATGCAGCAAAGTAAAAAGTGCATTAAAAATCATTGTGATATTCTCAATATTGCTTACATTTATATCGCCAGCAAAACCATAGCAATGATACTCCAGCCCTATACAACAGTCCCTGCTTGCTTGTTTTAGAAAGAAACACTCTTTATTACCGTATACTTGGAAAAACGATGATGTAAGGAAAAACAGATTAACAGACTTTTTGCCTAAAATAAGTTTGTATCTTAAAACATAAGACAAAATACTGATATAGAAAATGGGTTTATGCAGAAGAGCGTTCAAAATAAATTAATATCTCTCTTTCTAGCCACTTTCCAATATTGGTGGTACATTCACTTAAAGGTGTAGTGTGCCATTTCTGCACCACTAGCGTCACCTAATTGTATTGCAAGAATAATGTTTCACAAAGACTCCCCCATTGGTTGGACAAACGGATAGTCCCGCCCTAATCCCCCGTCATTGGTTGAGACAGTGTTGCTCTGTCGGGATTGGTCAGGATGCTCAAACAAACAGAGCAATGTTTTGATAGCACCACAGAACCACAGTGTTTACTTTTCAGGGAAATCAACTTATGAATTGATTTACTTATATTTATCTCTGAATATCAAGCTGGGGAAGAAGAATGTATTTTATAACATTGAAATAATGACATATATCACCTTTAAGTATTTTGCAACAACCAAAGACTACATTGCTCTCTCGTCAAATAACTGTGTGTAAAACCGAATATATGAACTGTTACGAATTTAGTCCTTCAGTTAGTTTTTCACTTCATGAGTTT
This sequence comes from Xyrauchen texanus, assembly GCF_025860055.1. Classification (NCBI taxonomy): domain Eukaryota; kingdom Metazoa; phylum Chordata; class Actinopteri; order Cypriniformes; family Catostomidae; genus Xyrauchen; species Xyrauchen texanus. The sequence goes on along the minus strand of NC_068290.1, from coordinate 3,536,962 downwards.
AGCATGCATAATTCAGTTGGAAATTGATTTTATGCACACTGGAGATCATTGCAAACAAATGCAAATGTAAGCATTGCCATATCCAGAGTTATATAATTGGTCACAAGCGTTTCATCTGTATTTTCAGTTTCAGTTACTCTCTCAACTGTGGTTTTCTGCTTATTGAGTGCATGGTTGTGTAACGTTCATTGGCCATATTTAAAAGTTTGATTAGCCAAACATGAAAATTTATTTGGTACACACTTTCATGTTGTTCCAAACCCTTTTAACTTCCTTTTGTGCATAGAAGACAAAATGTAATGTTTCATTGATATATCACACCAGTCAAGCTCCAAATGTTAAAAAAGCACCATAACAGTAACAGTAAATTAATCAAACTCAAACCTGGCGTGACATGTCTTGAAGCAGCATGTGTAAGGGCAAATGAGAAGATTTTCATTGAATAATGAGTGAAATTTGGGTCGTATGGCTTCGGAAGTTATAGAATTTTTAGGGCCATTAAGATTTTTTACATTGTGAAATTATTTTCATTACAGTCATGGACATTTTTCCCCCAATTCTCATCACCGCAATGCAAAAAAATTAAAGATTTATGTATTATTTCAATTGTAAGGTATTTATACATCATAGCAATACTCCTTTGGTTCTGCGTTTAATTTCACCGATTTAAATCAAATAAAAAAAAATATGTTTTTTATCTAAAAACAAATTGAGAATCATCATTGAAATCAGTGGTAAAAGTGAAATGTTCAGAAGCGCTACGGTAATGAGAACTGGGTGATCCATATGTTTACAATTATTTCCTGAAAATAATGTCAATGTATATATATATATATATATATATATATATATATATATATATATATATATATATAATGTGTCATAATGGTAATTTTTCTTTTGCAATATATATGTATTAGTGCTGTCAGTCGATTCAAAATTTTAATCGCATAATTGCTCATAGTTCATGATTAATTGAAGATTTTGATAGTGCTGAAATTCGACTCTAAATATACTTCTTTCTCTGTCAAAATGCATTTATTTCCTTCTTAGGAAAGAAAACAAAACAACATGTAACAATATAATGCTTTATTAACGTTTTCCAAACAAACCTTCCACAGTATAAAGATAGAAATGCACTAAAATAGCACCAAATCAAGTCACTTAAGTGGGAGTTTGACTAATTAAAAGAACTAGTCCCCACACAGGTTGCATTTACATTCCAAACACTTTAAGCTCAGATGGGCCCGACGGTAATTAATAACTACAATCTTGACCAACACAAAATAGGTATTGTTTGAAGGTTTAGAAGCTCTATTTTCCAATGCATGTAGGCATTATGACCAAAACTGAACAAGTGCTTTGAAATTTGCTGACAAATCAGAAGTGTTCCATTTTGATAATTAATAAAAAAAAAATGTGCACTGTACATTTTACTGTAATCAGTAAAAACATCAATCTCATCAAATAGCTGTGTGTCATATGTTCTTGGAAAGCTCTCAAAGAGTAGAATACAACCAGCCTATTTGTTTTACTCATAGACAAAAATATAGCAAGTAATAGCTAAGTATATGTCTTTGACAATTATATTTGTGTTGCTTATATGCTGTGTTTTTACATTTACATTTATGCATTTGGCAGACGCTTTTATCCAAAGCAACTTACAGTGCCCTTATTACAGGGACAATCCCCCGGAGCAACCTGGAGTTAAGTGTCTTACTCAAGGACACAATGGTGGTGGCTATGGGGCTAGAACCAGTGACCTTCTGATTAACATATATGTGCTTTAGAATATTAACATAAAATTACTTAGAGGAGGTATTTATCTTTCAAACGAGCCAACACAGAAGGTAATCAGATGCTCAGATCATTAGATAATCCACATGAAGCACAGTGTTACATGTGGCCACCAGGAGATGGCGCCAAATACATGACACAGACTCAATGATGACACAAATGACACAGAATGAAACTCATTCTGTGAAATATGATGACTAAAATCACGTCTCCATGCTATGCATACCTTAAATCATCATTGTGTATGCAACAATCATGCCATGCTATTATCTAATCAGCCAATCGTGTGGCAGCAGTGCAGTGCATAAAATCATGCAGACATGGGTCAGAAGCTTCAGTTAATGTTCACATCAACCATCAGAATGGGGAACAATTTTGCTCTCAGTAATTTGGAGCATGGTATGATTGTTAGTGCCAGGTGGGCTGGTTTGAGTATTTCTGGGCTTTTCACACACAACAGTCTTTACAATTGACTCCAAATGGTGCCAAAAACAAAAAACATCCAGTGAGCGGCAGCTCTGTGGACAGAAATATCTTGTTGATGAGAGGTCAACAGAGAATGGCCAGACTGGTTTGAGCGGACAAAGTCTATGGTAACTCAGATAACCGCTCTGTACAATTGTGATGAGAAGAATCTCATCTCTGAATGCTGTTCTGTGATGCGGGTTGACGCTGTTATGGTGGCACGAGGGGGACCTACACAATAATAGACAGGTGGTTTTAATGTTGTGGCTATCGGTGTAAACAATTCAAGCACTGAGTACCACCTGTTTTCTCCAGGGGTAGTAAGAAGAACTCGCTGTATAGACAACGCACAGCATATACAGAGAACAAACCACACTTACCAAGAGGTGTCAACACAAGATTAGAAAACGTTCTTGCGTACAAACACAGCTTGACGGAAATCAAATCTACTAAGTTTTAAACTTCGTTTAACTTGGCAAAGCAACTTAAAAACAGTATGTTTATGATGCAGCGCAAACAGAGACACTTGGCGTCCGTCTGATGCAGGTGTACATTAACAGGTCCTTAGACAAGCCCTTATAATAAATCTCAGACTGATTGACGAATTTAATTTCAAAATGGATTGCTGTAAATTGTAGGCCAGTGATAGGCTTATGTTTAATAATATGGAAATAAACAATGTGTTGTGTTCTAAATCCACTTTTGTATTGTCTTTTTTAATGCTTCACTTGCATTTTATTGCATTTTAAGTTTCTGTATTATTCTTTTTTAATACACACACACACACACGTTGTGTTTCCATGTTTTATGGGGACTTTCCATAGACATAATGGTTTTTATACTGTACAAACTTTATATTCTATCCCCTAAACCTAACCCTACCCCTAAACCTAAACCTCACAGAAAACTTTCTGCATTTTTACATTTTCAAAAAATATAATTTAGTATGATTTATAAGCTGTTTTCCTCATGGGGACCGACAAAATGTCCCCACAAGGTCAAAAATTTCGGGTTTTACTATCCTTATGGGGACATTTGGTACCCACAAAGTGATAAATACACGCTCACACACACACACACACACACACACACACACACACACACACACACTCACACACACACACACGCACACACACTCACACGCACACACACTCACACACACACACACACACTGGCAGCCAAATGTTTGTAAAAATGTCCAGATTTTGCTCTTATGGAAAGAAATTGGTACTTTTATTCACCATAGTGGCAATCAACTGATCACAACGTATCGTCAGGACATTAATAATGTGAAAAATGACTATTACAATCTGAAAATAATGTTCAGAACTTCTTAAACTACTTCAAAGAGTTCTCATCCAAAAATCCTCCATGTGCAGCAATGACAGCTTTGCAGATCCTTGTTATTCTAGCGGTCAGTTTGTCCAGATACTCAGGTGACCTTTCACCCCACACTTCCTGTAGCACTTGACCTTTCACCCCACACTTCCTGTAGCACTTGCCATAGATGTGGCACTTCTCACACACCTTACAGTCTAACTGATCCCACAAAAGCTCAATGGGGTTAAGATCCGTAACACTCTTTTCCAATTATCTGTTGTCCAATGTCTGTGTTTCTTTGCCCACTCGAACCTTTTCTTTTTGTTTTTCTGTTTCAAAAGTGACTTTTTCTTTGCAATTCTTCCCATAAGTCCTCCTGAGTCTTCTCTTTACTGTTGTACATGAAACTGGTGTTGAGCGGGTAGAATTCAATGAAGCTGTCAGCGGAGGACATGTGAGGCGTCTATTTCTCAAACTAGAGACTCTGATGTACTTATCCTCTTGTTTAGTTGCACATCTGGTCTTCCACATCTCTTTCTGTTAGAGACAGTTGTTCTTTGTCTTTGAAGACTGTAGTGACACCTTTTGTATGAAATCTTCAGGGTTTTTAAGCATTGTATTCCTCAAAACAATGATTGACTGATGAGTTTCTAGAGAAACTGTTTCTTTTGTGCCATTTTTGACCCAATATTGACCTTAAGACATGCCAGTCTATTGCATACTGTGGCAACTCTAAAAAAAACACAACAACAATGTTAAGCTTCATTTAATGAACCAAATATCTTTCAGCTGTGTTTGATATAATGGCAAGTGATTTTCTAGTACTAAATTAGCAATTTAGCATGATTACTCAAGGATAAGGTGTTGGAGTGATGCTGCTGTCTAGATTTTTATCAAAAATGACTTTTTGTGAAATAGTGATGGTGTTGTTATTTACATCAGTAATGTCCTGACTGTACTTTGTGATCAATTGAATGCCACTTTGGTGAATTAAATGACCAATTTCCTTCCAAAACAGCAAAATCTGTACATTATTCAAAACTTTTGGCCCCAGTGTAAATATATATATATATATATATATATACAGATATTATTTATAATTATTTAATCATTATATATTTAATTATTGTTATTTGAGGGGCTTTCCCAGCAAATATTTCTGTATATGATAAATTCGATTAATTAATCGGCATACAATGTAATCAATTCTCTTAAATTGTTTTATTGATTGACAGCCCTAATATATATATATATATATATATATATATATATATATATATATATATATATATATATATATTGTCAGGACATTTTTATGACAGGTTTCACCAGAATCACCAAGTTAAACTCACTTAAAATGTACAGTCTTTCAAGACTGATGACTCGTCTTGTACTGACAGGCATATCCACATTTTTCTCCAATTAAATGCCAAATCTAGAATGATTTACCATTTTTAAAATTACCAGTTTTTTTATTTTCTTTTTTGTTAAATGGAAAAGAGCAACTTGGACATTCTGCAAAACATCAGCTTTTGTGTTCCACAGAAGAAAGAAAATCCTGTTTGGAATGACATGAGGGTGAGTAAATGATTTTCATTTTTGGTTGAGCTATACCTTGAAGAGTTCATGCTCCATATGCACATGTTGATGATAGCTATGGGATGCAGCGCAGGTGATTTTAAAGTAACACAGAAGGGCAAAATGGTGTATTATTAGTGAGTCACAGTGCTGCTTTGTTCTTGCTGACTAAGTGACTTCAATAGGCAAATGCTGCAGCAGACGGATCCTGCACAAATAACTCACCGGCAGGTTTCAAAGGGATGCGAAAAAAACCAGAGCTCATATATTCTCCTTCTCTTGTGCGCACATACACGCTCTCTCCCGTCCAGCTGTCTGCTTGGCCTGCTCTTTCATTCCAGTACAAGAGAGCAAAAAAGAAAAACAAAATTTGTCTATGCATTTGTCTCCTGGAAAATGCATTATAGAAGCTGTTCCGAATGCACAGGGGGGGGAAAGACTAGATGTTTTAGACATCCTCCTTTGGAAAGAAAGATTGAATTGGGAAGATTAGAACAAGTTCAATTGAAACTACAGTGTGATGCAAAAGTCTCAGTCCATTGATGGAAATGCTTCTATTTTGAACTCTTTTATAATATAATAATTAAAAAAATTACAATAATAATTTTAAATGATATTATCATTATAACAGTCACATGGGTTTCTCAGTATTTGGAAAGTCCCCATTTTGCTTTCAAGACAGCATGCACTCGAGCTGGCATGAGCTCCAAAAGTTGTTCAAAACCTTGAGCACAGTTTGAGAGATTGTTGTCCTCTGAAACCCTAAAAGAGACATGTGAGACTACTGCAGGTCTGTTTCTCGGGTGAGTCTTCATTTGCTCTTTATTTGATATTTTATATCTCATTGCTGTCTATGAGAAACAATTGAGATACTAAGAAATCTCATATGAGATCATTCTTTGTGAGTTGCATAGTCCAGAAAAAAGCTCATTAACAACTGGTTTGTTTGTACACACTCAAAAAATAGCTCTTTGGTTGTACTAGAGTCAATCGTGGACAGTGGTGCCATGAGTTTGATTACTTAAATTGTGCTCTGTAGTGGGCGATTGTGGCTCAGGTGGTGGGGCGGGTTGGCCACTAATAGCAGGGTTGGCGGTTTGATTCCTGGCCTGCATGACTCCACATGCCAAAGTGTCCTTGGGCAAGACACTGAACCCCAAGTTGCCCCAATGGCAGACTAGCGGCTTACATAGCAGCTCTGCCGTCATTGGTGTGTGAGTGTGTGTGTGAATGGGTGAATGAGTCACAATATAAAGCACTTTGAATACCGCTAAGGTTAAAAAAGCGCTATATAAGTGCAGATAATTTACCATTTAGTGACATCTGTGGTTGAAACTTAAAACTGCAAGCAATGGGCAGAAGAACACTTTACGTCAGTCGTGTTTCGGCACTGCTCTTCTGGCGGATGAATTTCATGATTTAAGGTTATCTGGACATCGCCTTTGTGTGATCATGACTGGAGATATTCAGAGCCGGAGTCATAATGTGCTATTTTCATGTTGATATTATGTTAAACGATTAAAGATATAAAACTGAACTATTACTTGCTTTGATGAAGATAAACAACACTCGTATTCACATATTTTGAATGAATGAATTTTACACTTATAGTGCTTTTCTGTCACTATAATTAAAGCACTTTTACATGGAGAACAGGGGACTCAATCACCACCAGTTACCAGTATATTTTAATATGAATATTCAAGTGTTTTATCTACTGTTAATGTTTGTATTGTACTACACTTATCAACTCAAGAGGTTAAACTGGTGTTATGGCTGATACGAGTTCAATAGAAGACGTTCTTTGTTATATTATATTGTACAGCCTCAGATGATAATGCAAGTGAACCATACTACTACAATAGTATGTCTATGCAATGCACACAATGACACCGTAAACTAAAAACATAAAACAAGGATTCAATAATTATGGGGATAAAATATACTTTATTAAACATGAAAATATGCTCAAAAATGCAAAAGAACCGTTACATGACGTCAATTTCAGAAGTCATAAATATTAGTAAACATGTCACTGTAACTTCACCTGACAACGTAGATCGGTTAACACACAAGTAAGATTCACACAAGCAATATTAGCTTCAACAACATTACCAGACAACATATCCAAGCATTATAGCAGGTAAACAACTTCGCAAAACGGATAACAGATAAACATCCATCCAGACTGCTGCAATGCTGTCCTGAACTGTGAGTGTGATTGACTGAAATGTAGTTTCTTTCTTCTTTTTAACAGCTACTTGCAAACTAAAACAGTGCATTACCGCCTTCTACTGTTTACACTGGAACGAGACTGGTACTTCTTTCCTATGTTCCCGGACATGACGTTAAGGCGCAAGGCTGTACATCATAAGCCAGCGATTTTGAGCCAAATCGGCCAGATCAAAATACAAATCATTTTTATAGGCTTACTGAATCGGAGTAAGGTGAAAACATTATTTTGAACACTGGTTGTTTATGTACTTAATCAATAATGGCAAATTGTTCATTTTTAACCAAACAATCTTAAAATTACTATGTAATATCAACACAAACACTTTGCGTAGATAGAATGTGGTTGAATTTAGTAAACCCAACAAAGGGTTGTGGACTCAAATTGCATGACTTGGACTCAATATAAATCAAAGAAGACTTGCGACTCAAGTCAACCATGACTTGCGACTTGACTTGTACTCGAGCACGCTGAATTGCAAAGATTTTTACCTTCTAAAACCAAAGATCAGAGTTGTACATTTAAAACTGTGCCGCAAATCAACGATTCATTTCCCCAATCAATACATTTCAAACTATTCAATTGATTTTCATTTCTGTTTTTCCATGCTCCACATTCAACCAATCACAATTTACCTTGAACTCTTGATTTGTGTAGATTTTACTTTTGAAAAGTTTTCCGTTGCAGATTACAGATTACATGCTGTAAAATTTAATTTGTAACATATTCCGTTAGATTACTCAAGGTCAGTAACATAATCAAAATACTTTGGATTACTTCTTCAGCACCGGCAGATTTTTACACTTTAATTTCTCATTAAGATTAAAACCTTTGCAGCACATCTTTGCTCTAATGTCAAAGGTCTTGCTAGAGAAAACAAGCTATGCTCTAACCTGAATTCATTA